>NC_142492.1:1742500-2088713 GCF_965113065.1 Corylus avellana
TTAGCAAGCACAAATAGGCATATGCCACTTTTGTTGCTGTGTATGATGTGAAACCACTCAGTATACCAATTCAGATAAACATTTATTGTGTGTGAGATTTGGAAGATAAAATTTTACGTGGTATGCGTTAGTTTTAATAGGTAATTGGATACTTAATATATGTTTGTAGTTGATGTTGAGTATACACATGTAAGTGTAAAAAGAGGCCCACTTTGGAAGGAGATCACAAAATTAAGTGGTTAATATACATAGTTGTATCCAAACTCATATGCTTAAGCTTTTGAATTGAGTGATGTAACAACATGCCATACTATAGTCTCACAAAAAGACTCATAGGGTGTCAATCTACAACAACAAATTGTTTTGCATCGGATTATTGTTTCTCAAAATGGGTTGATTGATTTAGAGTTAAAAAAAGTTTTAGTCTTTATCATTGGCAATAGATTTCTTATGAATTTAGCTTACTATTTTATTATTTTCTGTATTTTTCACAACAAAAAATAATTTCAAGGAATATTACTGAAAGGGGATGAGGTAGCTGTAAAGAAGCTTTCAAAAAGATCTGGGCAAGGTTAGGAGGAGCTAAAAAATAAAGCAATGTTCATAACCAAGCTCCAACACAAGAATCTTGTTAGTCTTTTGGGCTGCTGCATTGAACGAGATGAAAAGATTCTAGTTGATGAGTATATGCCCAATAAAAGCTTGGATTTCTTCCTTTTTGGTTTGTTATTATCTCACATTTTGATATATACATATATGTAATTACTTTTTTAATGTTTGATTTTTAGGTTCCTTTGCATGTGGCTCACTGATTGTCAATTTACTCATATATGTAAAGCAGACCAAGAGAAATGCAAGATATTAGATTGGAGGACTCGTGTTGGAGTCATTGAAGAATTGCTCTCAAAGACTTTTTTATTTGTATCAGTATTCCAGGTTAAGGATTATTCATAGGGAATTGAAGCCTAGCAATATCTTGTTGGACATCGATATGAATCCCAAAATATCAGATTTCGGAATGGCAAAAATATTTGGAACAAATGTGTCACAAGCAAATACAAGTAGGGTTGTTGGCACTTAGTAAGTAATATAAAGGGAACTTCAAAACTATAAATATTAACAGGATAGTATACATGTATGAAGATATTCATATAAAACATGCAATTACTAATATTTTTTTAACTTGATGATGGTGCACAGCGGTTATATGTCCTCTAAATATGCTTTGAAAAGCTTATTTTCAATCAAATCCAATGTCTTTAGTTTTGGAGTTTTAATGTTAGAGATTGTGAGTAGCAGGAAGAATACTAATTTTTATGAAAGTAACTGTCTCCATCTTATTGGACATGTGAGTATTTTATTTGCATCTTTTGTTTTAGAATTTGAAAACACTTATTTACTTTGATTCATAGTTGGGAGTTGTTGAACAAATGTGCATTCATCGTTATTAAAAAAAAAAAAAAAAATTAGTCCTCTGTTCTTGAAATTTTAGACAGCTAAGTAGAGTACTTAAGCTAATAGAAAATTATGTATTTAATTATTTACCAGCATTCTAACATCCTCTAATCTTTCCTTCTTTTTTATTTTTTTTGGGAATTTTAAGGCATGGGAATTATTGACAAGTGATAGGGGATCAGACTTGGTGGATCCACTACTTGATGATATATCTTCTATGCAAATGGAATTGAGATATGTTAACATAGCTAGCACTCCTTTGTGTTCAAGAAAAAGCAGCAAATAAACCTTCCATGTTTGATGTTGTCGCAATGCTTAGCAATGAAGTTGTAGCTATACCTTATCCCCAACAACCTGCTTTCTTGAATGTGAGTGGTATGGCGAAGGCAAACCTTGTTAACAGCAAGCCACAAATGTGTTCTTTGAATGATGCAACAATTTCAGTTTTGAATGGTCAGTAACATTTAAAAATGGGCCATAAGCATCATAATGGTCCATAACATTATTCAATTGTGTATTGAATCTTTGGGTCTTTAGCCATATAAATTGGTATTATAGTTTCTGATGTGTATCATGAAAAATGGATTTGTAATTGGAATTCAAAATAATAAGATCAACTTGTCAAATCTAACGACCAACAAATGGTGCATTTGTGGTGTAGTGACATAGGAAAAACACTAATTGTTATCACTCTAAAATGATTAGCCACGTCTAACAACCAACAAACGGTGCATTCAATTCTTTTGGAGTGATAATGCATATATTGACAACGTTAGATGCCTCAATTGTTCTGCTGCCACTGTACATAAGTTGCTACAGAACATACTTTTGGTTTTGGTTACAACACTCTTTTAGTACAATGTTTTTTGGAGTGCATGTATCGATGGCGATTGATTGTTTTTGATTCTCGTATTGTTTTATCTTCCTTCTCATGTTTTAACTTCACAGTCAAAAATACAGGATGTAAGTGAGAAATGGAACGCCAAATGAGAAGAATTAATAATTAGCAACATGAAGAAAAAGAAAAAAAAGAAAAAAGAAGAAAAAACAACTATACAATCGTAAATACAAGAACAAAAAAGAGGCATTTAGGCAATTTTGTGATATTCCAGCTAATTATAATTATTTAATAAAAATATTAAATTTTGACATCATCATATTGTGAAACAGAGAAATGTTTGATAAAAAGCTTAATATACCACTTGTAACAATTTTACTGGTTATTGTATTGGTTTCAATACAGAACGAATGATTGTTCTGTATTGAATAATATACGCGTTCCAGTTGCTCAACCTCAACCTCCTTTTACAAAGTAAACCGATTACCAAAATTGAATCAACAATACATCTCTTGGGCTTTGTTTATAAAGGCCATTCACCTGGGCTCACTAACCGACTAACAAAACCCATGGATCCTACCAATTATGATATGGATAAACCCATTACAACCCTAGGTCGAAAAACCAACTAACTTAATATACCCATTACACAAGCAAATACAAGTAGGGTTGTTATTGTTGGAATACGAAAGGATTACCATTACGATGAGTTCGCTGCTCATTTCAGGTGCCCTTATTTATTTTTTATTTTTTGGCATATTCGTAAAACGAGAGGAAAAAAATGAGAAGAATTTGAATTAATAACTTCTATTTTATGAGGCATAGATTCTCAATCATTGACTTACTCTTTAAAAACTTAAGTCTCCATACATAAAAATAACTGTATTGACAAGTTTCTCTCGCACTTTCTCAAACGTAAACCTTAAAAAACGTTGTCCTCTGAATAGAAAATACTCCTACCAATACTGACCCAACCGATACCTACTCCTACCCTACCCTCGAAGACCCAGGTCTCCTTACTTGGAAATGATTGTAACAACAAATTTCTCTCAAACTTTCTCAATGTAGACCTTGGAAAACATTGTCTTTGAATAGAAAATGAAGCTTTTACTTTTATTGCGAAAGAATCCTTATTTAATACAAAGAAAAGACTGATTTATTATTAGGCTTGTGAATCACATATCTGTGTACCAGTTTTAGGCAAAGTGGTTGCAAATAATGTGTGGAGAGGTATGTGTGTGAAAATCAATTTGCCACGTCGAATATTGGCTTTGCATTTATTGTCTTGATAAGAGTCCCACCTGCTTTCCATAAGTCAAGTTGACTTGTTTACATTAGGAGACTAGAGTAATGCTACAATCGTAGTTGTTATATTATTTTTGTCTCTCTAAATTGACTTAATTTTTAAAATTATTATTAAATTTTAATAGTTATTTTAAAAGTTATATTATTTTTTAAGAAACACAATAAAAACTTGTAGTATTACTTATGAGACTAGAGTCTAATAAAAATGCTTTTTTAAAGTCCTTAACTTAATTCAATACAGATTTTAAAACATCGTATTTGATATACTCTGATGGGATTTTGCGGGACATGTACATGTTCTGCTTTCCGTCAAACTAAGCAGCTATAAGCGTCGCATGGCCTATAGGTCTGAAGCAAGATACACTGAAGTTTTGAAGCAGCAATATCCTAGTCAATTAACCTCCTCCATTGGGACAGATGCAATAAATGTCAGCTGGACTTGACTTGACTGGAGAGTCGAAACAACGTGGTTTTCAGACCGTGGAAAATGTAACAATACGGTCGGCACTTTTTATAGGAAAGCTCGTGATGTTGTCGCAATGCTTAGAAATGAACCTACAGTTTTACCTTATCCCCAAAAACCTGCTTTCTTGAATGTGAGTTGTATGGCGAAGACAAACTTTTTTAACAACAGGCCACAAATTTGTTCTTTGAATGATGCAACCCTTTCAGTTATGAATGGTCGGTAATATTTAAAAATATGGTTATAAGCATCATATATGGTCCATAACATTATTCAATTGTGTATTGAATCTTTGGGTCTTTAGCCATGTAATTTGGTATTACAATTTTTGATGTGTATCATGAAAAATGGATTTGTAACTGGAATTCAAAATAATAAGATCAACTTGTCACATCTAACTACCAACAAATAGTGCATTTGTAGTGTAACAACACAGAAAAATGTTAATAGTTATCACTTTAAAATGACAAGTTACATCTAACAATCAACAAATGGCGCATTTAGTTCTTTTGGAGTAATAATGTATATATAGATAGCTCTTTTTCTTTATCATTACAAATGGTATGAGAACAATTTCGTAACATCATATGGCGCTAAGGCATTCATGACATGAGCTTGATGAGAATGTCAGGAATTTGAATAAAGGAGATTGTGGCACTCCAAAAAGTCCTACATTAACAACATGGATTGCCCATTTTAAGTGGATAGATTATAAGAGGCACTAAGAAGTGTTAGTCACACTTCGATTCCTTTTACTAGGTGAGTTTTGATTACATCACTCTTTTAATACAATGTTTTCTTAGAAAGATGTTCCAATATTGTGATATTCCAATACAAACGTAAATACAAGAACAAAAAGAGGCATTTAGGCAATTTTGTGATATTCCAGTTAATAATGAATGATGCAAAATTTTTGTGATTTCCAGTTTCACAAGAAAATTTTTTTTGTAAATTTTTGTGAATTTTTCTCAAGAAAATTCACAAGAAATTTTTTTTTTGGGTGATATTCAAGACAATTTTGTGATATTCCAGTTTTAAAAATATTACTCGTGAGATTAGGCATTATAGATTAGGCAATTTTGTGATATTCAAGAAAATTTTGTGATATTCCAGTTAATTATTTTTATATTAAATGATTTAGATTCAATCATATTAGCTTATCACTTTTAAAATATGAATAAATATGATAATGATTGTTGATCGAGGAAATAAATGTTGAATTCTTAATATCTTAAGAATTTTAAAGAATCATGATTTAATACGAAGAAAAAGAATGATTTATTACTAGGTTCGCGAATCACATATCTTTGTACAGTTTTAGGCAGTGGTTACAAAAGTTAATGTGTGGAGAGGTATGTGTGTGAAAATCAATTTGCCACGTCGAATATTGGCTTTGCATTTATGGTCTTGCATATATATGATAAGAATCCCACCTGTTACCATGATTTGTTTCTAATGGGAAACCTGTAAGAATTTGACGTGATGGCTATGATAAGTCGAGTTGACCATTGAATTTGTGAAATGCTAAAGTCTTCCTTACGATATTTTTGTGTTTTTTAAAATTAATGTGTTTTTTAAATTATTATTAAATTTATGATAAATTATTACTAAATTTTAATTTAATACTAATTTTAAAAGCTATATCATTTTTGGAAGGAGACAAATGAGACTTGTAATATTACTCATGAGATTAGGCATTATAGAGTTTTAAAAATACTTTTGGTATTTTTTTTTTTTTTTTTTTTGAGATGTCCACACAAAAGAAGGGAGATGAAAATTCGAACTAATGACCTCCGCTTCATAAAGCTTGGTCCACAGTCATTTGAATTACCCATTGAGGAAAATACTTTTAGTGTCTAAAATGGTATGCCAAACAAAAAAATAGACAATTTGGTACAAAACTTTCAAAAGTAGTTATTTGACTTTTTTTTTTCCTCTAAAAAAGATCAAAACAAACTTTTGGAAAAAGCTTAAAAATAAAACTTTTTTTCTAAAAAGCTCTTTTTGGCTTTAAAAATTATATTTTTCAACACAATCTCAACTACGTTATTTGCGTTAATGAGCTTAAAATGTACTTTTAGTACCCAAAAAATTATGACAAACAAAAATGTGGTATATTTGGTAAAAAAAAATTTTAAAAATTTCTTTAACTTTTTTATTTGCTTTTGTTTTGCAGTGATCGAGAGAAGCGCGTAGTTCTACCAATTCGAAAATTGCTCTAACAAATATTATGAAATGATTTCACAAGTGTATACACAACAAAACCATTTCATAATATTTGTTAGAGCACCGGAGATCACGTGATAAATCATTGTCAAAGTTCTTTGGCTCCGAAAACAATGAAGCTCTTAAAATTAGTTGAGATATGATCCCATTAGTGCTAATGAGACCTACTTGTATAATATTGAAGATGAAGAAAGCTACTAGCTTGATTCAGGTAATGGTAGCAAAATAAATTTGATATTTTGTTAATTGTACAAATTATTTGATTGTTTTGATTTTACTAATTCTTTACAAAATTTATTGTGGTAGAAATTATGTCAAATTATTTCACATATGGCGCGGATTAAGGCTCAACAAATGGACTTTGTTGAATTATATTTTTTCTTTAGTTTTCGATGATTTTTTGCATTTTATTTTATTTTTAATTGATATTTAGTTGTTTGTGGGTTTTTTTTTTTTTTTTTACTGATCACTATGCTTATGTTTTATTTATTTGGTTATTGAAGGGTTGAAGGGATCCAGTAGAAGGAATGGAAGGATTGTATTTAGTTTTATGTAATTTTTAAATTGGATTGTGAACTTTTAATTTGTTCTTTGTTTAATTGTTTGACTCACCTACCTTGTGATTTACGAAGCATGATTAATAAAAGTAAGTTTAATTGCTATTTGATATTTAGAATGTGTTGTGTTATTCAGAATGAACAAATTCTAACGTGAAAGTAAAAAAAAAAAAAAAAAAAAAACGCAGCAATATGGTCCGCATTTTTTATAGGAAAGCTCATGAGAAATTGCAGCCGGGTCGAACTCTAAACCCGACACAGGATCCAAGAACACCACATATACTTGGATTGTGCTGCCTCATTATTGCTTCCTTTTTGCTTTTATTCTGCCTTGCTTTGAAGTTCAACAAGGAGAGAGGTGGCTCGGCCAGTGCAATCCACTTCTACTTGGATTGTGCCAAGAACTTAATTCTAAATATAAAGGGTTCGAATGTGAAAATTATTTATTTTTAAATATTCTTTCTCTTTCATACAACCTTTTTTCCTTTCAACTAAAGTAGATTTTTAATGCATATAGCTAAAAGTTGGTTTTATCAATAAAATATAATATTTAATTAAAGTAAATAAATATTTAAAGAGTTTAATATTAAGTGGTTTTGAAAAGTGAGTAACTAAATCAACTATAAACTAGATTTTAATAGTTAAATTCATGTTTTTTTTTTTTTACGTATTTATTTTCCTGTATTTTTTTCAACCTCAATGTATAAATACATTGAGTTTGAGGGGATGTTAGTGTCCCACATTGCTAAGGAGAGGCCTTTATATAAGAGGCAACCTCTAGCCTCAAGAGGCCTTAATGTAACCATTCTAATGCACCTCTACACACAACACTTCTATTCTACATCAATACAATGTAGTCTCTTGTGTGCCTTCGCTTTGCCTTATGCTTCCGCTCTTCTCTTCTCTCCATTATTCTAACAAGTACAAATTTAAAGAGCTCATTTTAAAAGCTACAAACTCTCCAAATATCAAGAGCAAAAAATTAAAAGCTATTTAATTAGTTTTTTAAGCCTATATATTCATTTCCTTTTCTCTCTCTCATCTCCCAATAACAAATAAAGAATTAAAAACGAATAGATGAAACTTCACACTTAATCTTTGAGCTTTTATCGCTTGTACACCATAAAATTCAAAAACTATTAATTTAGTGTATCAAACTTTAAAAAGTTTACAATATCACCCCCTCTCGTTAGGAGTGAAATTACCTTTTCTATCCTTGCAAAATTTATAAAATAACAAAATTACCTTAATTAAAATAGGGGTATTTTCGAAATATTCAAGGCCTCTGTAAGGATTTTTTGTTAGGAACAAAAAATTAAGAGGGATAACATTGCAAAAAATTTAAAGTTTTTTAAATTGAATTGAGAGTTTTGAACTTGAGATAATTGCAAAAGCGATGAAAGTTCATAGGGGATTGAGTGAAGTTTTTTCAAAATAATATTAACTAAAGTAAAGAAGATGTAAAGAGTTTGATGTTTAGTTATTTTTAAAAGTGGCTCACCAAATTAGAGAAAGTGAGTAATTAAGTGGGCTAAATCCAATTCTTTTCCATCTCATCCAACCTAATTCAAAGACCCGAATTGATTCATTTAACCCGATTCGATTTTTTTTTTTTTTTTTTAATTACATTTTTTAGTTTTGCACAGCCGCACACCATCATAGGCTCATAGCTCTTGTCGTGGTTGAATGGAATTCTCTCCATTTCAAAGGGAATGGAGGGAATCCGGTTAGTAATTTAAAGGGTAAAATGGTCTTTTCAATTGAAAATATCATTTTATTCTCTTATTTTTGCTTAAGAGCATTCATAGCAGCCTCGTCATTTTTCCTATATTTAAGGATCAAAACTACTTTTTGCTTTCCTATGTCAAAATACACCCCAATAACTTATCTTAATCATTCCTTATATCATTAAAATATTTATTTTTTTTTAATTATATATATATGAGATGAGAGATGAGAGGAAATTGTGAGACATGAGAGGAGGGATGAGAGAAAAGAGTGAATCATTTTTTTATATTTTATTTTAATAATCATAAAGATTGCAAAAGTGAAATTTAATGTTTTGGGTTCCATTGTAGCAATTATAATATTTAGGGTTCATTTAAGAATTCTATTGTGAAATTTTTTTGCGATTTTTGAGATATATTCCATAAACTTAAAAGAACAAACTCTCTTATAGGATTCCTCTTCATTTCAAAGGAAATGGGGAAATGGAGAGGATCCTTTCGGTGTCGTGGTGGCCTCCCACCAAGGTCACCGCTCCTTCTCACGATGCAATAAATGTCAGCCTTCCTTGACTTGACTGGAGAGTCGAGACAACGCAGTTTTTTTTTTTTTTTTTTTTAAATAACAAAAACAACGCAGTTGTAGACTGTGGAAAATGTAACCAGATCGAAAGTAGAAAAGGCTACAATTAATATAGGAAAGCTCATGGGAAAGTGCAGGCTCCCCAAACCCAAACACAGACAGGATCCAACAACACCCATTTCCATTTATACAATTGTGTGTGCAAACTACAAAGAGCTAGCATTGCATAGCTGCCTCATACAAATATGACTCCTATAATAATTTACCCTTTTTTTGTTTCCCTGCTGCTTTTATTTCTCCCCAGTTTGCACTTCACCAATGCCATCACTGATATTGAAACTATCCGACCAGGCCAATCACTAAACACCTCGGAGTATATGGTATCTGCCAATGCAAGGTACGAACTTGGTTTCTTCTCTCCAGAAAACTCGACCAAGCATTACCTGGTTATATATAAGTATACACATTATGACGAGTCATACGACGATATAGTTTGGGTTGCAAACAGGGATCACCCATTTCCAAATTCCACTGCTATTCTTACCTTCAACTCGGATGGGAATCTTGTAATATCCGATGGCAGATTGTTGCACGTTCTGACCAACACTTCAGGTGGCAACGATACCTATTCCAAGCTATTAGATACAGGTAATCTTGTACTGATAAACAGGGCCTCACAGATTTTGTGGCAAAGCTTTGACTATCCTACTCATACTCTTTTGCCCGGAATGAAGCTTAAAGATGCTAACACAGGATGGTCATTAACATCATGGATAAGTGATGAAGACCCTGCTCCTGGTCTCTTCTCTCTGCAATATCTGGCTTCTCGGAAACAACTCATCTTAATGGAGTACTCGGAAGCATACTGGATCAGCTCACTCAGTGGTGTTCTAGCTGATATGTTCGTAATTCATGGGGACAACATTACTTGGCGTAGTGACTACACCAATGATATTACAAGTGTACGGTTGGATATATCCGGCTACTTAATCATGGAAAGGGGGATATATGGCTCGTACTCGGATAACTTAACATTATTCCGTTGTGTATTGGATCTTTGGGTCTTTAGCCATATAATTGATATTACACTTTCTGATATGTATCATGAAAAGTTGTTTGTACTTCTTTTATGCCTTGACAGTCTAATAGACAAGGACGGAACGAGGGGGTCCTTCTCAAAATTAAGTTTTATCCGGCCTCCCGATGAAAAATCTTGGTTCCATTCCTAGCGACAAGTCAATTTTGTGTTAAGAATAATAACTCTATCTAATAAATGTATTGTGATTATTCTATAACCCTTTTCTGTGAATAGTTTGTAGAAAGTGTCATGATATAAGATGCACTAACCACTTCATATCCAGAAGGACTAATCACAATTGGGGTTCATTGTAATCACTTATATAGTCCAATTCGACCTAATACACATTTATCATGGGACTCAACACATACTAATACAATGTTTTCTTAGAAAGATGTTACATTGCTTCTCTAGAGTGCATGTATCGATGGCGATTGATTGTTTTATATTCTAGTATCGTTTTGTTACTTTACAGCCAACAATACAGGATGTAAGTGAGAAATGGAATGCCAAATGAGAGGGATTAATAATTAGCAACAAAGAAAAAAACCATTATGCAATTGTAAATATAGCAACAAAAGAGGCCTTTAGGCAGCTCCATCTCAAACTTTCTTAAGAGGCAGTAAAATTTATATCAGAAGATCAAAAGCTTCAACGGATACTGGAAAGAAATATATCTATGCAAAGCTTACAGAATACTTGAGGCGGATGAAACCAGAAGTTGTTCAACCCACTACAACCAATGAAATGTATATCATTGCCAAGGCGTGCATGGGATTAATCCCAAAAGCAGAGGAGCTGCTTAGTGAAATTGCTCATTCGCTATATTACTCATCAAGGTGAGGGACGTTGGAATTTGCTTGCAAAACATGAACTCAAGCAATTTGCTTGAAATTGCTTATTATTAGTGATACAACAGGTTTCAATTTGATCATTAATGAGCCTTTTGTTAACGATTTTATTCTCTGAACGTGAGTAATGAATGGTTGAGGGTGGTCTTCCATTTCCTCTCATATTTTTGGACAGATGCAAGAAATGTCAGCTTGAATGGATAGTCAACAAAACGAATTTTAGACTGGAAAATCTAACGTGAAAAGTAGAAAAGGCTACAAATAATACGGTCAGCATTTTTCATAGGAAAGCTCATGAGAAAGTGCAGGCTGGTCAGTGGTCGAACAATAAACCCCAAACACAATAATCCAAGACTCTAAAACCAAGTTGGGAAAAAAGTGAAACTTGGCTGCAACCTCCGAAAAAACAAATTCTACATACTATTCTACCTTCCATTTACAATTCTACCCTCCTTTTACTATAACAATACTATTATACCTATCATTAACTATTTTACCTACCAATACTATTCTTCCTATCATTTACTATCCTATTATCTTACCAATTACCATTCTCTAATTACCACTCTCCGTAACACCATAAATTTCCCAAGAATTACAATCATTGGCTAAAATGAATATTAAAATAACATCATCATCAAAATAATTTATTTAAATAACTTTGAAAATTTTGGGGCGCTACAGAATGACTACTTCATTTAAAAAAGAGAATAGCTTTTATCATGAATGAAAGAAGGTTTAATAGAATAGCTTTGGTGTTAGAGCATATAATAAGGCTCTCACACTCGAATTGTTGTTCTCAGAAAAAGGTTTAATAGAATAGTCATTCAGCGTATCAAACGTAACTTAAGACTTGAACGATTTCAAGTCGTAAAACTGCTAACATGGTAAATAAATGTTAACAATAGAGATGCAAGTGTTAGGAAATTAGGCGCCACTAATTCCTCTTCAGGATCTTGGGATCCAATTTGTCAAGAAGACAACAACACACAAGTACGGTAAATAGTATTTTACCAAAGATACAGCTCGGTATGTTCCCAGGTAAGATTGGAGGAGTCACACCGGTCTCACTTAAAATCCAATCTTTCCTAGACAGAACATACACGTGTATTTTTGATTAGTACTATAAACACGCACAAACATACACAAGACAAGAAATTTATACGTGGTTCAGCCAATACTGCCTACATCCACCAAGTTGCAGAGATTTCACTACTTTAGTAGAAAATAACGGGGAGACTTTACAAGAGATATTTCAGAGAGAGATTGCACACAACTCTTCTATGAGGTAAGATTGGAGGAGTCACACCGGTCTCACTTAAAATCCAATCTTTCCTAGACAGAACATACACGTGTATTTTTTATTAGTACTATAAACACGCACAAACATACACAAGACAAGAAATTTATACGTGGTTCGGCCAATACTGCCTACATCCACCAAGTTGCAGAGATTTCACTACTTTGGTAGAAAATAACGGGGAGACTTTACAAGAGATATTTCAGAGAGAGATTGCACACAACTCTTCTATGTTGTGATCTGCAATTCTTCTATGCCTAACACTAGACTTATCTCTCTATACCTTTTTCTCTCAACCTTTCCTTCTTTTTCTCTCTCTATACTTTTCTTGTCTTAGCACACTTGAAACATTGAAGCTTGATGCTCCTTATATAGGTGTAGAAGGGTTGGTGAGAATGGTTGGTGCAACAACCATGCACTATTCCTTCGACGGCTTGGTTGGTGCAACAATCTTTCACTATTGCTTTGACGGCTTGGTTGGTAAACTCCACCAACCATTTGACCCATGTGGGATTCATGGCTTGATTAATTCAAGGCAATTTCCAACAGCAAGAACTGTAAGCATAAATCTGCTAACTAGGAATGCTCTGACAGTTTCCAGAGCGTAGACAATGCGGTTTTCCCTTGACTTGTGGAAAAATCTAAGGAGAAAAAAAGCTCACGAGAGAGTGCAGCCTGGGGGAATCCAAAACACAAGACAGGATCCTAGAACACCATATATATATACTTGTGCAAAGAGCAGTCTTTGCTGCCTGATACAAATATGGGCCGTAGAATTTCCCTTCTTATTGCTTCCCTGCTGCTTTTATTCTGCCTTGCTTTTTACTTCACCAATGCTACCATCACTGGTGATTTTATCCGAGCAGGCCAATCGCTAAACACCTTGGAGACCATAGAATCTGCCGACGGAATGTACAAACTTGGTTTCTTTAGTCAACAAAACTCGGCAAAGTATCACGTGGGAATATCGTTCTGTCATTTACCTGATCGCAACGTACTTTGGGTTGCAAACAGGGAGCAGCCATTCCCAAATTCCTCTGCCGTTCTTACCCTCAACCTGGATGGGAATCTTGTAATATCCGATGGCAGTTTGTTGTACGTTGTGGCAAACACCTCAGGTGGCAACGATACCTCTGCCACGCTATCAGACACTGGTAATCTTGTACTGAAAAACAGGGCAGAGGTTTTGTGGCAAAGCTTTGACCATCCGACCGATACTCTTTTGCCTGGAATGAAGGTTGAAGATGATAAGACAGGATGGTCATTAACATCATGGAAAAAAGAAGAAGACCCTGCTCCTGGTATTTTCTCTCTGCATCTGGGTTCCCGGAAAGAACTCATCATAATGGAGGGGTCTAAACCATGCTGGAGTAGTCCACTCATTGGTGGACTAGCTGATAAATTCGAGATTGCTGGGGAGAACATTTCCTACACTATTAGTAATAATTATCCTTCTGAATTTATAAGAGTGTCGTTGAGTGTAAAGGGGGAGCTTCGACTGCAGACATGGCCGTCGACAGACAATCTACAATCTCCTGCAGATTTGTCCGGATCATTAAAGTGTGGGGCTTATGCTTTCTGCGGTGAATTCACCATATGCAATGAGGCAGCCGATCAAAAATGTGAATGTTTGCCGGGATTCAAAGCCTATGCTACTCAAGGATGTAAGAGAAAAACAATTTTGCCATTCAGAGATGTTCAGAAACATGGGTTTCTTCAAATGTCTATGGTTTATTTGCCCAGTAATCCCCAGCAGTTGCACGTTGGCAATGCTTCAGAGTGTAAATCAGCTAGCTTGAAAAACTTCGAGTGTACTGGTTATGCTTATGATCAAGAGCATGGCTGCCAAGTATGGGAAGGTCCTCTGCTAAATCTGAAACAATTCCCAGAAGATAATACATATAAACAAGACTTCTATTTGAAACTTGCTCGTTCGGACTTGGCTGTTGAAGGTATTTCTGTTATGGTGTCTTCTTCCTTTAATTAATAAGTTTTCTGACTGAAATTTTTGTTGAAGAGATATCTCCAGGCATTGCCAATTTATATATCAATTCGTGATGCAAAGAACAATGTCTATATTATTTATTTCTCTGGTTTCCTTTTGCAGACACAAACTCAACCAAATTGAAGGATAACCGATTAAAGAAAATTGTCGTTCCGATTGCAGTGGTTGTTGCAGTGGGCCTTATTGTTTATTATGTGAGGAGGAGAAACCTCAGAAGCAAGGGTTAGTAAAGAATCGTCCGCAACGTTGTTTTAGCCATCCTACATACACATATCCTTAAATATGTGTTGTTCTAAAATACAGGGGAGGATTTGTTACGGTTAGATTTGGGCACAACCCAAAAGGCTAATAATTCAGAGGATGGAGTTGGTAGAAAAAGACATGTCCAAATGCCATTATTTAGTTTCGCAAGTGTTTCTGCTGCAACAGACGGTTTCTCAGCTACAAATAAGCTCGGAGAGGGTGGTTTTGGACCTGTTTACAAGGTATGCTTCAATGTCCCTAAACACAATGCTTCGGATATGGAATATAAGTAAAAGTTGACACTTTACCAGCTAAACATTTCCCTGTTAACAAGCACAAACAGGCACATGCTACTTTTGTTGCTGTGAAGCCACTCATTATACCAACTCATATTAACTTTTATTGTGTGTGAGATTTGGAAGATAGAATTTTGCTTCGTGTGTGTTATTATATGTAATATATGTTTGTCCATCAATTAATAGTGAATGTTGAGTACACATGTATGAGTGTAAAAGATTGAGACCAACCTTGGAAAGATATCACAAGTTTGAGTGATTAATATAGCATAGTTATGTTCAAATTCATAGGTTTAAGTTTTTGAGTCGAGTGGTGTCCCAACAAGCTAAATTATAGTCTCACTTAAAGACTCCTAAGGTGTCAATGCATTGATTTTTCTATACCTGAATCTGGAATATCTGTCTCAAGTCTTGGCTCAAGGACTTGAGATTCCACAACAACAAAATGTTTTGCATCCAATTCTTGTTTCTCAAAAAAGAGTTGCTTGTTTTAGAGTTAAAAAGGATTAGTCTTTATCATTAGTAATGGATTTCTTATTATGTAGTATACTATTTTATTATTTTATGTATTTTTCACAATAAAAAATAATTTCAGGGAATATTACTGGAAGGGGGCGAAGTAGCTGTAAAAAGGCTTTCAAAAAGATCTGGGCAAGGTTGGGAGGAGCTAAAAAATGAAGCGATGCTCATAGCCAAGCTCCAACACAAGAATCTCGTTAGACTTTTGGGCTGCTGCATTGAAGGAGATGAAAAGATACTAGTTTATGAGTATATGCCCAATAGAAGCTTGGATTTCTTACTTTTTGGTTTGTAATTTCTCACATTTATATTTATATATATAGAATTCTTCTGTTATGTTTGATTTTTATAATCATTTGCATGTGACTTACTAATTGTCAATTTACTCATATGTAAAGCAGATTCAGAGAAGTGCAAGATATTATATTGGAGGACTCGTGTTGGAATCATTGAAGGAATTGCTCAAGGACTTCTTTATCTTCATAAGTATTCTAGGTTAAGGATTATTCATAGGGACTTGAAGCCTAGTAATATCTTGTTGGACATTGATATGAATCCCAAAATATCAGATTTTGGAATGGCAAGAATATTTGGAGGAAATGAGTCACAAGCAAATACAAATAGGATTGTTGGCACTTAGTAAGTAATACAAAGGGCGCTTCTAAATTATAAACACCAACATGATACTATACATGTGAGTAGACATTCACTTAAGACATGGAATTACTGATATTTTTAACTTGATGATGGTACACAGCGGTTATATGTCCCCTGAATATGCTCTGGAAGGCCTCTTTTCAATCAAATCCGATGTCTTTAGTTTTGGCGTCTTATTGCTAGAGATTGTGAGTGGCAAGAAGAATACTGGCTTTTATCAACGTGATTGTCTCCATCTTATTGGACATGTGAGTATCTTATTTGTATCTTTTGTTGTAGAAATTGAAAGCACTTATTTACTTTAATTCATAGTTGGGAGTTGTTGAACAAATGTGCATTCACTGTTAACTAAAACAAAATTAGTCCTTTGTTCTTGAAATTTTGTTGGTCTCAAAAGCTTAAGCTAATAGACAATTATGTATTTAATCATTTACCATTATTCTAACATCATCTATTTTTCCTTCTCTTTTGGGATTTGAAGGCATGGGAATTATGGACAAACGATAGGGGATCGGACTTGGCGGATCCACTACTGAATGATATAACCTCGATGCAAATAGTATTGAGATATGTTAACATAGCTTTGCTTTGTCTTCAAGCAAGTGCAGCGGATAGACCTACTATGTCTGATGTTGTCACAATGCTTAGCAATGAAACTGCAGTTCTACCTTATCCCAAAGAACCTGCTTTCTTGAATGTGAGTGGTATGGCAATGGCAAACCCAATAAACAATATGTCACAAATTTGTTCTCTAAATGGTGCAACTATGTCAATAATGGAAGGCCGATAACATTTGAAAATCCGGCCATGAGCATCGTCCTATCAAAAAAAAAAAAATTCAAGCTGTTTGCCAGGTCCATAACACTATTCATACATTTTTTTTTTTTGGGTCCTTGTTACAACACTGATGAACAAATTGAAAGACTTCTTTGTAAATGTGACTTGTCAATTTTGCGTTAGGGTAACAATTTTTCTTCATAAAAGTACTGTGATTATTCTATTACATTTGGCCTGATATTCAAGAAAATGCAGTGAATAAGACTTCATTTGCAGAAGAAGTCTCCTGATCAAGGATTCAATAGCCACTTCATATCCAAAATTATTATTTATCAGAGAAATGTTATTTTGTATCCTTCCTGCATATTCAGCTGACGTGGCATGTTCAATCCACTTTTAATTTTTTTTTTTAATTAAGTTTAATCTAATGGTAGATTGAGCATGCCACGTCAGTTAAGTATGGTGAAAATTAAGATGCAAAATAGTATTTATCTATTCATAATTGAGGCTCTAGGTAATTACTTACACAATCCAATTTGACTTAATTCACAACTTTTGTGAGACTCACTTGATACAAATATTGTTAGGTTTTATGTTGGCTAATTCAATGTTTAATGTGGGAGTTTGTGCACAGACACACAAGTCCTTTGCAATGCATTGTAAGATATCACAAGACTTATAGGAAAGCTCCAATACCACATCACATGGCTTACTTGGCTATGATACTATTTGTAACGACCTAAAAAAATGCTCTAATTATATCTGTGCTATAATCCCAAAAGAATTAGTCAAGTTGAAACTTTTCTATAATTTCTTATAAAGCACAGTTTCACCTACTAACTAAGTAATGTGAGACTTAGCACAAATGACTATATTTATAAACCACACACTCTGTGTTACACCGAACATCCATCAAAGTCCTAACAACTATGTCATGCATTTTCCCAACAACACTTAATAAATAAACTCTTAGCCTGATCATCATTACTTTCTCATTTTTATTATTAACTCCATAGAGTTTAAAGCAGACTTGAACATTTGGTAAAGAGATGATATTCTTACCATGCAACATTGAATTAATGAAATTATCAAAGAAATCTGACAGTGAACGCAATAAAATCAGGGCTTGATTCTCATCTTCAATTTTAATATCAATATTTTTCAGATATGTAATAATTTTATTAAATTAATCAAGATGACCATAAAAAGGAGTACATTCCTTCATCTTGAGGGCATATGACCATTGCTTCAAATAAAACTGGTTAGTGAGAGACTTCTTCATGTACAAATTTTCTAACTTCCTCCAAAGATCAACGACAGTTTCTTCATCGATGACTTCTCTCAAGACTCCATCACATCGACACAACAAAATTGCATTGTAAGCTTCTTCTTTTTCAAATTTCGCAATTTCTTCCTTTGATAATGTTGATCTCGCCTCGCCATTTGAAATCTTCCCCAAACCTTGTTTTCGGAACAAAACATACATTTTAATGCACCTAAGTCTGAAACTATATATATTATGAACTTGAAATTTTGTAGTAATCATCTTGAAAAATAAATAAATAAAAAATTCAAGGTGTAATATCAATTTGCTGTGACAATATTTCGGATAGCAAAGTAGGAAAGAACATAATAAAATAAGCCCACAAATTCTCTCCGCCATGTTTGACGTTCTCAAAAGCAGGATTTGTCCAAAGCAAGAATGGGAAAAAAGCAGATCTCTTCTCAGCTGTTATTGGTCAGGCAAGGCGACAAGGATTTGGGTTGTTTAGTGTAAAATCTCGAAAAGGATTAAACGGTAATCATGAAAGATTGAAGGAATCTTCATATTTTTGACTTGGTAAACCACCTTGGAATGTCATCGATTTCTCAATACCCAGTTTGTTTAACCCTGATTTTTCTCTATTTTTCTTATTTTTGTTGGATTCGTGAAGTTCGTGGGACTCATATCATATATATTCAATGGTAGTTTTGAAAAATAAGAAAATGGAAAAAAAAAAAAAAAAAAAAAAAAGGGGTTGCATTTTTCATATAGTGGGGGTATCCTTTTAATAAGCCAGCTTAAAAAAAAAAAAAAAAAAACCGCATTTGAATATACATCAAATTTCCTTGTCTCCCTTAGTTATAACTCTTTTGGATTTTTTTTTTTCATACTAAATCTTTTACTAATAGAAGCTTACTAAACTAATGTATAGCTCATTTATTGATAAAAATAATAATAATAATTAATTAATTAAGAGAAATGTAATAAGTACCAATAAATGAACTACATATCAGTTTAATAAGCATTTGTTAGTAAAAAATTTTATACTTCTAACATTTCTCTTATGTGAAACTCTCTCCTCTCCGGTCCGATCCTCTGGTAAACTTTTTTGGACTCTCATTTCTAATCAAATCTTTATTAAATTATTAAATTTAGGGCAATCAAATATACTTCAACACTATTTAAATTAAATTAGATGACTAAGGTTTAACCTTCTTCATGATCACTACGCAAAAATTGTTAATAGACTAAAGATTCTACACCTCCTGGAAAATTTGCTGATAGACTACTGTGTGCAAGTTTTGATGAAATTATAATTTTTTTTATCTAAGTTGTAACCTTTATGATTATGTCAATGTTCATTGAGTAGATTTTTTTTTTGTCTTTGTTTTCCTGTATGTCTTAAAATTAGTTTCTTTTACTTTATATATGTGAAGGATGGTTGAAAAAAAAAAATTTGGTTATGTTCTTCCATTTTTTTCCCTTAAATTTTCTACTAATTTATTTATTATTTATTCAAATTGATTATTTATTTATATTTTTTGTAAATTTCACATTGAATTAAGGGAAATAATAGTGACAGAGTTTCCTATCATTATTTTTGGTACAATGTATGATGCTTTTTTAGATTATGTCAATGTTCATTGAGTATATTTTTTTGGATCCGGCTTAGGTGCGGTAGTGGAAAACTACCGCACCTAGCGGTAGCCCAAAACGACCCAGTTTGGGGTCGTTTTGGGCAATAAAAAAAAAAAAAATTTTAAGTAAAATTAAAAGAAAAATAAAAATATTGAAAAACTAAAACCATTAAAAAAATGACAATTAATACTCCTTCAAGTCCTGGAGACCCAGAAGCGCAGAATTCCTCCTCAGGCTCTCCAAAGTGATCACTCCCTTGTACTTGTCCATCAGCAACTGAAACCCATTACAGAGCTCCCTTATAAGCCCATCGCCACCCAGTTTGTCAGCCATCATCGGCAGCATATCCTCAAAAACAGCCCCTTTGCCGATCCCTGCCATTGATGATGAAGACCCTTTTTGTTGCTTGTGATTTCAGAGAAAAGAGAGGGAAATGAAAACAGAGTTGATCGCGGTTGTCAATGGTTGAGGCAAAGGGACTGAATGAACACACACAGACATAGGGAAGAGGGGATCAGAAGGAAGGGGTTCTTGGAAGGAACACGTAATGCCCAAAAACGACCCTAAAAAAATTATTTTTTTTATTGCCCAAAACGACCCAGTTTGGGGTCGTTTTGGGCTACCGCTAGGTGCGGTAGTTTTTCACTACCGCACCTAAGCCGGATCCTATTTTTTTTGTCTTTGTTTTTCTGTATATCTTAAAATTAGTCTCTTTTACTTTATATATGTGAAGAATGGTTGAAAAAAAAAATGTGATTATGTTCTTCCATTTTTTTCCCTTAAATTTTCTACTAATTTATATATTATTTATTCAAATTGATTATTTTTCTTTTGTAAATTTCATAAGGGATATGATAGTGAAATAGTTTCCTATCATTATTTTTGGTACGTGTATGTTTTAAAATTAGTTTCTTTTACGTTATATATGTGAAGGATGGTTAAAAAAACTCTATTTGACAAGACCTTTTCTTATATTTGTGGATTTCATTGGAACTGAGAAAAATATACCAAAAAGATAGTTCTTTTTTTTTTACTATATTAGTATTTTTCATTTTTTGACCTTTTTTACCTTTTTTTTTTCTCTTTATTTCATGTGTTTCTGTTTTCCCTTCTTTTTTTTTTTTTGGTCCTTAATTTCTATTCTAATTTATATATTATTTTTCATTCAAATTTTCTTAATTTTATTTAATACCATTTACAAATTTTCTTTTGTAAATTTAATTGACTTTTGTTGTTCATTTTTGTTTTTCGGTGGTCCAATATTCCTGCCACAGTTTTTTCATTTTTGAAAGAAAAATTAAAATATCAACATTCTTTTGTTTACAAAATTAGTAAACATAACTATAACAGTCATCAATATCAAAATGCTCATATATTTTAGAACACGTTTTTATTTTTGTCAGTGTAATAGAAAAATTTCTCAAAAAAATTGTTTATGAGGAGAAAGTTCAATTCCTAAAAGACAAAAGTTTACCATAATGGATTGTCTAGCGGAAGAGAAGTGGTATCATTGTTGGAATATAATGATTAATAAATCATTTTCTATAATTGATTAATCTAGGTTTTTATTTTGAATTTTCTTCCTTTATATTTCGTTTTAAACTACATATATGAGAACAAATATTTAACACGTTTCAGTATATAAGAACTAAAATTTATGAATTTTTAAATTTATTGGATATTTGGGTTTATGCTATTAAGTAAAACTATGGTTTAAAATGATCTTATAAACATTTGTCATTTTTGGTAGCTAATTAGTTAATTGAGAGAAGAAAATAAAATTTGTTGTTAATAATCTTTCAAAGACTTTGAGTAAATTAAAAAAAAAAAATTTATTAAAAAAAAAAAAAGACAAAACAGACCCTTAGGCGATTTCATTTCAAATTTTATTGACATGCAGTAAAATTCACATCAAAGATCAAAAGCTTCGGCGGAAAATGGAAAGAAATACTTGGGCAAATGCAACCAGAACTTGTTCAATCCACCGCATAGCAAAGAACCGAATAAAATAAGCCGATCACAGGACACCAAAATTGACCCCCCAACAAAAAAAAGAAAGCCTTCTCTAAATTCCCTCTGGGGTGTTTGACGTGCAAATTTTAATTGAAAAGGATCTCTTCCCACGCTTAGTGGGAAAGGCAGATCTCTTCCCACTCTTAGTGGTGAGGCAAGGCGTCGATTTAGGTGGCTTGAAAAGGATTAAAGGTAGTCATTAAAGATTATTGGCATGATCATCTTTTTGACTCATGAAAAATTATTTGGAATGGAGATCTAGTCCAAACAACACGGTTTTTAGACTCTGAATTTTATGTTTTTCGTATTAGTTAATTTATGCATTGTAACAATTAGTAATTAATTAGTAGTTTGTGGGAGTCGAGTAGTACTAGTCTTTGTTGATTAATTGGAAAAAGAGTGAAACTCGGCAGAAAACCATATTGAAATGCCAATGTAACAATTGGGAGAGTGGAAACAACACGGTTTTTACTTTTTAGAAAGTGGGCGGAAACAATAATTTCTACCTTTGACGAGTGGAAATCTAACGAGGAGAAAGTTGAAAGCATTTTTCTTAGGAAAGCTCATAAGAAAGTGGAGCCTGGTCGAACTCTAAATTAATCCAAATCATGATATCCAACAACAGTAACACCATATATAATTATATATACAATTGTGTGTTCGCGTGCAAATAGGGGTGGGTAAATTAACCGGTTACCGATTACCGGCCGTGTACCGGTTTCGACCGAACCGATATTAACCGTAACCAATATACCGATATCCTTATCGGTTAAATTTTTTATACTGGTATGCTTATCGGTTCGGTTCAGTCCTGTTAAAAATTTCATATCGGTTAACCGTTTAACCGATATAAACCGTTAAGTAGGGATGCCAAAACTACGTAATTTTGGGATTATATATATATATATATATATATGTAGCCTTATCTTAGATCAAACCCTAAGCCATCGCCCATTTGGGTAGGTTTGATTTTTTTTTTTAGTGATGGCATTTGATGGGATTTCTTTGCCTTTGGTGAAAACATTTTTCATTAACTAGTTTTGTTAGTCTAATTAGCATTCATTATGTTAATTAGTCCATTTGCTTTGGAAAAATGTATTTTATAATATAAAAAAAAAGTTGTGGTGGATCAATATAAAAAAGCTTCAATTTTTAGCCCAAAAAACAAATATTTGGATCCCAACAAAAAGTATTTGAGCCATAAAACAACTCATTTTTAATGAGTTATTACCGGTTTAACCGAACCGTTTAACCAACAAAAAGTATTTGAGCCATAAAACAACTCATTTTTAATGAGTTATTACCGGTTTAACCGAACCGTTTAACCGAGTACCGTTATAACCAATAATTTTAGTTAAAATTCTTATTCGTCCAGTATCGGTTAATAAACCGTTTAACCAAAAATTATCGGTTAATAACCAATAAGAGCCAAAACTGGACCGTTTTGACCGATACCCAGGCCTATGCGCAAAGAAAGAGCAATGCAGAGCTGCTTCATAAATTATCATACAAATATGAGGCCTATAATAATTTCCCCTCTTATTGCTTCCCTCCCGCTTTTATTCTGCCATACTGTGCACTTCACCAATGCTACCTTCCCTGATACTAAAAAATAATGGTATTTTAGAAATTTCATACTCCTCCGTTAGGATTTAACAGTAAATCCTAACTGAAGGGGGTAACTGAAACAAAACGAAAGTTCGTACACCAAAGTAAGAGACTTTGAGGATTGAGAGAGTGTTTGCAAAAGACGCATAAGTTCAGGGGTAAGTGAAATTTCCCCTAATTATAATAATAATTTTGTATTTATAAATAAGGGTAAATTTGGATTTTTCTTAAATTTTAGGGGTATAAAGGTCTTTTACTCATTCTACCATTTGATTTAACTCCAATATTTAACGGTATGGGGTATTTGGAACAAAACGAAAGTTCGATACACCAAAGTGACAAACTTTAAAGATTGAGGGGTGTTTGCAAAAGGCGTGTAAGTTCAAAGGAGGTAAATGAAGTTTCCCCTTAAAATTATTATTAAATTTAAGGAAAAACAATAAAAATAAATAAAACCCAACTAACAACCGTTTGTGATAGAATCCTACAATGTTCAAAAGGTACTAAAGTAGCCTATCAAACTACCAAAATGTATCAAAAAGGCCACTTATTTTTTTATATTACTATAATACTCATATTCTATTAACAAATAAAATAATTGTAAAAAAAAAAAAAAAAAAAAACAATTTTTTAAAAAATACAAAAAAACCAATGGGTGGATAAAAAATCAAAACAACTTATTGGACCTTTTTTCCTCTAAAAAAAGACCAGCTCATGAGAAAGTGCAGCTAACCTGGTCGAACTCTAAATCCAAAACATTGATATCCAACAGTTAACACCATATATTATATATACAATTGTATGTGTGTGCAAAAAGCATTGCATAGCTGCCTCATTAAGTCATTATCATACAAATATGAGGCCTATAATAATAATTTCCCCTCTTATTGCTTCCCTCCCGCTTTTATTCTGCCTTGCTTTGCACTTCACCAATATTAATGCTACCTTCATCACCGATAGTGATACTATCCAACCAGGCCAATCACTAAACACCTCGGAGTACATTCTATCTGCAAACGGAATGTACAAACTTGGTTTCTTTCCAATAGAAAAAAGGGCAAAGTATTACGTGGCTATATTCATCACAAATACTAGTGAAAATGTAGTTTGGGTTGCAAACAGGGAGAACCCATTCCCAAATCCCTCTGCTCTTCTTACCATGGACCCGGATGGGAATCTTGTAATATCCGATGGCGGATTGTTGCACCTGGTGACTAACACTACTTCAAGGGGCAACGATGCCTATGCCAAGCTATTAGATACAGGTAATCTTATACTCACAAACAGGGCCTTGGATGTTTTGTGGCAAAGCTTTGACTATCCCACTGATACTCTTTTGCCCGGAATGAAGCTTAATGGTGCTAATGACCATCCTGTCTTAACGTCATGGAAAAGTCAAGAAGACCCTGCTCCTGGTCCTTTCTCTCTGCAATATCTGGCTTCTCGGAAAGAACTAATCTTAAGGGAGGGGTCGGAACCATACTGGACTAGTTCACTCAGGGGTGTTCTAGCTGGTATATTCGTAATTGATGGGGACTACATTACTTGGCCTAGTGAAAATTCTAAAACGACTCCAATTATCACCTACTCACACGTCTAGGAGTTTTACAGAAAATATCCAGAAAACAGATCTAACTTAGCAGTTAAAAAATCAACCAAATACTGATATGAAATATGCAATCAAGAACACAGAAATTTGGTTACGAAGAGGAAACCATTTAGAGAACTCTCTAAATGTAAAACCTCTTCGGGGCAGCCAAACCCAGGAAATCAATTCACTATATAGAAGAATAAGGAATACAAGAAGAATAACAAAACCTTTGACTCTTCCTTGCACACGACAAGTGACCCACTTGACTTCTACCTCAGTAGCCCTTTCCAGAACATCTGGAACGATTCTTCTAAAAGACTTCCTTTGTAGTGTCCCAGAATTTTCAAAGCTATTTAAATAGATTATTTTGATAATGATGTTATTTTAATATCCATTGTAGCTAAGGATTTTAATTCTTGGGAAATTTATGAGAGTGGTAATTAGAGAATGGTAATTGGTGAAATAGTATAGGGTTGGTGAAATAGTATAGGGTTGGTGAAATAGTAAAATGAGGGTATAATTGTAAATTGAAGATAGAATGAGGGTATAATTGTAAATTGAAGGTAGAATAGTATAGGGTTGGTGAAATAGTATAGGGTTGGTGAAATAGTAAAATGAGGGTATAATTGTAAATTGAAGATAGAATGAGGGTATAATTGTAAATTGAAGGTAGAATAGTATAGGGTTGGTGAAATAGTATAGGGTTGGTGAAATAGTAAAATGAGGGTATAATTGTAAATTGACGGTAGAATAGTGTTTGATTTTCTCCTATAAATAGAGCTCTTCTCCTTCAGAATTTTCACCACTCATCTCCTCTCCCATCTCTTGCATATATTCTTCATTCTTCCGCTTTTTACTCGGTCTTTCTTCTTTCTAAGAGTGTTTACTCAGAACAGAGAGAGAAAGGGCGAGACCAAGCGCTACAAGAAAGAAATAACACAAGAGATAGCGGACTTTAGAAATTAGTTTCAAAAGATATACTAGTGGTGTTAGTCATATTGGAGCAACTGGATTCCTTCATACCACTTTTAGCTTCAGTCTAGAGGTAAGTAAATTCACTACCCCTTCTAAAGTTACTTCATGTCATGCTATTTATTCATTCTTTAGTAAATTGTAAATGATTATTTTATTTACGTATTATGAAGTTATGTTGCATGCATGAAGGATTTTTAAATGAATTATCTAGAAAGTTTCTATTTCTTTAAACGCTTTCTAAGTACAACAAGTTTATATTTGAAAAGGTTTCCATTTTGAGAAAAGAAAGTTGAGAAATGATGATGATTATAAGAAAGAAAAATGATGATAAACCCTCCTACATGTTGCCCTAAGATGCATCAAAAGAAGTACAAAGAAAAGTACAAGAGATGAGATAAATGTTTATGAAATGAGGGCACATGTATGGAGGAGAGTATTTTTGGCCCCAAGATAAGTAAAGATGAGAGTTCGGTACCGATACTCGGATGGAGGCGAAACCACTGAAGGAGGCTATGCCAGAAGGTGGTATTCCATCAACTAGACCGTTGAGTGCACCAAGAAAGAGTTAATTGACGGTCGGGCATGGCTGTGGCCACAGTTCAGTGCCATGGTCACAAGGACCCGCAACCCTCGTGCACAGGGGTAATAGTGTACATGGGCCCTATTATGAGAAAATGATACTATATTTTCAACGAAGATATGCTAAGATGATTTACAAAGATTATTTATAATGATGCATTATGATGATGATTTATAAAGATGATTTACAACGATGATCTATTACTAGATGTAATAGTATGTATATGTTACGGGAGATGCAACCGTACTTACATATATTATTATGGCTGGGTGTATATTTATTTGTGAAAACGATTTTCAAAACTGAGAACAAGGAGTAAAACTATTTATGGTTGTGGATTTTACTTGCTGGGCCCCCTTTGGGCTCATTCAGTTTTATTTCTTGTTTTCAGGTAGAAAGGATGCTGGAATAGGAGGCCGGAATGGGGTGGGAATAATTATTAATTTTCAAAGTCTTTTCATATAAGTTATTGTAATGATATGATGTTCCGCAACTAAAATCTAATGTTTTCTAATTTCGCTTGTAATAAAATCTCTTGAATAATGTTTTACGCATTTATTGTATCCTTTAAAATCAAGTACTCTGATAGACCTTATAGATCTTTGCAAGAACTTTTGTTGTAAAAGAAGAAAAGTGGCAAACTCAGCCTTAACGGGCTGGGGATGTTACAATTTTGGTATCAGAGCAAAGGTTATAAGGTTCTGGCAGACTTTTCAAAAAAAAAAAAAAAAAATTTGGGGGGTTAATGAGAAGCCACATTCCGGCCAAGTAGAGTGTGCATTGTTGTGTGGTCTCTAATAAATGATGCATGAGCATTTTTCTAATGGTTAATTTTTTGTTAAAAAAAAAAAAAAAATCATCTTAGTGTGATTAATTTGGAGGATTTTATTATTGTGATCAAGTTAATGACGGAGATGAATTTTTATTTTATAGATAGGTTGTGATCTATAGTATCTGCCTATTTGGATTTGCGGCAGTTTTCTAGAGTATCGATTGATAAGGGTATATTTTAAGGTGTCTCGAGGATTTAGAAAAGATTATTGATCATGATTTAAAAATCGTATGATGATTTTATAGATTTGGGTTGCGAGCTAATTTGTGAAATTAATTTGGTGACAAAATGGTTTTATTGATTTAGGTTGTGAGACAAATGGTATAAGTGACTTAGTAACGAATGGTCTTATGGATGTCGATTGTGAAATGATTCTTGAACTGAATTAATGATATAAGAGTTTATATGAGTTTTTGGTAATGGCTAAGGTTTGGTCAATGACAATAATGATACTATGATTGATGTTATAATATATGGATTGATGAATAAGAATTACGTAGTGGCATGAAGTGAATGCCTAAGTATTGCAGGGATAAATGCAAATGAGGTATACCCTAGAATCTATAAGATATTTTGATATATAAAGTTGTGGTTTAAGGATTTTGATATTTTCAAATGATTGTGATGACTTTAAGGTACAATTCATGAAATCTTTGAGGTGATTCTTAGAATTTGAGGTGCTAGGTTTTCTGTAATTGAGGTAAATTATATTGAAGTGATGCTTAAAGTTTTGAGGATGAATTGATGCTCCTAGGTTGTGGATAATATTTAAATTTTGAGGCATTAGTGGATATGAAATTATGAGAAATTTTAGTTACATGCCAAAGCTTTTGATATAATTTTCTTTTACTAAGTAAAGATAATGGATTATTATTCTTGAGGTAAATTGAAGCATAAAGGTAAGAGTTGAAAGACAATATGATACAGTGATATAATATAGTGACATGATCTAAATTTCTCTTATAAGATATATGTTCAATGATATTAAAGTATTTTAGAGGTTCATAACATGTGATGGTGCATACTTAGATGTTTTATTGAGTGATTAACTTGCTAAACAGATTGTTTGTTTAAAGGAAGTTATTACAATGACAGAATGATTTCATAATGAATATTAAATGAGTACTGAATGATTACGAAAAGAAATGTTTGGAGAACAAGCTCCTTATAATATTACATACCAGTGTCCATCAAAAAAAAAAAAAAAAAAAAAAGAAAAAAAGAAAAAGAAGGGAATTTGTTGCATAAAGAGACACGTGGTAATGATGAGCAGATGATTCCTCAGAGCTGCTCCAGGAAATTATTTCTGCATAGAGAAAACCTAGTATGAGCAGAATCGTATATATTTATATAATTGAATTATCAAAGAGAATATTTATTTCTAATGAGGTACCTGACTAGAGCGTGTGCGGAGAGACTTGCAACACCCCTGAACATCGACCCGGAGTTTTTCGTGTTGTCGCTGGAGACGTTCGGTATTCTTCTCCATTTCTAGCATCTTTGGTCCCAAGTATTCTGCGTAAGATAACATCATCTTTTTCAGCTGAGTATTCTCCTGCTTCAAATCCACGTGTTTTCGTTTGTAGTATTTGAGCAGTCGCTGTAAGACCCCGATTTGGTTTCTTGAGACTTTCAGCTCAACATTTCTGGCACTCAAACGTTGTGCCATGTCAGAAACTGAAGCAGCACCTTGGATACTGAATGCCAATGAGTTATTAATAGCATCAGTATCCGACCTATCAGCTAAGAACGTTTGATCCCGTGGAATTACGAAACCTTTGGCCACTGCTACAGCAGTAGAATCATGGAGCATGACAGAATCGTGAATAGTGATAGGACGATTGTCAAAGACAAAAGTTGGCTGCCATACGTTAGGATATGCAGCAGGTTCATTAGGGTGTGCAACAGGTACAACGGGAGGTATAGCAGACACTTCAGGGGGAACAACAGGCACCTCCGGTTGCACGTCAGGCATAACAATGGGTTGTGCTGCAGGAGCAACATTCAAATCGAGGTTGTTAACGGATGATGATGATACTCCCATATTTAGGAGAGTAAGGAAAAATAGTTGAGAATACGAAGAAATTGGGAGAGATGAAGTACTGAGAAGAGACTAAGCGTTAGGAACTGAAGAGATTTTTTGAAGTTTCTGGAAGTAGCAGACGAGTGACTTTAAAGGAATTTTTCACTTCAGGTGAAATAAACAGTAAACAACAAAGCGTTAGGCGACCTCGGGCCACGATGGAAATTTTGTCAAAAGATCCCGTGGAAGTAGGATCTTGTCTCCTGTCATAAATTCGACTGAGCTCATTTTTCAAACCCACTGTTCAATCAACGACTTCAAATACCATGCGTGGGCAACAGAATGAATTGTCATGCCAACGCGCACCACGCGCTCGTTCATTATCCAGAAACCCTTCCTATAAATTCACACCTCCTTCTCCATTGCAACGCATGCCTTCTGATCATACTCCTTCGCCTGAAATCTTCTGTTAATAGCCTTCCATACAATGAAAGCTCGACTTTTCTTCCAGTTGAGCATATCCTCAAAAGAGAGAAAAATGCAAGCATCACGATTTGATTCACAAACCCAACACCTTATACTCTCAGTAGTAAACCATTGAAGCAAGATTATCGTTGATCATGTCCTGAGGAAGCAAGATTATCCTTGATCATGCTTCTCAGGCTAAATATCTCTCTTTCCTTCTCAGTCTTCGTAAATGACAGAAGAGAGAGAGCATCCGATGTGGGTATTTTGAAAGTCTCACATACATGCCATGTCCTGAAATACTTTTCAAATCTTCATTTCTAGAAAGCAACAGGACTATCTTTCTCTCTTTCTCTTCTTGACCTTGCAAGACCCAAGGGAGAGAAATTATAGCATGTGTACTTTGGAACTTCCAGCCTGGAAACTTACCCATATCCTACTTTGCTTGCTTATCAATTTCATCTCTAGAACGCAGCAAGCACAATATGTATTAGTCAAGAATGGATGAGAATCTTACATTTGATGTAATCGTGTATTTCGTTTGAGTTGAAATCATAATTACGAGTTTCTATTATTGAGTTATGATTTATCAAGTAAAGATGTAGTACTGAAAGATTTTCGCTGATATTGTAGCATCAACACAAAAGTTGGGATGAGAAAATAGAAACGGTTGTGTATTTAGAATGAATCGAATTATGATGTCACTTCTGAGGTATATTCATGTAATGATGTTTGAATGTTGGTGCTATTTACTTTTACAGGTTTATGATGGTGAGAAGTTAATAATTATTAGAGCATCATATTAAAATTTCGTATGCATAATTTGGAATACTGAGATACTAAAGAGAATATAGGCGGGGATGATTTTTACACCTTTTTGATAAGATTGATTAAATTAGATCGAGAGAATTATTGCAGGCTTGAAATGAGGACTATGATGATTGGAGGTATGAACTATTGATCACATGATTTATTAATTTGATGTTTAAACCTTGATTGTAGACTGTTGATGAATAACTCGATTGTTGTTATTGAGGTTGGAAAGAAACAATGGAAAAGATTTTGAGGTAAGATTTTAGTGTGAATTGATGAATGATTGCAGAAATTGAGACTTTAGACTGTGAATAAGATTTACTCATAGAAGAAGGAGATGGAATTTCAATATGATAAAAGAGAGTAAGCTTTGATGAAGGATTGAAAGGAATATTATCTGAATCCCTCAACTTGAAGATTGGACGATAATATTATAGGTTTTAATTTCGAGGACGAAATTCTAATAAGGAGGGAAGATTGTAGTGTCCCAGAATTTTCAAAGCTATTTAAATAGATTATTTTGATAATGATGTTATTTTAATATCCATTGTAGCTAAGGATTTTAATTCTTGGGAAATTTATGAGAGTGGTAATTAGAGAATGGTAATTGGTGAAATAGTATAGGGTTGGTGAAATAGTATAGGGTTGGTGAAATAGTAAAATGAGGGTATAATTGTAAATTGAAGATAGAATGAGGGTATAATTGTAAATTGAAGGTAGAATAGTATAGGGTTGGTGAAATAGTATAGGGTTGGTGAAATAGTAAAATGAGGGTATAATTGTAAATTGAAGATAGAATGAGGATATAATTGTAAATTGAAGGTAGAATAGTATAGGGTTGGTGAAATAGTATAGGGTTGGTGAAATAGTAAAATGAGGGTATAATTGTAAATTGATGGTAGAATAGTGTTTGATTTTCTCCTATAAATAGAGCTCTTCTCCTTCAGAATTTTCACCACTCATCTCCTCTCCCATCTCTTGCATATATTCTTCATTCTTCCGCTTTTTACTCGGTCTTTCTTCTTTCTAAGAGTGTTTACTCAGAACAGAGAGAGAAAGGGCGAGACCAAGCGCTACAAGAAAGAAATAACACAAGAGATAGCGGACTTTAGAAATTAGTTTCAAAAGATATACTAGTGGTGTTAGTCATATTGGAGCAACTGGATTCCTTCATACCACTTTTAGCTTCAGTCTAGAGGTAAGTAAATTCACTACCCCTTCTAAAGTTACTTCATGTCATGCTATTTATTCATTCTTTAGTAAATTGTAAATGATTATTTTATTTACGTATTATGAAGTTATGTTGCATGCATGAAGGATTTTTAAATGAATTATCTAGAAAGTTTCTATTTCTTTAAACGCTTTCTAAGTACAACAAGTTTATATTTGAAAAGGTTTCCATTTTGAGAAAAGAAAGTTGAGAAATGATGATGATTATAAGAAAGAAAAATGATGATAAACCCTCCTACATGTTGCCCTAAGATGCATCAAAAGAAGTACAAAGAAAAGTACAAGAGATGAGATAAATGTTTATGAAATGAGGGCACATGTATGGAGGAGAGTATTTTTGGCCCCAAGATAAGTAAAGATGAGAGTTCGGTACCGATACTCGGATGGAGGCGAAACCACTGAAGGAGGCTATGCCAGAAGGTGGTATTCCATCAACTAGACCGTTGAGTGCACCAAGAAAGAGTTAATTGACGGTCGGGCATGGCTGTGGCCACAGTTCAGTGCCATGGTCACAAGGACCCGCAACCCTCGTGCACAGGGGTAATAGTGTACATGGGCCCTATTATGAGAAAATGATACTATATTTTCAACGAAGATATGCTAAGATGATTTACAAAGATTATTTATAATGATGCATTATGATGATGATTTATAAAGATGATTTACAACGATGATCTATTACTAGATGTAATAGTATGTATATGTTACGGGAGATGCAACCGTACTTACATATATTATTATGGCTGGGTGTATATTTATTTGTGAAAACGATTTTCAAAACTGAGAACAAGGAGTAAAACTATTTATGGTTGTGGATTTTACTTGCTGGGCCCCCTTTGGGCTCATTCAGTTTTATTTCTTGTTTTCAGGTAGAAAGGATGCTGGAATAGGAGGCCGGAATGGGGTGGGAATAATTATTAATTTTCAAAGTCTTTTCATATAAGTTATTGTAATGATATGATGTTCCGCAACTAAAATCTAATGTTTTCTAATTTCGCTTGTAATAAAATCTCTTGAATAATGTTTTACGCATTTATTGTATCCTTTAAAATCAAGTACTCTGATAGACCTTATAGATCTTTGCAAGAACTTTTGTTGTAAAAGAAGAAAAGTGGCAAACTCAGCCTTAACGGGCTGGGGATGTTACATCCTTTCACCGGAACTCCGATTGGCTTCACGTATTTTCTCTTCAACAATAATCTAGAACAAATTCGCTCTCTCTAAGCACCCTGATTTTGCTCAAAAAAATGCGTACTTGTAAATGTAGCAAAATCGTGTTTAAATAGAAAATAACCCTAATAAGTCAGCCAGGTCCGGACCCTGCAGATCTGAGGTCCGGACCACCCTGCTTGAAAAATCAAGTTTCTGGAAATGGGGTCCGGACCCTGCTTCTGGAGGTCCGGACCCTGCTTGAAAAATTAAGTTTCTGGAAATGGGGTTCGGACTCGGGGAATTGCGGTCCGGACCCGGCCTGTCCAGTCTTCATCAACAACTCCGATCGATGGGCGTTTGTGGTCCGATTGAGCTGAATTTTGCAGGGACGTTCATAACACATGAATCTACATTATGAACGGTGGAGATTGGATTCCGAGCATTCTATATGAGTGTTTGAGCCGTGAACAGTAGCATCTGCATTTTGGAACTGAATTAAGCCAACACAAGAACTAACAAACTCCCCCTTTGGCAATTCAGTGACAAAACCAAAATGTCGAGCCAATCCCATCATCTCCCCATATTTACTCCCCCTTTTTGTCACAGAATGACAAAAGGTCTTCATGTTTCCTGAAACACTTCACAAAATACATCAAGGCATATGTGAAACAAGAAGACATAAATAAAACTCATGATAAAAAAATGACGTAGAATGCGTGATTATAAAGAAACATCAGCAAAACTCCCCCTCAATGTATGACTCAATTAACAACAGGAAACTGGAAATGCAAAGCATGTTTCTCCCCCTTTAAAAGTTAAACGAACACACATGATAACACATGAATTTTTTATTATTATTATTATTATTTAAAAAAAAAAAAAAAAAAAACACCAAAAAAAAACACAACTTGTATAGATAAGCAATAAATCATGCATGCCCGTATGAATATCTGAACAATTCGGAGTGATCAACAAGCTACACTTACACCGTAAATGTACCATATGAATGACACAACCTTGGTCTGTGAATGCAGTCAAGTAGGCAATAATCAGAAATCTCATGTGATGGTGTAGTGTGTGAAAACTCCCATTAAATAAGATTGCATCAGTGGAATGGAAATCTAGGCAGACACTTTGTAAATGAAAGACAAACAGTCTGATTCAAGCCACAGTAAAACCTTATAATGTTAGGACCTAGATTCCCTCATCCGATACACTCCCCCTGAGACTAATCATTCGCTTTTACCATGTCCTTTAGTAATCATCTATTTCCGTAATGATTTGATCACCGATTCTTTCTTTAAGGACAGACAAAAGCAAAACTAAGTCATTTGAGCTTATTTTAAGCCCCTTTTTTTTTTTTTTTTTTGGAAAATGTTGGAATTTTTTAGGAGCTAGGTTCAACTAACGAGTTGGTCAAGTGGATAGAACTGACACTACCTATCTTCCAAGCAAAATGTTTGCTCCAAATTCCCAAACATATAACAAAAATCTAAACCTAATGGGGGCAAAAAGTGCACAATTTCGAACATGAGAAAAACTGACTCTTACTCCTTTAACAGTCTTCAGAAAAACAAGGTATATCAGAAACATATGGAGCAATAGATGTAAATTGCAGAAATATTGACCCCACTCATATGTAAAATATTCATTTGAGCACAAGACATGAGAAACTGAGTATCTAACAATTAAAACAATCTAAAAGAATAAAAAATAATCAAAGAAAATAAAAACAAAGCAAACAAAAATTAAGAAAAAAAATGCCCTAGAACAGCTATAGACAAATATCAATATGCTCAATTTCTAGGCATGGTCTATGTGCCCACCTAATCTAGGTGAGTCCATTACCACTCCCCCTCAATGGGTGAATGGTATTAATCTTCTTGACCCAAACTTTCTTCACATCAGGGACAACTGTGTGACTCTTATCCAAGACATCTAACCGTGTTACTACGTCTCTCATCATGTTGAATAATTTCTCATAACTATTTCTAGAATGGAAATATTCTCTTTTAGGCTCATGACTGTTAAGCTGAAAACACTTAGGACGAATATGTCCAATCTTACCACAGTTATGACACGTAGGAATAAACCTTTGAGAAGGTTGGTTCCTTAACATGTGCATACTTCTCAACTTAGAACTAGACATATAGGAATCAGTTAGAGTTCCCTTACCTTTTCCACCTTTGGAAATTTGAGGAGAAATTACCTTCTTTTCAGCCAAGTTATCTTCTTTGTTCACTGGTTTCACAAAAATCATCTTTGAAGAAGAAGCAACATTAGTAGATAAAATAGCAGATTTATCAAAACCCAATCCAGTTCTATCAAACGAATGTTTCTGATTATGTAGCATTTGATTTAGCTTTTCACTAGAGAATTTTGTTAAATGATTCTTTGATTCATTCAGTTCATTCTCTAAGGATTTCACTTTGGCAATTAGCATTTGATTTTCAGACATCAAAGTATTATGAGTAGCAAGAGAATCAGTTAAGGTGACAGAAAGTTGATCATTTTCAAGATTAACCTCATTGAGTTTCTTCAATTGCTGCTTATTCAGCTTTTTCAGTTTAGTGTATTCCACAAAGAGATTATTATAAGCATTTTGCAAATCATCTTCTTCTTCCAAATCATTATCGGACACACCTTGTTTGTCTTGAGAATTACACTCACTATTCTCATGCTCACTCTCATAACTAACTCCAAATGCTAAGTAATTAACTCCTTGTTCAGCATCGTCCTTGTCTGACTCATCACTTTGAGTCACATTAAATGCCTTGCCATTTGACTTTCTCAAGTTAGCACAGTCAACACGAATGTGCCCATGTCCTCCACATTCGTGACACTTGATACCTTTAGGTGACTTTCCTTTCTCAACATTCTCATTTCTAGATTTCTCAGAAAATTGTGAATTGCTATTTCTAAAATTTCCTTTCTTGGCTCTAAAGAATTTCCTAAACTTCTTAGCAAACATGGCAATTTCTTCCTCATTTCCAGAATCCTCATCAGATGAACCACAAGAGTCAACCTTAACATTTTTTGCCTTAAGAGCAATATTTTTGGTGTTCTTGTGTTTAGGAAGAATTAGCTCAAAGGTCTGAAGGGAACCTACAAGTTCTTCTACTCTCATAGTATCTAAGTCCTTGCTCTGTTGTATAGCAGCAATTTGGGGAATAAACCTCTCAGGCAAAGATCTTAAGATTTTTTTCACCACTTTAGCATCATTCATTTTCTTTCCCAAATTAATGGTAGAGTTTCTAATGGCACTAAGCTTTGAATAGAATTCATCAAAAGTTTCATCTTCCTGCATTCTAATCTCCTCAAACTGAGAAACCAACATTTGAATTTTTGAAGTTCTAACAACCTTAGTTCCTTCATGTGTGATTTCTAAAGTTTCCCAGGCTTCCTTAGCTATTTCACATCTAGAAATTCTAGAAAATTCCTCATTAGAAACAGAGATGTAAATAGCATTTATAGCTTTGTCATTCGCAGTAGCATTATTCTTTTCCTCTGTTGTCCATTCAGCTATTGCTTTTTCTGGACGTGTCCACCCAGATTCGACAATATGCCAAACATTAATGGATTTAAAATATGCTCTCATACGAATTTTCCAAAGCGTATAATTTGTTCCGTCAAAGACGGGAAGAGAATTAGGAGCAACAGTATGAGACATTTGATATGGAGTCTCGGATCACACTCAGAAAATAAATCCTTCACAGAGTGAACCTGCTCTGATACCAATTGAAAATTCTAAAACGACTCCAATTATCACCTACTCACACGTCTAGGAGTTTTACAGAAAATATCCAGAAAACAGATCTAACTTAGCAGTTAAAAAATCAACCAAATACTGATATGAAATATGCAATCAAGAACACAGAAATTTGGTTACGAAGAGGAAACCATTTAGAGAACTCTCTAAATGTAAAACCTCTCCGGGGCAGCCAAACCCAGGAAATCAATTCACTATATAGAAGAATAAGGAATACAAGAAGAATAACAAAACCTTTGACTCTTCCTTGCACACGACAAGTGACCCACTTGACTTCTACCTCAGTAGCCCTTTCCAGAACATCTGGAACGATTCTTCTAAAAGACTTCCTTTCACCGGAACTCCGATTGGCTTCACGTATTTTCTCTTCAACAATAATCTAGAACAAATTCTCTCTCTCTAAGCACCCTGATTTTGCTCAAAAAAATACGTACTTGTAAATGTAGCAAAATCGTGTTTAAATAGAAAATAACCCTAATAAGTCAGCCAGGTCCGGACCCTGCAGATCTGAGGTCCGGACCACCCTGCTTGAAAAATCAAGTTTCTGGAAATGGGGTCCGGACCCTGCTTCTGGAGGTCCGGACCCTGCTTGAAAAATTAAGTTTCTGAAAATGGGGTCCGGACTCGGGGAATTGCGGTCCGGACCCGGCCTGTCCAGTCTTCATCAACAACTCCGATCGATGGGCGTTTGTGGTCCGATTGAGCTGAAATTTTGCAGGGACGTTCATAACAAATGAATCTACATTATGAACGGTGGAGATTGGATTCCAAGCATTCTATATGAGTGTTTGAGCCGTGAACAGTAGCATCTGCATTTTGGAACTGAATTAAGCCAACACAAGAACTAACACCTAGTAAGAAAACCTTTGAAACTAGAAGACTAGTGTTGGATTTAAACGGTCAGCTTCTGGTGGAGACATGGATGGAAGGTGACCAAGGTTGGTCCTCGCAACGGATAACGACTTGTGGGGCTTATCCTGTCTGCGGCGTTTCCAGCATATGCAACGAGACTGCAGACGCAGATTCTAGATGTTACTGTTTGCCAGGATTCAAAAGAGAATCCGCGTTCGCTGGATGTAAGAGAAAAACTGATTTGCAGTGCACCCATGATATTAATGTTCACAAAGATTGGTTTCTTCGAATTCCTGAAGTTTATTTGCCCAGGTATCCCCTGCGGTTGCACGTTGGCAAGGCTTCAGAGTGCGAATCGGCTTGCTTGAACAACTGCTCTTGTACTGGTTATGCTTATGACCAAGAGCATCGCTGTCTGGTATGGGATGGCCCTCTTTTAAATCTGAAGCATTTCTCAGCAGATAGTTTATATGAAACAGATTTCTATCTCAAACTTGCTCCTCCGGAATTTACCAAAGGTTAGAAAAATACAACAACATGTTAGTTTTTGTTGACTATTATATATTGATGTTCTTGTGTTATCTGTTAGGAGATCAGAAACATCAAGGGGTCAAAAAAAAAAAAGTTTATACTTTATACCAATATGGGACACAAATCTAAGTGCACTCACAACATCATCTTTTTTATGGGCATTGCCAATTTGTATATCAATTCGTAATGCAAAGAACAACGCCTATATTATTTATTTCTCTGATTTCCTTTTGCTGATACGAACTCAACGAATGCAGGAAATAAACAATTATGGAAAATTCTCGTGCCAGCCACATCTATTGCGGTCGCTGTTACATTGGGCCTTTTTGTTTATTATGTGAGGAGAAAGCTCACAAGAAAGGGTGAGTAATTTAAAGTATTAATTAAATTATTAATTCATCTAAAAATCAATTACTAAATTCATCATTTCTTACCGGCTTAAGCTTTTTGTTTAAGTTATGATTTAGCAAAGGTCTTAAATTCAAACTCTGACTCAAAATCATTCACAAACTTTATTTTAGCAATCTACATTTATATCCTTAAACATGTGTTGTTCTAAAAAGCAGGGGAGGATTTGTTACTTTTAGATTTGGGCATGACCCAAAACGCTAATAATTCAAAGGATGGAGATAGTAGAGAAGTCCAAATGCCATTATTCAGTTTTGCAAGTGTTTCTGCTGCAACTCATAATTTCTCGGTTGCTAATAAGCTCGGAGAGGGTGGTTTTGGACCTGTTTACAAGGTATGCTTCAACATCCCTAAACGCAATCTTTTGGATATGGAATGCAAATAAAAGGTTAACACTTCGACAGCTAAACCTTGCCATGTTAACAAGCACAAATAGGCACATGCCGCTTTTGTTGCTGTGAAACCTCTCAATATATCAATTAAGATAAACTTTTATTGTTAGTGTTAGTTTACATGAAATCGGATACATATATGAACAAAAATGAATAGGAAGAAACATACATACAAGCATTTTTTACCCCTTTTGACAAATAAAGTGCCGTTCTACTTTTTGGTGCATGACAAATAAACTATAGTGCATGCAGTCACAAATTAGATGGGAGCCAAAAACTTTTAATATATGTTTGTAGTTGATGTTGAGTATACACATGTAATTGTAACATGATTAAGTCTCACATTAGAAAGATATCACAAGTTTGAATGGTTAATACAACATAATTGTGTCCAAACTCACAAGTTTAAGCTTTTGTGTTAGGTGATGTTCTAACATGCTATTTATGATCTCACTTAAAAACTCTTAAGGTATCAATGCATTGATTTTTCTACACCCGAGTTGGGAATGTTGGCCTCTAGCTTGGCTCATGGACTAGAGATTCCACAACGACAAAATGTTTTGCATCCGATTCTTCTTTCTCAAAATGGGTTGTTTGTTTTAGAGTTAAAACGGTTTTAATCTTTATCATTGGTAATGGATTTCTTATGAATGTAGGTTACTATTTTTTACTTTTTAGTATTTTTCACAACAAAAAATAATTGCAGGGAATATTGCAAAAAGGTGACGAGGTAGCTGTAAAAAGACTTTAAAAAAGATCTGGACAAGGTTGGGAGGAGCTTAAAAATGAAGCAATGCTCATAGCCAAGCTTCAACACAAAAATCTTGTTAGACTTTTGGGTTGTTGCATTGAACAAGACGAAAAGATATTAGTTTACGAGTATATGCCCAATAAAAGCTTTGATTTCTTCCTCTTTGGTTTGTAATATCTCCCATTTTGATATATATATTTATCTTTGATTTTTATGGTTCTTTGTATGTGGCTCACTAATTGTCAATTTACTCATATATGTAAAGCAAATCAAGAGAAGCGCAGGATATTAGATTGGAGGACTCGTATTGGAGTCATTGAAGGAATTGCTCAAGGACTTCTTTATCTTCATCAATATTCCAGGTTAAGGATTATTCATAGGGATTTGAAACCTAGCAATATTTTGTTGGACATAGACATGAATTCCAAGATATCAGATTTTGGAATGGCAAGAATATTTGGTGGAAATGAGTCACAAGCAAATACAAATAGGATTGTTGGCACTTAGTAAGTAATATAAAGAAAACTTCTAAATTATAAAAATCAACATAAAACATGCAATTACTAATATCTTTAACTTGGTGATGTTGCACAGTGGTTATATGTCCCCCGAATATGCTTTGGAAGGCCTCTTTTCAATCAAATCCGATGTCTTTAGTTTTGGCGTACTGTTGTTAGAAATTGTGAGCGGCAAGAAGAATACTGGTTTTTATCAAACTCACTCTTTCCATTTGATTGGATATGTAAGTATCTTATTTGCAGCTTTTGTTCTAGAAATTGAAAACACTTATTTACTTTGATTCATAGCTCGAAGTTGCTGAACGAATATGCATTTATCATTATTAAAACAAAATTAGTCCTCTGTTCTTGAAATTTTAGAATGCAAAGTAGAGTATAGAACGTGCTACTGGTGTCAAAAGCTTAAGCTAATAAAACATTATGCATTTAATCACTTACCATCCTTCTAACATCCTGTGATTTTCCGCTTCTTCTTTGTTTTGGGATTTGAAGGCATGGGAATTATGGACAAGTGATAGGGGATCGGACTTGGTGGATCCACTACTTGATGATATATCCTCTATGCATATGGTATTGAGATATGTTAACATAGCTCTCCTTTGTGTTCAAGAAAGTGCAGAGGATAGACCGACCATGTCTGACGTTGTCGCCATGCTTACCAATGAAGGTGTAATTCTACCTTATCCCAAAGAACCCGCTTTCTTGAACATGAGAAGTATGTCGCAGGCAAACCCAGTTAATAGCAGGCCACAAATCTGTTCTTTAAATGGTGCAACGATTTCAACCATGGAAGGCCGGTAACATTTGAAAGTTCAGCCATTAGCGTTCATATTCTCTGAGTAAATTGTCAAAAACACATTCAATCTCTTTGCCTATGGTCTATTACATTATTCCGTTGTGTATTGGATCTTTGGGTCTTTAGCCCTATAGTTGGTATTACAGTTTCTCATATGTATCATGAAAAGTTGTTTGTACTTCTTTTACGCTATGATAGTCTAATAGACAAGGACGGAACGAGGGGATCCTTATCAAAATTAGGTTTTATCTAGCCTCCCGATGAAAAATCTTAGTTCCGTCCCTAGTGACTAGTCAATTTTGTGTTAAGAGTAATAACTCTATCTAATAAATGTATTGTGATTATTCTATAACCCTTTTCTATGAGTAGTTTGTAGAAAAAGTGTCATGATATAAGATGCACTAACCACTTCATATCCAGAAGGACTAATCACAATTGGGGTTCATTGTAATCACTTATATAGTCCAATTCGACCTAATACACATTTATCATGGGACTCAACACATACTAATACAATGTTTTCTTAGAAAGATGTTGCATTGCTTCTCTAGAGTGCATGTATCGATGGCGATTGATTGTTTTATATTCTGGTATTGTTTTGTAACTTTACAGCCAACAATACAGGATGTAAATGAGAAATGGAATGCCAAATGAGAGGGATTAATAATTAGCAACAAGGAAAAAAACCATTATGCAATTGTAAATATAGCAACAAAAGAGGCCTTTAGGCAATTCCATCTCTAACTTTCTTAAGAAGCAGTAAAATTTATATCAGAAGATCAAAAGCTTCAACGGATACTGGAAAGAAATATATCTATGCAAGCTTCGAGAATACTTGAAGCGGATTAAACCAGAAGTTGTTCAACCCACTGCAACCAACGAAATGTATATCATTGCCAAGGCGTGCATGGGATTAATCCCAAAAGCAGGGGAGCTGCTTAGTGAAATTGCTCATTCACTATATTACTCATCAAGGTGAGGGCCGTTGGAATTTGCTTGCAAAACATGAACTCAAGCAATTTGCTTGAAATTGCTTATTATTAGTGATACAACAGGTTGCAATTTGATCATTAATGAGCCTTTTGTAAACCATTTTCTTCTCTGTTTTAAGGGTTGAGGATAACTGGCAAGAGCTTTAGATTGAGATGGCTAAATTATCTAAAACTAGATGTAAAACGCGTGGAAATCTTACCCCAAAAAAGCAGCTTTTGATTCTTGAACTCCACTCCAAGTGGGGTAATAGGTGTTAAAGTAATGATTAAGTGATTAAATTTATCTCTTCTTATCAGCTTAAGCTTTTGCGGCAATTGGTAATTTAACATGGTATCAGAGCCAAAGGTCGTGGAATCGAACTTTGACTCCGTCAAATAAACCCCCATTTAAATTAAATATTCCATGTGTTGGGCCGCACCTATTAAAAGAGAGTTTGAGCTCACACGTGAGGGGAAGTGTTAAAGTAATAATTAAGTGATTAAATTTATTTCTTCCTATCAGCTTAAGCTTTTGGGATAATTGGTAATTTAACATTAAGTAATCTTCCAATCTTATGTTCAAAATTTTCTCTTCACTCTTATTCTGTGAACTAGAATTTGTTGGTATATTTATATTCATGGTCTGGTTTTAATGCAGTTTGTTGTTCATTTGGTAATTTTAGATGGTCAAAGACTGCTCAACATCAACCGGAGATTAGTCATTATTATTTATTCACAATGTATACCAAATGCACAATTGTAATCAACATTGTGAAGGACTTTTCAAAATACAAACAAAATGCACAAGTTCACTCCCATTGCTTTGTCCCCTTTGAATGAGGCTATTCTCGTTGACTGCATAGCAAACACCCTCTTGAGATATTCTCACCCCACTCACGACCAAACCGCAGCTTGAATTGAAATCGGCGGTTGCTCTAAGCCGGTTCTTTGCCTGAGCTAACTACCATGGGAATGTTGCATGTGGATATATGAATCGACGGCTTAACAAGTACAGATATCCTATCATGAGAATCTTACAGGTGGATGTATGAGTCCACGGCAATTCACGATTGATATTTCATTTGAGCGAATGTGAGTAAAATAGTAGGCGGCTGTTTCTACAAAAACAAATTCAGCAAAGAAAAGATCTACGCCACGGGTTCAAGTGCCTTGGTTATTGATAGACTACAAGTGCTGCAATTATATTGTGCTACATCAGTTTGTAAGTGTTTTTTTTGTAAAATATTTTGTAAGCCTAGCATTTCTCAATCTCTTGTGAGCGAATGTGAGTAATGAATGGTTAAGGGTGGTCATCCATTTCCGCCCATATTTTTGGACAGATGCAAGAAATGTCAGCTAGTCAACAAAACGGATGTTAGACTGGAAAATCTAACGTGAAAAGTAGAAAAGGCTACAATTAATACGGTCAGCATTTTTCATGGAAAGCTCATGAGAAAGTGCAGGCTGGTCAGTGGTCGAACACTAAACCCCAAACACAATAATCCAAGACTCTAAAACCAAGTTGGGAAAAAAGTGAAACTTGGCTGCAACTTCCAAAAATCAAATCAAATAACAATCAAGACTGTTAGCCCCGAACAATAAGAATCCATTTGGTACTCAGAATGACTAAGTCATTAGAAAAAGAGATATAGCTTTTATCATGAACGAAAAAAATGTTTAATATAATAGCTTAGGTGTTAGAGCATGTGATAAGGCTCTAACACTCAGAATGGTTGTTCTAAGAAAAAGGTTTAATAGAATAGTCATTCAGCATATCAAATGTAACTTAAGACTTGAACGATTCCAGTCTTAAAACTGCTAACATGGAAAATATATGTTAAAAGTACAGATGCAAGAAATGTAAGCATAAAATCTGCTAACTAGGAATGCTCTGACAATTTGCAGAGCGTAGACAACGCGGTTTTCCCTTGACTTGTGGAAAAATCTAAGGAGAAAAAAAGCTCATGAGAGAGTGCCCCCTGGGGGAATCTAAAACACTAGACAGGATCCAAGAACACCATATATATATATACTTGTGCAAAGAGCAGTCTTTGCTGCCTGATACAAATATGGGCCGTAGAATTTCCCCTCTTATTGCATCCCTGCAGCTTTTATTCTGCCTTGCTTTTCATTTCACCAATGCTACCATCACTGGTAATACTATCCAAGCAGGGCAATCACTAAACACCTTGGAGACCATTGAATCTGCCAACGGAAAGTACAAACTTGGTTTCTTTGGTCAAGAAAACTCGGCAATGTTTCACGTGGGAATACGGTTCACTTATGTTGGGTTTTGAATTGCCAAATTCAGTGACAAAATACATTCATCTGCAATCCCGTCAGCAGTGCATACATACGAGGTGTTGTGTCAAGAGAAGACCTAGAAGATGTGGTTAAGCTTAACCAATCATAATAGAAGACCTATATGATATGGTTAAGTTTAATCAAATCGGAATTCTTTAATTAGAGTTAAAATAGGATTTGATTAAATTTCGTATCCTGCACATGTATTAGTATTTGGACCATAACTTTCGGCTCATGAATCGGATTGAGGTGAAACCAGCGACATTGGAAAGCTAACACAAAAGTATACAAATCTTTGTGAAATAAGATTTTCAAAATTCGAAAGTTAGCTATGCCAAAATCGTCTCGCAAGATAAGAAAGAAAATTTGGATGAATCCTATTCTAACTAGAACTAGTTTTTCTTCCCATTTCAACTAGTACTAGGTTTTCTTGTAGTTTATATATAGAGAGCTGTTATGCACGAAATTGTAAGGAATTCCACATAAGAATTCCATGTGCTAAGAGAGCGTTTAAGATATTGAGTGTTAGGGTTAGTCTCTCTTAGAGTTAAAGGTTGTGTCTTCATCACAGATCATATACAACTGAAGTCTACCGGAGTTCCGGTAAAGGAGATCAAGTAGAAGGATTGTGCCAGATGTTCTGGAAAGGGCTACTGCGGTAGAAGTCAAGTGGGTCGCTTGTCTTATACAAGATCGTGTCAATTGCAAAGGTTTTGTAAGTGTGAACGTCTTGTAATCCTTTATTCTTTTACTGAGTTAGTTGATTTCCTGGGTTTGGCTGCCCCGGAGAGGTTTTACAATTAAAGAGTTCTCTAATTGGTTTCCTCTTCGTAACCAAAATATATGTGTTGTTTATTGTTTATTGTTTCATATATTTTTGGTTGTTTATTAATTGTTAGGTCAGATCTATTTCCACATAAATTGTGTGAAACACCTATACATTCAAAATAGGTGTCGTTTGGAGTCGTAATATAGAATTTTCAACTTATGTTTCTGACCGCAACGTACTTTGGGTTGCAAACCGGGAGCAGCCATTCCCAAATTCCGCTGCCGTTCTTACCCTCAACCCTGATGGGAATCTTGTAATATCTGATGGCAGTTTGTTGTACGTTGTGGCAAACACTTCAGGTGGCAACGATACCTCTGCCACGCTATCAGATACTGGTAATCTTGTACTGAAAAACAGGGCAGAGGTTTTGTGGCAAAGCTTTGACCATCCGACCGATACTCTTTTGCCTGGAATGAAGGTTGAAGATGATAAGACAGGATGGTCATTAACATCATGGAAAAATAATGAAAACCCTGCTCCTGGTATTTTCTCTCTGCATTTGGGTTCTCGAAAAGAACTCATCATAATGGAGGGGTCTAAACCATGCTGGAGTAGTCCACTCATTGGTGGACTAGCTGATAAATTCGTGATTGATGGGGAGAACATTTCCTACACTATTAGTAATAATTATCCTTCTGAATTTAGAAGAGTGTCGTTGAGTGTAAAGGGGGAGCTTCGACTGCAGACATGGTCGTCAGACAATTTACAATCTTCAGCAGATTTGTCCGGATCATTAAAGTGTGGGGCTTATGCTTTCTGCGGTGAATTCACCATATGCAATGAGACAGCGGATCAAAAATGTGAATGTTTGCCAGGATTCAAAGATTGTGCTACTCAAGGATGTAAGAGAAAAACAATTTTGCCATGCAGAGAAGTTCAGAAACATGGGTTTCGTCCAATGTCTATGGTGTTGTTTGCCGACAAGGTTTTTCCCTACTTAAGATAAGATTTTGATTAAACAAAATGGAGCAAGTCATACAAAGGATTTATCTAGATGGTTCTCCATCCATCTAGAAAGTTCTTTACAAAGATTATTCTAGATGGTTCTCCATCCATCTAGAAGGTTCTCTTCAAAGATTTATCTAGATGGTTCTCCATCCATCTAGAAGGTTCTCTTCAAGATGTTTCTAGATGATTCTCTATTCATCTAGAAGGTTCTTAATTTGTCTTCATCATCTAGATGGTTCTACCTTGGAGGCTAAGTTCATTCATCTAGAAGATTCTAACTTGGGGGCTAAGATCATCATCTAGATGGTTCTAACTTTGGCTATAAATAGCCAAGGGGTCTTATGCCTCAAACATGCTTGAAGGATGCTTGAGGAAGATCAAGAACAACACACACAAGAAGAGAAGTCAAGAGAGCCTCAGTTATACTCCAGAGAGAGAGTTAAGAAAAAAGTGTTTTAATACACCACTGAGAGTGTATATTAGTTTCAACAGAGGTTGTTTCTCTCTGTATTGTTTTACTCCTGTATTAACTCAAGTTTTGCATAACTTGAGTAAACACCACTGTAACAAGTTGTTTATAGTGGATTGATTGGAGTTACTTCCGTGAATGTAGGCCCACTGCCGAACCACGTAAATACTGTGTGTTGATCTCTTGCATTTATCATTCCATTATTATCCTGTGGAGATTGCACAACCATTGAGTCAAGGGTGTGGCCATCCCTAACAAGTGGTATCAGAGCCAGGTTGACGGTGATACGATACTATTCACTGACGTCTTTCATTTGAAGATTGTTGTGCAATTTCAATGGAAGGTACAAGCAGCAGAATGATAAGCCTAAATGGTAGCAATTGGCTACTTTGGAAAGGCAAGATGTTGGACATACTTTACTATAAAGATATGTATGCTCCAATTGAAGGTGACACAGCCAAGCCAAAGGAGACTTCAGATGCAGAGTGGAAGAAATTAAATTTACAAGTAGTTGGTCTCATTCGGCAATGGGTGGATGACAAAGTCTACCATCATATTTCCGATGAAACCAATGCTTGTGAATTATGGAAGAAGCTGACAACAAGATATGAGCGAAAGACAGCCGTAAACAAAGCCTTCTTGATTCGACAACTTGTTAACTTGAAGTTTAAGGAGGGTGCTTCAGTTTCCGACCATCTGAATGATTTTCAGAGTATCGTAAATCAACTGAACACTATGAAGATGACTCTTGATGAGGAGCTACAAGCTTTGATGCTCTTGAGCTCTCTACCAGATAGCTGGGAAACCTTGGTGGTGTCCTTGAGTAACTCAACTCCCGATGGCAAGATGACCATGGAGCAACTTACAAGCAGCATGTTTAATGAAGAAACCAGAAGACAGGCTGCTGGGACAAACAGTACACAAGCTCTTGTCACAGAGAACAGGGGCAGAAGCAAAAACAGAGGTTTCAAGAGTCGTGATAAATCCAAAGGAAGGTCAAAGTCAAGAGGGAGGTCCATTGAAAGAAGAAAATGTTATCATTGCGGCAAGGAGGGTCATATGAAGAGAAATTGCTATGCTTGGAAGCGAGAACAAAACCAAGCTGACTTCAGCCAAAGGAAAGATGATGAAAAGAATACAACTGCCACTTGCTCAGGGCAAGATGTGGTAGTTTTATCTTATGGCCCTGGGGATTGTTTGCATGTTGCGGGTAATGATGAGGAGTGGGTTGTAGACACCGCTGCCTCTTACCATGCTACTCCTAACAAGGAGATCTTCACATCATACAAAGCAGGAGACTTTGGTATGGTGAGAATGGGTAACACTAGCAACTCGAAGATAGTTGGGGTTGGTAACATCCGTGTTCAAACCAATGTCGGGTGTACATTGATTTTGAAGGATGTTCGACATATTCCTGACCTGCGTCTCAATCTCATATCTGGGAATATCCTTGATAAAGAAGGGTATGAAAGTTACTTTGGCAAAGGAGTTTGGAAGCTCACCAAGGGATCTTTGGTGGTGGCTAAAGGCAAGTCTTGTTGTTCATTATACAAGACACATATGAAGGTGTGTCGTGATGAGCTGTTCGCTGTGGAAGATAGTTCATCTCCAAATTTATGGCACAAAAGGCTGGGTCACATGAGTGAGAAAGGGTTGCAGATTTTGGCAAAGAAGTCGTTCATTCCCATTGACAAAGGTAAAGCTCTTAATCCATGTGAACATTGTTTATTCGGGAAGCAACATAGAGTTTCTTTTGCAACATCTTCACAAAAGAAATCTACTATTTTGGAGAGGGTCTACTCAGATGTTTGTGGACCTATCGAAGTTCCAACCTTGGGTGGCAATAGATATTTTGTCACATTCATTGATGATGCATCAAGGAAAGTGTGGGTCTATCTATTAAAGACAAAAGATCAAGTCTTTGATATCTTTCAACAATTCCATGCCATGGTTGAAAGAGAGACTGGAAAGCAATTGAAGTGTCTCCGTACTGACAACGGAGGAGAATATACTATGAAGAAATTCAGAAGCTTTTGCTTAGAGCATGGAATAAGGCATGAAAGGACTGTGTCAGGCACCCCACAACACAATGGTATTGCGGAGAGGATGAACCGCACCATTGTAGAAAGAGTTAGATGCATGCTCAAAATGGCTAGATTAGACAAGTCATTTTGGGGAGAGGCCACTCTGACGGCCTGCTATTTAATCAATCGTTCACCTTCAGTTCCTTTGGGTTTCGACATACCGGAGAGAGTATGGAGTGGAAGAGATGTCTCATATTCTCATCTGAAGGTATTTAGGTGCAAGGCTTTTGCACATGTTCCAAAGGAGAACAGGTTGAAGCTTGATGACAAGGCACTTCCCTGTATTTTTCTGGGTTATGGAAATGAAGAATTTGGATTCAGGCAATGGGATCCGATCAAGAGGAAGATTGTCAGAAGTCGAGATGTGGTCTTCTATGAAGACCAATTCTATGGTGATGTAGATAAACCTGAGAAGTCTAAAGCTGCGATTGAAGATATAGTTGATTTATCTTCCAGTCCTTCTCAGCATACTCCACACGAGGAAGTTCTGCATGATGCTACACCAGAATTGACTCCCAGTGATAAGCCGAAATTGCTTGATAATGATGAGGATACTGAGCAGGGGGAGCATCCTCATGATCAGGAAGATTCAAGATCTCAGGTTAGAAGATCTACGAGAGAGCATAGACCGTCATCCAAATATCCTACTTCAGAATATATTTTGCTTACTGAAGAGGGGGAGCCAGAGAGTTTCCAAGAAGTACAATCCCATAAGGATAAAATCTGCTGGGTAAAAGCCATGCAAGAAGAGATAAATTCCCTGCAGAAAAATGATACCAATGAGTTGGTAGAACTTCCTAAAGGCAGAAAAGCATTGAAGAACAAGTGGGTGTTCAAGCTGAAGAGGGATACCAGTGGAAAGCTAGCAAAGCACAAAGCACGGCTCGTAGATAAAAGCTTTGCACAGAAGAGAGCAATGGAGGTCATTTCTTACTCCTTAGTTGTTGGGAGTCTTATGTATGCCATGGTGTGCACACGACCAGACATTGCACATGCTGTAGGTACTATCAGCAGATTTCTCCCAAATCTGGGCAAAGACTATTGGGAAGCTGTGAAATGGATCTTAAGATATCTGAAGGGTACTTCCAATTTATGCTCAAGGATGAAGCATATTGATGTGAGGTATCATTGGCTATGTGAGGAGATAGACAAGAACCAAATGAAACTTGAAAAGATCCATACAGAAAAGAATCCCTCTGATATGTTGACTAAGGTGGTTCTGACTGGGAAGCATGAGCTATGTTCCCAGTTAGCCGGTTTAAACTTCCTGTGAGTGAAGTTAGTCGTGGCTTGCTCCTCTAAGTAGGGAGGGGGAGATTTGTTGGTTGCCGACAAGGTTTTTCCCTACTTAAGATAAGATTTTGATTAAACAAAATGGAGCAAGTCATACAAAAGATTTATCTAGATGGTTCTCCATCCATCTAGAAAGTTCTTTACAAAGATTATTCTAGATGGTTCTCCATCCATCTAGAAGGTTCTCTTCAAAGATTTATCTAGATGGTTCTCCATCCATCTAGAAGGTTCTCTTCAAGATGTATCTAGATGATTCTCTATTCATCTAGAAGGTTCTCAATTTGTCTTCATCATCTAGATGGTTCTACCTTGGAGGCTAAGTTCATTCATCTAGAAGATTCTAACTTGGGGGCTAAGATCATCATCTAGATGGTTCTAACTTTGGCTATAAATAGCCAAGGGGTCTTATGCCTCAAACATGCTTGAAGGATGCTTGAGGAAGATCAAGAACAACACACACAAGAAGAGAAGTCAAGAGAGCCTCAGTTATACTCCAGAGAGAGAGTTAAGAAAAGAGTGTTTTAATACACCACTGAGAGTGTATATTAGTTTCAACAGAGGTTGTTTCTCTCTGTATTGTTTTACTCCTGTATTAACTCAAGTTTTGCATAACTTGAGTAAACACCACTGTAACAAGTTGTTTATAGTTGATTGATTGGAGTTACTTCCGTGGATGTAGGCCCACTGCCGAACCAGGTAAATACTGTGTGTTGATCTCTTGCATTTATCATTCCATTATTATCCTGTGGAGATTGCACAACCATTGAGTCAAGGGTGTGGCCATCCCTAACATATGGTTTATTTGCCCAGTAATCCCCAGCAGTTGCACGTTGGCATGCTTCAGAGTGCGAATCAGCTTGCTTGAAAAACTGCGAGTGTACTGGTTATGCTTATGATCAAGAGCATGGCTGCCAAGTATGGGAAGGTCCTCTGCTAAATCTGAAACAATTCCCAGAAGATAATACATATAAACAAGACTTCTATTTGAAACTTGCTCGTTTGGACTTGGCTGTTGAAGGTATTTCTGTTATGGTGTCTTCTTCCTTTAATTAATAAGTTTTGTGACTGAAATTTTTGTTGAAGAGATATATCCAGGCATTGCCAATTTGTATATCAATTCGTGATGCAAAGATCAATGTCTATATTATTTATTTCTCTGGTTTCCTTTTGCAGACACAAACTCGACCAAATTGAAGGATAACCGATTAAAGAAAATTGTCATTCCGATTGCAGTGGTTGTTGGATTGGGCCTTATTGTTTATTATGTGAGGAGGAGAAAGCTCAGGAGCAAGGGTGAGTAAAGAATTTTTCACAAGGGAAATGCTATATGTTCTTCTAGTGTTCTCTTGATGTCCTTTCAACTGTGATGTGGCTTTTAAAATTTTTGTTGAATTTGAAATTATCATTATTGGCTTTTAATATATTGGTGATTTTAAAAGCCACATCACACTTGAGAGGACACCAGGAGTACACTAGAAGAACACCTAGCATTTCCCTTTCCACAACGTTGTTTTAGCAATGCTACATATATATCCTTAAATATGTATTGTTCTAAAATACAGGAGAGGATTTGTTACGGTTAGATTTGGGCACAACCCAAAAGGCTAATAATTCAGAGGGTGGAGTTGGTAGAAAAAGACAAGTCCAAATGCCATTATTTAGTTTCGCAAGTGTTTCTGCTGCAACAGACAGTTTCTCAGCTACAAATAAGCTCGGAGAGGGTGGTTTTGGACCTGTTTACAAGGTATGCTTCAATGTCCCTAAACACAATGCTTTGGATATGGAATATAAGTAAAAAGTTGACACTTTACCAGCTAAACCTTGCCCTGTTAACAAGCACAAATAGGCACATGCTACTTTTGTTGCTGTGAAGCCACTCACTATACCAACTCATATAAACTTTTATTGTGTGTGAGATTTGGAAGATAAAATTTTGCTTCGTGTGCGTTATTATATGTAATTGGATATGTAATATATGTTTGTCCATCATTTAATAGTTAATGTTGAGTATACATGTATGAGTTGAAAAGATTGAGACCCACCTTGGAAAGATATCACAAGTTTGAGTGATTGATATAGCATAGTTATGTTCAAATTCATAGGTTTAAGTTTTTGAGTTGAGTGGTGTCCCAACAAGCTAAATTATAATCTCACTTAAAGACTCCTAAGGTGTCAATGCATTAATTTTTCTATACTTAAATTCGGAATGTCAGTCTCAAGTATTGGCTTAAGGATCAGAGATTCCACAACAACAAAATGTTTTGCATCTAATTCTTGTTGCTCGAAAAAGAGTTGCTTGTTTTAGGGATAAAAAGGGTTAGTCTTTATCATTGGTAATAGATTTCTTACTATGTAGCTTACAATTTTATTATTTTATGTATTTTTCACAATAAAAAATAATTTCAGGGAATATTACTGGAAGGGGGCGAAGTAGCTGTAAAAAGGCTTTCAAAAAGATCTGGGCAAAGTTGGGAGGAGCTAAAAAATGAAGCGATGCTCATAGCCAAGCTCCAACACAAGAATCTTGTTAGACTTTTGGGCTGCTGCATTGAAGGAGATGAAAAGATACTAGTTTATGAGTATATGCCCAATAGAAGCTTGGATTTCTTACTTTTTGGTTTGTAATATCTCACATTTATATTTATATAGAATTCTTCTGTTATGTTTGATTTTTATAATCATTTGCATGTGACTTACTAATTGTCAATTTACTCATATGTAAAGCAGATCCAGAGAAGCGCAAGATATTAGATTGGAGGACTCGTGTTGGAATCATTGAAGGAATTGCTCAAGGACTTCTTTATCTTCATAAGTATTCTAGGTTAAGGATTATTCATAGGGACTTGAAGCCTAGTAATATCTTGTTGGACATTGATATGAATCCCAAAATATCAGATTTTGGAATGGCAAGAATATTTGGAGGAAATGAGTCACAAGCAAATACAAATAGGATTGTTGGCACTTAGTAAGTAATACAAAGGGAGCTTCTAAATTATAAACACCAATATGATACTATACATGTGAGTAGACATTCACTTAAAACATGGAATTACTAATATTTTTAACTTGATGATGGTACACAGCGGTTACATGTCCCCTGAATATGCTTTGGAAGGCCTCTTTTCAATCAAATCCGATGTCTTTAGTTTTGGCGTCTTATTGCTAGAGATTGTGAGTGGCAAGAAGAATACTGGTTTTTATCAACGTGATTGTCTCCATCTTATCGGACATGTGAGTATCTTATTTGTATCTTTTGTTGTAGAAATTGAAAGCACTTATTTACTTTAATTCATAGTTGGAAGTTGTTGAACAAATGTGCATTCATTGTTAACTAAAACAAAATTAGTCCTATGTTCTTGAAATTTTGTCAGTCTCAAAAGCTTAAGTTAATAGACAATTATGTATTTAAACATTTACCATTATTCTAACATCATCTAATTAATAGACAATTATGTATTTAAACATTTACCATTATTCTAACATCATCTAATTTTCCTTCTCTTTTGGGATTTTAAGGCATGGGAATTATGGACAAGTGATAGGGGATCGGACTTGGTGGATCCACTACTTGATAATATATCCTCTACGCAGATAGTATTGAGATATGTTCACATAGCTCTTCTCTGTGTTCAAGAAAGTGCTGAGGATAGACCAACCATGTCTGACGTTGTCGCCATGCTAAGCAATGAAAGTACAGTTCTACCTTCTCCTAATGAACCTGCCTTCTTGAATGTGAGAAATATGTCGAAAGCAAACCCAATTAATAGAAGCAGGTTAGAAATATGTTCTGTGAGTGGTGCAACACTTTCAATTATAAAAGGCCGATAACATTTTCAAGTCCAGCCATAGCATAAATTGTCAAAAAACATTCAATCTTCTTGCCTATGGTCTATATCATTATTCAATTGTGTATTGAATCTTTGGGACTTTAGCCATATAAATTGGTATTACATTTTCTGATATCTATCATGAATAGTTGTTTATACTTCTTTAATAAACACATTATTGTAAAGATCGATCTGCGTTATACTAAATAATTGATTTTTCATTGATAGCATTTTGAAATATATTTTTTTTCAAATAGCACATTTTGAAACCGCAAACTATACAGACACTATAAGTCACTTTAGTAAAAACACACTACAACCCACAAAGAATTCAAAGAACACTATTTTCTCGGCCAAAAAAAAAAAAATGTGAGAAGATTATGGAGGCAAATGAATCCTGGAACTACATGTTAAAATGAGAACGTACATCAGAAAAATTACAAATCATCTAGAATCCATATGAAAATAGTGATATGACAAAGTTCTTCTCCACTAAAAGCCACATGAAATTCTATGAAACTCACCTTCACACCAAAGATTTCAACAGCTTACACATACAAAACACACATTCCATATAAATATGAAACCAAGAGCTGAACATTTCCCTAAAATTTTCTTTACATGCATAATACATAATACGCAGTTGATAAAAATCCAAATAAAGACCATCTTCCATGTGTAAAAAAAAAAAAAAAAAAGTGTATCATCTATTACAAATGATCTTCTTTCTCTACTGTCTGGACTTTACTGGTGTTAGAAACTCCCAAACGTTATTCTAACCTAAGATGCCAGGTCAGGCAAATTAAGACCATGGGACCATGGCTCCAACTGCAAAATAGAACATGCCACATGCCCATGGTACATCTTCATTGTGTTCATACGTACAAACTCGGACAGAGGGACAGAAAAAACTAAGTTATCAATATACAGAAACATATCAGCTTTCCTAAGCATCACCTTACATACTGGCTTCAGCACCATGTATTTGTAACTGCAATAAATTATTAACATCCCGTTAACCTTTGCTGGCAGCAATAACAAAAGCAAAATTGAAATCAAGGGTCAATTTATGCAAATAGAAAGGGTTAGTCATCGCTTAAAACAAAAGGTTTTAGTGAGAATGAATTACTCTATCTAGGAGAAGATGGTAATCAAACAAAGAGAAAAGAATCAAGAGGAAACTACACTTATCCCTCTTAGACTACCACTCAATTTGCAATGTTCTCCCAAAACTTCAAAAAAGTTGCAATGTACCCTACCAATCTACAAATCTCCATTTAAAATGAAGTTGAAACTTTTTAAATAGCCTCATCAGCCCAAATACCTAATTGCATTGCACTTGCTCTAAGTAACTTATACCAAACAGAGTAGGATTTTAAAACCATTCATTTGCATTCATACAGCCCACTTGGAAGAAGAAAAAAAATCTGCAAAAATTGCCTGTTTGAGGGCAGAGAAAGTAATGGAAAATTATAGGAGCTGACAAATAGCTGTAAAATGTAAATTGCATTTTCTATCTTTTATTTCCATTGACCTCTGGGAAGGATAATGGACTAGAGGAAGTTTATTAAGCAAAAATTAGTTGATGGAGATGGGCTTGATAGCAAGCATACTACATAATGAATGTTACCAAGTATCTAGCAACTTCTGACATGAGTGTTTAATAAAAATTATAAACTCTTCCAACTAAGCGATGGATAGAAGTCAGATGCCATAAATTTTTATTTATTTTTTGATAGGTGGATGCCATAAATATTAGGTGGAACAACTAAGAAAGTTGCAGAATCTTGACCTTGAAAGCTTATATTATATCTCTTAAACAAATAAATAACTACATTTCATCCATTGATACTTGATACACAGAGCTAGTCTCAAAGTTAAGGAGATCAACAAAAAAAAATAATATCATCAAGGATAAGAAAAATCAGGCAGGCTGTCAAGTTAAGTGATTGGAGAGCATTATTACATTTTAAATTTTAAATATACTAACCAGTCAACACGATCAGCATAGTGGTCTCCTGAATATATGATGGCGCACCAAAACTTCTGGTATACCCAACGCAGAAATGCTTTCACAACCAAAGAGCTCTTGAAGCTTTGCATCACATAGTATTGCCATGGGATTTACAGGATCCTAGAGATATATTGAAACCAGAATTAAATAAATAAATCAGTCCAATTTGGTGGCCAACATTTTATGTCTATAATTTTATCCAGCAAGAATAAGTGGCACAATTTTTTCCAATGGACTCTAGCTCAAATGGCATTTCCTTCACCCATAAGAATAGAATGGAATGTGAAGTTGTGTTCAAGACCAACTGAGTCCGTGTTTACCAATCAAAAAACAGAAAAAAAAAAAAAAAAAAAAAGTGCATTAAAAAAAGAAAAGTTCTGTAATTACAAAACCTGTTGCCAGCACAATTTTAGGGAATTCAAACTCCATTAGAAGCCTTAACTATTACTAGACAATTGTTTTGACGGTGAATATAATACATGCCCTCCTGGTAAGATGCTCTACCAATATGCTTAACTAAGTTTAGAAATATCCTAAACTTTTTATAAATCTGCTATTAAGATGACTATCTAGAAACACGTCAAACAAGTAAGAGTTGTGAGTCTTAACCTTACAGCTATCTTTTGTTCTTTAGAAACCAAACAGAAAAATCACCACAGAATAATTTACAAAATTTGACATTACAGAAACCACCAGTGCTACTACCCAATATAAATAACTTTCCAACTTATGCCAGACTTAACTGAAGACACCATACTAAAAAGGTCGAGTAATGCTATAAGGTGGACTAGAGCCCTCCTTAAGTCATCTCATTAAGTCCTACCAAATGTGATGTAACTTTTAAAATTACCAATAAATCGAAATTCAATAATGATCATCTCAAATTCAACAGTGATTTTAAAAGTCATCTCACATTTGGGAGGACTCTAGTCTTCCTTCTAGCATTACTCAGAAAGGTCACTTCACGATATTTTATATAAATATTTACTAAGCTGAACTGTAAATAAACAAACTGGTGTCGGACAAAGGGATCTGATACTAAAATTGGTGAAGGACAACAGTGTAGAAAATCTTCGCTACTAATATGGCTAATTTAATGGTGGCTAAAGAGAGTTTATGCAACAGAACTTAGGATTTGGGGTAATAATAAAGCGAAGGAGCCAAAGTCAGGGGGATGTTCCGAGGCTGTGAACAGTTCCTTGAAGAGCCATTTTCGGTCGGTTAACCGAAATTGTCGGTTAAATTGGTTAATTCACTGAGTACATTTCGATAAGGATTTATTTCGAAAGTTTTGAATAAACATATATTTCGATTAATCGGTTAACCGTTAGCTTTTTTTAATTGGGCCAAAAATTGATTGTTTTGAGGGGGCCCAAAACAATTTTTGGGCTAAAATAGCTAATTGAACCAAAGAAATTTTAAATGGGCCCATTAATTAACACAATAAGAGTCCACCATACATATGTTCCACACTTCTACTAATAAATCGGTCCTAGAATATTTATTATCGATTAATTATCGGTTACTTATCGGTTAAATCGCTTAACCGACAAAAAAATATTTATACCGATTAACCGAACCAAACCAACGTCGGTATAAAAATTCTTAACCAATTACCAACCGACCTCTGGCGGTAGGCGATTAATGTCAGTTCGGTCGCAGTCGGTAGGCGGTAAACGGTTAATCTACCCACCCCTACAGCTTAGCACAAAGCATTTTAGGATATAAAAAAAATGGGTTATTTTCAGATCTGGTTAGGGTGTTTAAAGCTTAGATAATCGAAACATAGAAGAAAACAAGAAAAAAAAAATAGACTAAGAAGCTAGGAATCACTTCCAGGATTCCTTAGGCATCACACCTAGGGTTTGATTTGAATTGCATCACACAACCCACAAAGTACATAATTGCTGGAAAATTCTCTAAAGCAAGTTCTGTCCATTGAATTGAAAGCATCATGTAAATATTTATCCAAAACTAAACCTACCTCCAGATTGTTGAGCTTTATATATTCCCAGATCCGTCTTAAAACCTCTGACTGGAGCATCTCCCTTCCAACAACACCAAAGAAGTTTGCAAGTGCTTCAGATATTATTACAGAAGGACCAGATTCACTACTTTTCATTGCAGGCTCCACCTCTACCTTCGGTTTCTTAGGACTTGACTGTTCTGAAAGCACCAAACCATGAAGTCCTTAATCTAAGTACTAAATATGAACATAAACACACTCACAGATAGACACATCCATACACACACACATACTAGTAGGTTCTAGAGCAATGATATGTTTAGCCAGCAACTTGTTCATCTTGAACATGTCTGTACAGTCTGTCTCAAATACCAAACGCAGCTCGTCATTGCAGATGATTTTCCTTTTGTTACTTGGATCTTGGAGATTGTGTTTTCTTATGTAAGCCCACAGCTGCTTCACAATCTGAAAGCAACAATATGAAAATTCAAGAACCTCTTCGGGTTGACACAATGATTTTTTTAGTTTTTTTCTTATGAATAATAATTTATTAGAAGGAGAAGCAAAGTTGACACACAATGATAAATAAAGCAGTAAGATCTATGAGTCTCAACCTCAGTCCTTGGCAATGCTGGCTGGCCAACAATAGCCTGAAGTTCAGGTGAAACACCACAAAGTTTGTTCAGACCCCCAGGCCCACCTTTTCTCTTAGTAGCTTTAGGTTGAGCACTGCAATAAAATGACATTAGTCCAAACATAATAAAGCTACAGATATTCAGAACAAAATAGGCATGATATTAAGATGATATAGATACTATAATACAAAAGTGAATGAGGTTGCTGGATTTGGCATGTTGATTAATAATTTGTTGAGGGTGTATTAGATAGACACCTGTGAGGACAATGCCTAAAGGAGGCCCCTGGTTTAGACTGCAAAAGGCACAGAAACTACAGCTGATGGGCTGCAGGCTTAGTGTTGAGCATACCTAGATGAAGGGGCCTAGAGCAAGGATAGCCAAGGTGTAAAACATTTTGGACAGCTTTCTAGAGGTAAGAAGTTTTTTTTTTATAACAAATGACCTGCGTAACCTACTTATAGGCTTTGGATAGGAGAAACTGTCAAGTTGCTACCACTAGTGTTTTGGCTGTGGCTGCATCTACCGTCCACCAACATCCCGCTGACTTAAGCAAGTGTTACACCGTTTCAACTGTAGATCCCTGTAGCTTTTTTTCGATAAAAGTCTCATATTGAGTGTCACGCACCTCAAGCCCTCATCCTTGGCCACCAAACAATTTGTCTGCCGACCACCCAGCTTACAGTGGTTATACCACATCAACAGCAATGCGCTTAACCTTTTCGCATCTCCTTAAGCCCATCAACCCCCATTCTCAAGCTTAGTCACTTTTTGGGAAGAGGGGGGACTCTGATGAACCAAGGAGCTCAAATGGTCACCGAGTTCCACACAGCTGTGGGGTGCAAACTACCCTACACCCAATACCGGTTGCCAAACAAGATTTAAGCCATGTGACATTACCAAGGCAATGTCTAACTGTCTAAGACTCCAGTGCTTTTACAAAGGTCACATATGAAACTCAAGGAACTTGCCGAGTAGCCCAGTGAACTCATTGCACTAACATAACTAAGCATAGACCATACCAACATGATTGACAAGAAATTAAATACAAAATATACCTTACGCATCGCACAAAAATTTTTATTTACTTTGCAAACTTTATTCAAGTTTCGAGTTTTAATTTCCTTCCCTTTTTTTCCTGTTAGGTAACACAAAATAACCCATAACACAGAAAAATATGAAAGTGCAACATTTCCTTCATTTGTTCATCTATCAGACAAATCATTAGTGAAGCTAAAATATAATACTATCGAATTCTCGTTTTCTTTATTCTCTTCACCAATTTTCTCGGCAGCCAAACAGAAAACTAGAACAAAAAGTAATTACTAAAAATTATTTTCATTGGCACTACCGCGTTTTACTAGCCGAGTTCACTATATTTCCAAACTTGAAATCTCCATAAAATACAGTTCTCGAAGTTTCATCTTCCTTTCTTTTTCCTCGGTTTTCTCGGTAACCAAACAGAAAGCTACAAAAGCGACAAAAGAAATAAAAATTACCAAACAGAAACAAAGAAACGAACCTAACCGTCGGCGCCTCAGCAACGGCGGCGGCGGGTTCGGGCTTAACCGGCTGTTGTGGAACGGGCTGAGCCGAGAAGCTCTGGAAAGCGGAGGACACTGGGGAGGGATCGGGGTGGAAATTAGGGTTTTGGTGGAGGGCAAAATAGTCTCTTGGTAGTGGTTGTGGCGGTGTTGGTATATAGGATCGGAAGAGGAGTTGGATCTGGACTCGGATGAAATCGACCTTGTGGGAGAGGTCGAGCCCAAGCTTGGACTCCAGCTCCTGAACGACACCGTTTAGAGTGGTGAACGCTCTGGGGTTAGGGTTAGCGTTGTGATCAGGATTGTCGTCGTTGAAGAGCGACTCTATGGCTCGGGATAGCTCTTCGTCTGTAACCATCGTTGCTCGCACTCCCAAAATACAAAAATATTAACGGAAATTAACGGCCACCCTCTCTCTGTCTCTCTCTCAATTTTTCTCTCTCTCTGTCTCTCTCTCAATTTCTCTCTCTGTCTCTGTCTCTCTCTCTCTCTCTCAATTTTTCTCTCTGTCTCTCTCTGCTTCTCTTTCTCTCTCTCTTTGTGACTGACCAAAATGACAATCCAGTCCTTGGAGAAGGATTTTGAGGTTGGTAAGGGATTTAGATGTGGGACCAAGGTTTTCGCATGGGCTCCACTTGTGTGCACCGTTCAGATTGAGATTCTTTAAGGGAAGAAGAAAAATAGTTGATAATAAATATACGAATTTCATATATTAGTGTATATGAAATTATTTTATTGGATCATTTGATATATTCTACCATGTTTCAGATCTCAACTACTATATATTAAAATAATAATTAATAAAATAAATTAGAAAAAAAATTATCCATAGATGCTTGTTGTATAACTTTCTATCAAATAAGGTTTAAACTTCATCAATTTACTCCTTATATATGATTTGAATCATGATCAAATAATTCATTTCATCTACCTTCTATTAAAATTTTAATGGTATTATTACATCATATCCAATCAAAATATGACATGTGTCTCTTTAAAAAAATTGAAAAAATAAAATATTAGTATTAAAAAATTATATATTTTCTAGGAGATTGTTAGGATTGATTTAGGTGGCCAAATAAGGGGTGGAACTCTTCATTTCCATGGTCAAGACTCAAAAGTGGCCTAACCTTCATGTTTTTAAATTTTCGCATCTACCTCTAGCTCCTCGTCAGCAAGTTAGCTTTGTTTGTCTCGTGATTGAGTATGACATGACAATACCGCTATAAATTCTCTAGAACCTTAAACAGTAAATTGATAAAAATTAAACCTTATAGAACGATTTGAAAAAGAAAAAAAAAAAAATCATACCTTAGGGAAGCATTTTTCCCAACAAAAAATAAAAATGATACACAATAAAATACCGTACCCTAAGATCTTTAATCTAATTTGGATCGTGCTTGGTCCGGTTTCTGTTGGAATTGAATTCGTTGAAATTGTGACGTATATAAATTCCAACAAGTCCAGTTGTAATTGAAATGTACCCATATTGAATGTTACAAAGTTTCTAGTCACATCCAAAATGAGCCATGCTTGTGGTCAGAGGTATATTTATTTCTTAGCTCTTATTATTTATTATTCATGCACTCTTGGGGGCTGCTTGGTAGTTGAGCTTGACCCTTGAGCACACTGAATGCAGCAATGAATTTCGCACGTAAGTAGTTTTATATTTATAAAATTCGCACGTAAGAAATTATTGAGCCATTTTGCTTTCCTCGATCTCTTCATCCTGTATGATCAATAAGATATGGACATGTTGGAATTTAGAAGCATGGTAACGAAAATTAATCAATATGTTAATATAATGATCTCATAATTAGGCAGTGTATAAATGGTTGATTATGCATATTATATCATGGTCATGAGATAAAAATGTAATATTACTATGTTGGTTTATGGTTTAAGGTAAAAAGTAAAAACTATTAATATTTCATGTGTTTTATTTATTTATTTATTTTTTTTGTTTTTTGGCCCGTTATCCAAAATATGGGATGTCGTGCAGGCACATGCATGGAAATTTTGGGAAGTAGACGAATGGGGATGATTGGGCGGCGGGTGAGAAGGAATGTGAGAACGACTAAACAATAACATGTGAGATCTAATTAAAATTAGAGTTTATTAATCAATATATAATCATGTCAATGACAATTTTTGGTGATACATTTCTATCGTGCACATATAAAAACAACCAATCTTTGCGTCCAATATTGCTAAAACTATTGATCTCAAAATCATCAGATTTAGTCATGTGATTTTGGTCATGGTGCACAACCTGATCTATGAGATTTTATTATTATTATTATTATTTAAAGAGTTTTGAACTAAAAAATATGGACGGTTAGTGTGAGAGAGTTATTGACTCCTGATGAGACTCATATGTCTAACAATTCAAGCATGAGGCGAACTGCCTGTGAGAGTCTGAGACATACGTACTCAGACAAGTAAGTTTATATAAACTCTTTTATATTTATTGCTTGAATTGTTAACAATTTAAATAACAAAGTTGACCTTAAACGTAGATTTAGCACCCTGTCCTAATTTGAAAACTTGAGGTATAATATGTAGTGTGGTCCACTTTGATGTGATTTGGTTAAATACGTGACTATAATAGACATGGTCCACCATCTTGATTCTACCTACAACAAAATTTAAGCTGGGAATAAAATCCCCATCAAAATATTATATGAGAGATAACAAGTGTGGCAATCACAACCAAAAGCCTTTCTTAGTATTCTTACTATGTAAGGTTAGTTGGTAAAGTTTCTAAAAGACATAGTAAAATTTTATCAAAATTGTCAAAAAAAAAAAAAAAATTAATAAACATATTTAGTATAATGATATAAAATACTATGAATATATCGGGGGCCGCTAAAGCTCAATAAAGCTTGTTACTTCTTTGACGATACCCATTCACCTTCAAGATGAATCGAACTCCTTACCAATGTGAATCTCCTTGGGAAGATTGTAGATCGATGGAACCCTGACCTATGGATGCTCCTCGAGAGGTGGGCTAACCGACGGAGCCCAACTGACTATCGGACCGTTGACCATTAGTTACTTGCCCAACATATTTATGGTAATTAGGAGACTATAGAAGGAAATGTATCCCTCATTAATGGCTTTGCCTATTTCAACTTAACCCTATAAATGAAATGCAGACTCTAAAAGGAAATGATCGGCTTGGCATATCCCAAAGGAAAGTCGTTTATGAGAATCTATTACCTTTCATGTCGAACCCCTCAACCTCTAATACTTGCCTTACCTACAACATTAATCCTCTAAGAAGATGGCAAACCCTAGTATGGGGTATGCATTTTTTTTCCTCTCATTCCCTTACTCTCATAAATCATCATTCTGACTTGGGCATTGGAATGTCATCCGCTGACTAATTGTATATGTTAAAATATCTTAACGTATTAAGATGCTTTCATCTCATTGTTTTAAAAGATTGGATAACAAAAATTCTCTTGTATGGGCTCAAGCAGGAACATAGTAAGATTTTTTTTTTTTTTTTTTTGTTAATTTATTTATTTATTATTATTATTCAAATCAGGAGAAGGGAAAAGATGAATTACGACTTAAAACAATAAAAATAAAGGGTGAGCAAACCTAACAAAAGCTCCTAAACAATTAAAAAAAGTTCAATCAAACTTAAAACTATTAGAAATTGGTCAGAATAATGAAGCGACCCATTGAAATAGGCTGAAGCAGCACCCACTAGAACAAAAAAATTTCTTTCATGTATATATATAGAGAAATGTTTGGCTTTAATCTCTTACTCATCTCTTATTCATATTTAAGCAAGAGATGGACAAATCTGATAGAGATAAGATTAGTATTAGATAAGTTTAAGGTTAATAGTTGAATTGGAATGAAGGGAACTGATGGGCTGTTTGTTGGGTTGGGAAAATTTAAGTTGGAATTCACAATGCCTTTCTTCCATCTTATCAAAGAACGCCATTTTTATTTTTTTATTTTTTTTATTTTTTAATTTTTTTTATGGTATAAGGCCATTGTGAACTCTAGTGAGGGTTGAGGTGTGGGATTTTTAGGTTTGTGCAAAATTGGATTGGAACGACTTTAATACTAATGGATACTCACCACTAATAAACAAAAATATTGAACTCATTTCAGGCAAAAAAATCACAATAGCTCACTTCGAGTACGAGAGACTATTATACTCTACTCAAGGCGGGAAAATTTAACAAATATTGTATTTTTTTTTTCAGTAACAGGAATATAATATCTAAATAGAGTACAATAGCATTATAAATCATAAATTAATAAGAACTCTAATTAATCATAATTAAAATTCTAATGAATTCAACTACTAATCTTTAAACCTATCTAATATTAATCTTATCTCTATCAAAATTCAAAATCCACTATTGATTATGTTGGTGAATTTATAAAAAAAATATGAACAAGAGATGAATTTATAACACTATTATGGATGGATAATACATGAGCTGAACCCGAGAAAGATAAGGGAAGGATGTGGGGCCTTTTGTGACGTGGAAATTGTTAATGTTTTGTTTTGAGTAGACAAAAAAATAAAAATAAAAATTTTAACAAGGACTAGGTATCTTAACTGCCAAGGTAAAAGAGAGTCACACTGTCGCACGCTCCGCGTAGGAACAAAATCACTTGCAGAAGAGACCAAAGAGGTGCGCACGAACACAACTAGTTGTACCACAAAAGGAGCGAGTCCATTCATTTTACCATACACTCGCGAGTACGGGAACCCCAAGCCGAATGGTCCTTCCTTCACAGAGACAGTCCTCTCTCGGCTGTCCTCCTCTGTTCTTAGCGGGTCCGAAAGTCCAAACCGTTTCCTCTCTCTCTCTCTCTCTCTCACTTTGCTCTCACACGAAGAAATACTCGATCCCTCTCTTTCTCTCTCCCGCCTCTCTGCGTGTGTGTGTCTCTCTCTCTCCTTGTGGTGTGCATTGTGTGTTTTACGATTGAAGCAACTAAGGAACGCTCAAAAACTTTGAAGGACACATCCGGTTTCAAGGTTTTTCAGAGGTGGGGGCTTCTGGGTTTTCTTTGGTTATATGTTTTCTATTCTGGGTGTTGATGCATTTGTCTTGTTATTCATGAAAAGCTACTGTAACGAAGCTCGGGCACTTTTCGCGTGTCTTGTATCATTGGAATTGTCTTTGATTTTACTACTGGTGTTGACCCGTGGGCTGTGGTGTTTGCTTTGATTGTACGTTTTCTTTATTCGGTTCTGGTTCAGTTATCATAATACTATTCATTGAAAAGTAGTAGAATAAGACGCGCACACGCATAAGATGTCTCATGCCATTGGGTTTTTTCTGTAAGACGTTTACAGGTAATGGAATGGAATTCTGGGTTTGGTTTTGTTTTCACTTTTTCCTTTTATTCGGTTTGGTTCGTTTAATTACTTTATTCTTCTTAGAAACCGCTGTTCCAAAACATGCATAATATGTTGCCTGATTCATAGGCAATTAGATATCTGCCAAGCAGGAAGAATTGAATGAACTTGCGTTTTTTTTTTAATTTCAATAGATATGCATTTCTTGGCACTTTTTCATTTATATTATATTTAGCAGGGTTTGATTCATTGTTCATACAATCTAAAAGCTAATTAACAAGTATTGTTTTGCCTTAGTCTTGCTACTGTGTTTTTTTTTTTTTTTTTTTTTTTTTTATTTTTAAATCTCCCTTATTTTGAGCTTATTTTTTGGATACTATCTGTCTTGACACAGTTGACAGGAGCTGAATGCCTCCATCGCGCTAGTGCATGGTTTGTTTACGGTTATAACTTGTTTTATGCAAAAATGGATTCACTTTTGTGCTTCAGAGTTTGATATTGGATTGAATTTCTGATAAAGATTATTGTTGGGATTTTATCAATTTTATGTGATTCGGAAAGAATTTTAAAGGTTAGTTAACATCTTCGTCTTGGCAATTTGCAGAGATGTCGAGTTTTGTGGGTGTTTTGGTTTCCGATCAATGGCTTCAAAGCCAGTTCACACAGGTCGAGCTTCTCAGCCTCAAAAACAAAGTAAGTTTTTTTTTTTTTTTTTTTTTTGAACTTTTAATGAATATAAATTTGAGAAATGTATTGAGATGGTTCTTCTGACCATAGTCAAGCGTTTGACTTATTTTTTGGTGGGTTTGTAGTTTATTGCAGTGAAGAAACAGAATGGTATAGTTACAGTTGGAGATTTGCCGCCTTTGATGGTGAAGCTAAAGCCATTTAAGGAGTTCACTGAGGAGGAGATTAGGGGAATTTTGGGCGAATCGGGTTCTGTTTTGAGTGAAGAGACTGATTTTGAAGCATTCCTTAGGGTAAGTGTCATGTGTCTCCTGATTTCTCTCTGATTTCTCTCTCTCCCTCCCTTTGGTAGTTGATAAATGAATTATTGTAGCATTAGCATCGAAAGAGTATTTAAATTAGAAGTCCTAGGATTGCTTTTAATTTTTCTGGGTTGTTACATTGAAAATAAATTGAATTCCAGTGGGAATTTATTGGTTTTATGGTTACTTATGTAATAAAGTTAGAAGGATGGGAGACAACATATTAATTAGTTGCATTGTATGGGCAGGCATATTTGAATTTGCAAGGTCGAGCTACACTAAAATTGGGTAGTTCAAAAAACTCTTCGTCATTCCTTAAGGCTGCCATAACTACTCTCCTTCACACAATCAGTCAATCAGAGAAAGCATCATACGTTGCTCACATAAACAGCTATCTTGGGGATGATCCATTTCTACAGCAATATCTTCCATTAGATCCAGCTACAAATGATCTATTTGATCTTGCAAAAGACGGGGTCCTTCTATGGTATTTAAGCACAGTTTGCTTGATTATGCATTTTTTTTTTTATATGTAAATTCAAGCTGATACAATGTGCTGGTGGTGATTCATCTCATGGCATAATGCAGTAAGCTTATCAATGTTGCTGTGCCTGGCACAATAGATGAGCGGGCTATCAACACCAAAAGGGTACTCAACCCGTGGGAGAGGAATGAGAACCATACTCTTTGCCTCAACTCTGCAAAGGCCATTGGCTGCACAGTAGTGAACATTGGCACACAAGACTTGGTTGAAGGAAGAGTGAGTTTAGCTTATTCAGTTTCCCACTTTAGCTTAACTGATATAGTATGGTAGTTTGAAAGTCTCTAATTCTGGTTGTCGTGTTTTTTTTTGCAGCCTCATTTGGTATTAGGTTTGATATCCCAAATTATAAAGGTGAGCTTTTGGACTTTACTTTAGATTCTGATTGTGAATAAGGTTTAATAGCCTTGAAGCCCTTTACCGGACACTGAAACTTGGTTACAACATGACCATATAGACATTGTACTTCTGGTTATGGAGATTATTTAGTCATCTCTTTCTCCTTCTTTCTGGCATGAACTTACTGTGGCAACTTCAGATACAACTGTTGGCAGACCTCAACCTTAAGAAGACACCTCAGCTTGTGGAACTGGTGGATGACAGCAATGTATGAAATCTATAATTCTCATGCTCTCAATCTTCAAAAAAATGAAGTCTTTCAATTGCTACATTTTTGTTGTTTATGTTAGGAATAACACTCAGATTATGCATTGCTTTATTTGACAGGATGTTGAAGAGCTTTTGAGTTTACCCCCTGACAAGGTTTTATTGAAATGGATGAATTTCCATCTTCAGAGAGCAGGTTATAAGAAACCTGTTACAAATTTTTCTTCTGATTTGAAGGTATTGGCCAATGTTTCTGTATATCTATTAGCGCTCTAATGATTTCATTATGAATAGGTCAGTAGTAAGTGGGATATTTAGATTGCAGTATCCTACCATATGTTCTGATTTATTGCCCGAATTTGAAAAATCCTTATTATGGAAGCATATATGAATTTGGAATAGCATGGTCTATTTATGGAACAGGAAAAGTACGATGGGGTAAATAACCAGGAACATTGCTGAAAGAAAGTGGAATTTTGAGCTCCTTTAAAGGAATAGTTCCTTATATAGATATCCTATTTACTCCATAATCATCCCCACTTCTCCCCTTCTTTTAAAGTCAGGACATGCTTTCTCCCACAAGCAATTATAACAGGATTTTTGCTTTATTACAAAATTAAGTCAAATTTTCTTATCAACTGATTTTGTTTTTATAACTTTTAACTCAATGTGCCTTTTATGTTTTTGCTGATACGCGTGTAGGATGGAGAGGCTTATGCTTACCTGTTAAATGTTCTGGCTCCAGAACACTGCAGTCCATCCACATTGGATACCAAGGATCCCAATGAAAGAGCGAAACTGGTACTTGATCATGCAGAGAGAATGAAATGCAAAAGATACTTGGCTCCAAATGACATTGTTGAGGGCTCATCAAATTTAAATCTTGGATTTGTGGCACAAATTTTTCATCAAAGGTGGAAATTAAATTCAATCTCTCTTTTTATATTGAAGTGTATAGAACATTTGTCGGATTTCCTTTTTTTTTTTTTTTTTTTTTTTTTTTTTCTTTCTTAAAGTTGAATGGTAACTCTTTGGAACAGTCTTTTTAATTTTATAAGTTGGACGGAATTATACTTAAGTAGAAGTTATTTGAATAAACTATGTTCATATGTTGTATGCTGTATACAATATGTCGTCAAAGTAAGATGTGATGAGTGCCTCCCAGAAATTTATTTTTTTTGTCTCTTTTGCCTTTTGCTTCTTTTTTATTTTTTTTCCGTCTTTCTTTTCAACATGTATTGGATGAAGATTTCTTTTTTTCTTTACTTTTTTTATTTTATTTTTTAATGTATTTTTCTGGTAATTTAGATCCCCTACTTTGTGGTTCATTATGTTGATTAGGAGTGTACTACCTTTACAGGAATGGCCTCTCAACAGACAGCAAAAAGATTTCCTATGCTGAGATGATGACAGATGATGTACAAACTTCTAGAGATGAAAGATGCTTTCGGCTGTGGATCAACAGTCTTGGACTTGCTACTTATGTCAATAATGTGTTTGAGGATGTCAGAAATGGGTGAGTTTTCCTATTTTAATTTTTAGAGAAGAGCAACCAGAGTGGCCTCAATTTTGGGAGGTCTTTTTATGAGCGAATGCTTTTCATCTCATGTACTAAAGAACTACAAGCCACGTGCCAAATTCTCATCTTGGATATTCTGAAAACTTTCTAGAAGAGATGAATATGTATATTCTATCCTTTAAATTTATTCTTGAAAATATTTTCATCTCTCTCTTTGGGGAGCTCTTTATCTCTGTTTCATACTTCGAATATCTTCCACAGCGGATTACAAGTTTCCTGTGATATGGCTTCATGTGCATATTCTTTGTACAGATGGTTACTTCTAGAAGTTCTTGACAAGGTTTCTCCTGGATCAGTTAACTGGAAGCAGGCATCAAAGCCTCCGATTAAGATGCCATTTAGAAAAGTAGAGAACTGCAATCAAGTTATAAAGATTGGGAAGCAGATGAAATTTTCACTAGTGAATTTAGCTGGAAATGATATTGTACAAGGAAATAAAAAGCTCATACTTGGTAAATCCTCTCTCTCAAGTTGCATTTGGTTAGTAGAATTGAAGACTCTTCTATACAGTATTAAAAAATTTATAAGCCATCAAGGGGTCATAAATGACATTGGGGCAAGGCTTATGACACCTGTGTTGTTAATTTAACTATAAATTATATGTCTAAGCTTGCATTGATTGCCAAAGCACCTTTAGAAGCAAAATAATGTAATTTAAGTATCTTGATTATACTCCTACACTTATGCATTCCCTTACTTCTTTTAGCATATTAATATTTTTGTACTAGAGCCCAAGCCGGTGTTGATTGGACACGTGTGTCAATTCAGATACTGTCTAACATACCAATTTCTTGTAGAATATTGCATGTATGATAGCATCAGACATGAATTTTTCAATGCAGATTCCATATTAGTTATCTAGTTATTTCACAACTCTGTATTGAGTTCAAATCTTTTCCTTCTTTTCCTAAACAAGCTTGATAAAATAATTTTGGTCATGCCATTTGCTGGTATATATTATAGAACAAATTTGGTTGTTTATTTTTTGTTGAGTCTGTGTCATTAAGTATGTTGTTTCAATGGTCAAGTTTGTTTGTATCTGTTTCAGCCTTCCTGTGGCAGTTGATGAGGTTTAATATGCTTCAACTTTTGAAGAACTTAAGATCTCATTCCCAAGGAAAGGAGTTGACAGATGCTGATATAATAAATTGGGCAAACAACAAAGTTAAAAGCACAGGCAGAGCTTCTCAAATACGGAGTTTTAAGGTTAGGTAGAAATTTTTTCTTCATATATATATATATATGAACATACATATATTTTACATTTTTAAATGGAGACTGATTAATGGTTTTGTGTAATATGGAAATTATCGTCAGGATAAGAGTTTGTCAAATGGAATATTCTTCCTTGAGCTTCTTAGTGCGGTGGAGCCTAGGGTTGTCAATTGGAACCTTGTTACCAAGGGAGAAAGTGGTATGATTCCTGCAACTCTCTATTTTGGATTAGGCAAGAACAGGACTACCGCCCAATATTTTAATCTTTTATGGAGGGAGAATAAATGAACTGTAGTGATTCAGTTTGATCAATTTTCATATGCTTCTAAATTACTTCTTCACTCTAGACATTACCAAAATTGAGGAAAGTACTATGGAAGAAGTGGGCTGACTTCTTTTTTTTTACTGTGTTGAAATGATAGATGAAGAAAAGAGGTTGAATGCCACATATAGCATCAGTGTTGCACGAAAACTTGGTTGTTCCATTTTCTTGTTGCCTGAGGACATCATGGAGGTAAGATTGAAGCTGGGGGCCTCTTTAAGTTCTTGATTTGTGCACTTCATTGCACATACTATGACTTTGAGTTGACACTTTCGTTCTCTCTTTGTGGCTTTGAAAAGCTACCAAAATTCATGGGAATGGTAATGTGGACCATTTGCCAGGAAATAACCGGTCAATAGCAGAGTAATATTACTCTTCATATCCATTTTGTACCCCTTAACGTGGTGTGTTTTAAGTCTCCGACATAAAAAGTCACTTAAAACACGTCACATTAGTTGGTGCAAAAGAGTAGCATTACTCGCAATAGAAATATTTCTTAGAAGTACTAGCAGTTGCCTCTTGTTGGCAACTATCATTCATATCATCGAATTCTAGTCTCCCTGTATGAAGTATGAACTTATAGAAATCTTAAAACTGACTCACATTTTCAAGGAACCAATGATGGACATCTATTGTATGTTATGGCAGGTGAACCAGAAGATGCTTCTCATCCTTACGGCTAGTATCATGTACTGGAGCCTGCAAAAAGCAGCTGAAGAGGCTGATTCTTATCCATCCCCTGCTGATGGGTCTTCTTGTTCGACTATCACCGATGCATCCCCGGCTCCATCAATTAGCGGCGAGGATGAAATCTCCTCCCTTTGTGGTGAAGTTTCAAACTTTAGTATCGATGATGCTGCCTCTGACACTACTGTCTCCTCACTGGTTGAGAACGACATGGTTTCTGTGGGAGAATAAACTATGAATTGCTATAGTGCTTACCTCCATAGGATTAGTTTTAGGCAGAAATGAAAACAAAAAAGAAAAAAGAAAAGGTGAATATTGGTAGATTTTCAGCACCGCTTAGTGCTCTAGGAAAAGCAAATGTGCTTGTAAACCAACGGGTGGAAGAAGAGGAAAGAGCGAAAAACTTTGTAGAAACAGTTTACTGTTTGAAATAGAAAGAGATGTTTCTCGCAGAAAGAAGAGAAGGAGAAGAGGTGTTGGCTTTACTTTTGTGGTGCTGTGTGCTTTTTGACTTTTGTGGTGGTGTTTTAGAGAATGGCGCGACCGTGAAATGTCGGAAAAGACTTAAAAAAAAAAAAAAAAAAAAAAAAATTGAGTGAAAGGAAGTTACATTTTTCTCTTTAAAACGTTTCTCTGGCTGCCCAATCGGCACCTTGCTTGCTTTCGACACTTCCTCTCCAACTTGTGCGGCACTCATGCCGTTGCCCCGTCACTGTCTTACGAATAATGATATAAGGAGCCCGTTGGCCGGTCACTGTCTTACGAATAATGAGAATAATAATATAAAGAGGACTAAAGTTTTTTTTTCTGTCTTTTTTTGCTGTCTTATGAATAATGATATAAAAAGTACTAAAATTCTCCTGTAACGTAAATTTTAAAATTATTATTAAATTTGAGATAATTATCATTGAATTTTAATTTATTTTCAATTTTAAATGGCATATCACATTTGGAATTACTTCTTATTATTACTCCCGTCTCACTCACCTTTCTATTTTCCTCCTCGCCATCACATATGCCACTAATACTATCAAACCCAAAAAAGTAGCATTTTTTTTTTTTAGGGAAATATCATTTTTACTTCTGATCTGAAATGAATAAGAAGTGGACGATCCTAAAAACGAAAAAGATGTGAGTTCCCTAACAATAAACTCAAACCAAACTAAAACAATGCGAAAATAATTACAAATGGTAGAAAATGAGTCAAACAAGTGACGTTGTCCTCTCAAGAGATTAAGCAAGACGGTTATAAAAGTAAAATGGGCACAGATTAAGGCAAGCCTATCTAAACTCCCACTTGAAAATAGTAACAACTACTGAGAAGAGGTTGAGGCAACAGTAGAAGCACTGTTCGAAAGAGAGGAGAAAGTTCTTTGTTTTGTTTTTGTTTTTTTTTTTAAAAAAATTTTGATAATATTCCAAAGATCAAAGAACGTGAATTCTCATCTTTCTAGAATAGAATTCAAATTCTCAGCAAAGAGGGTTAGACAGATTCTCTATTATACTTTAGTGTAACCAAACAAAAAAATCTACGCCTTTTGAAATGAAAAATGCTACAAACTTTCACTTTCTTAATCTTTGATATTATTTTTAAAATTATCATTAAATTTAATAATAATAAAAATGTGTAAGAGTGTGTAGCATTTATTTTTGAAATTACCTACATTTACAATTAAAGGAACCAGAATCCCGTGTGGGATCGCAGACGTTGATTTTTGGTGGGTCCCAAACCAGTACCGAACTCCATTTGACGATCATGATCTAGACTGGAGTTTGCGGTTCCAAAGAAAATATAATTACGTGCTTGCGAGTCCAGCGTTGCCGAATACACACTCAATCCCAAAAATGGAAAAATCGGAGCAAAGAAATTCTTAGCTAATCAAGAACCACCAAAGGCTCTGACACAGGCGTTTCTTTGGCGTTGGCTATGATAAGGTAAACGTCATTTCTTGTATTCCTTACATTTTCAAGCTTTAATTTTTAAGTTATTTTCTGTTTGCGGAAACCCTGGGCTGTTGTTTGGTTCCCGAGAAAACGAACGGGTAGAAGTTACATTGTTTTGGGTTTTTTTTTTAAGTAAGTAATCTAATTATCATTAAAACGGAAAGCGCATTCCAGGTACGAAATTCTTTTGGTTTTCTTGTCTGGTGTTTCAATTGCTTCTGATTTCTTTTTCTACTTTTGTTTTTCTCGGAAACCAAACGGGGACTTTGCTTTGCGTTGCGTTTCACATTCAATGTTACATTGGACGAGATATATATATACAACTTTATTACTATTTTCGCTTGACAGTTCTCTTGGCGACCAAACTATAGGTGACGATGAGTTTCTGAGCTTTTAGGAATAGGTAAATAATATGTAAATCCTGTTTAGTTCGGAAGAAAGGGGGGGAAAGTGAAGGAACAAAGGAAGCATCTTAGAACGTTTAAACGGAAATTTTATACTCACAAGTAATGTACTAATTTGAAACTTTAAGATATATTTGCACTTATTAGCGACAAAACTGAGCATGTCGTGAAAATTTGTTGTAGCAACACATCACTTGGTATAGGCACTTAAAGTTTCCTGATAATGTTTATGTGCCGATTGAAATTTTGTTCATTTCATTTTTATATACATAATCTTTTTGAAGAAAATCTAAGTTCCTAACAAAGAAAAATAACTAAGAAGTATATTGGAGTCGTATAAGTGAATTTGATTCTTATGGGTTGCATTAACGCACCCTGTAGCATGTTCGTAATGTTTTATTTACACCATTTCTTCTTTGAATGTCTTGCTTAGTTTGTAAAGCAAGGGTGTGACTGAAAGAAGGTTATGGCATCATCTGATGATGAGGCCGAGGGCCTGCCACAATGCGTTTCAAATTACTATTTTGAAGATGACAACGATGAACCCATTTCATTTTCTATTTTGCCAATTCAATGGAGAGAAGGTGAGAGTCCAGATCGCAAGAAAGAACAGATATTCCTGCATGGAACTGCTGACAATGGGCTTCAAAAAATATATAAGCATGTGATTGCATGGAGGTTTGATCTTTCCAATTTGAATCCTGAGATATCGGTCCTCTCCAAGGAAAATAATTGGATCAAGCTTCAGAAGCCAAGGAAGAGCTTTGAGGATACAATTAGGTCAATCCTGATAACAGTGCAATGCCTTCATTTCTTGAAGAAATATCCGGAAACATCTGGAAAATCTTTGTGGGATCACTTGTCTAAAGTCTTCAGGTTTTTGTCAAACTTCTATGCCTTATCAACTTTGCTTCTGTTTGTCTTAGTGCAAAAATTGACATTTAATTCAATTTGAAGCTTGTATAAGGTCAGACCTTCTCAGAATGATCTGGTGGACCACATGCCTTTAATTAGCGAAGCTGTTAAAAGGGATGATACCTTAGCAAAGTCCAAGGTTTGTATAGCTTTCTTCCTTGTCTTGTTAATTGTGACATGAAGTTGAGAAGAATTAGAATGTTTTTGACGCATGTAAATCTTGAATGTTATGATAATTTTTGGGCATAAAAAAATTTAGGCTTTGGGAAGCTTGTTGGAGGATTTTTTCTTTTTTTTTTTTTCCTGAACTTTCTGGTTATGGCTAAGTGAACAAGGTGCAGAGAGAAGTGCTCTTGAAGTGGATTTGGTTGGGTTATTTTTTGGATACTGCTAAATTATTCTGTGGCTATCATTAGTATTTCTAACTTACTCCAGCTTTACTTGTTTCTTTGATTTTTGTTATTATTATTATTTTCTTCTGAGATTTACTATCTCTTAGTTTTTAACATGATCTTTCTGCTGCATTACTTTCTTGTATTGGAGGATATGTGATCTTCTTGGGTCAATTTTTGCTTAAACTCTAAGCTTTTCTGTTTCAAAGTATGTATTACAGCTTGTTGTTCGCTAGAAGGAATGGATCATTATGTTTCTGCTTGATAATAAAAGTTTATGATTTGAACAGTTTTTATGCACATTTCTTGAGGAGAAGCCGGGAAAGAGGAAACTGTCTGATGAGGTTATACACCTGCTTGTCTGCTCATCTTTTTCTTTGTTCCATTATTCTCTGTAACTTCTTTTTCTTTCTCTTTTATATTTGTCTAAATTTATTTTGAAGCCAATGAACTTATTGGTGTTTCAGGCTGTTCAAACCACATCAATGTCTGCATTTATAGTTGATGAGATGGATGATGATATTTTGGATGAAGAAGAAGATGATTCCAATGGAAATGAGGATTGTGTTTGTGCATTTTGTGATAATGGTGGTGATATTGTGTGGTGAGTACTTTTTTAGTTGGTTATATCTGGTATTGAATGGAGCATCTTTAGCAAGCAAGTTACATAAAGGCCTTGAAATGGAGCAGTTTTACAAGAAAGTATACTGAGATTAGGTTCTCAATCTGCATTTTTTTTGATTGTGTTGTTTACAATTAATATGTGGATTTTTTTTTTTAATAAGTAATCAAAATATTATTAGAAAGTGTAACCCCAAGGGGTTGGCTCAAGCTTGGTCTTTGTGGTAGTCCATGAGGTCTAAGGTTCGAGTCTCCTTGGGTGCAAATAATTTCTTGGTGCCGGTCCGCCGGCGAAGCTGGAGTATTACCTAATCCGTGTGGAGATGGCGCTTCACACGGGTCCAAGGTTTACCTAACAGGGGTGGGTACACGAAGTGGCCCTACCTTGGAGGGGTTCCTCGTTATCAAAAATATTATTAGAAAGCGCAAAAGGTGCAACCCAAGTACCACTTGTTTTTGTACACATCTATTCTTTGGGGACCTCCAGAAGGTCCTCAATTTTGATCTGCTGTTTTGTGGACTCCATTCTTTTGATTAATTTCATGTGTGAATTTATGATGTAATTTTATTTTGTGTTCTTATGCAGTTGTGAAGGAAGATGCATGAGGTCATTTCATGGAACTGTTGAGGCTGGCGCAGAATCTGATTGTGTCTCTCTTGGCTTTTCTAAGAAGGAAGAAGTAGATGTATGCTACTGTTTCATATTTACTTTGAAATCCTTATTCTACTCTGTCTCTCCTTTGCATCAAAATTTACCTTTTTCCTTTTAATTTCATAGGAGTTGCCGACCTTCATCTGTAAAAATTGTGAATATAAACGGCATCAGTGCTTTGCTTGTGGGAAGTTGGGCTCTTCCGACAAGTTCTCAGGTGCTGAGGTATGATTTAAGCATAGAAGAAATTGAACTATTGTTTCCATTAGTTAGTTAGTTTGTTTCTTTTTGTTTTCCCCTCCAAAATGTTCATTCCATATTATTTCCTGCTATAGCTTTATGAAGGGTCGCTTAATTTTTTGTGGTGAGTCTTATATTATATATATTTTTATTATTAATAATCCAATCTTATTAAAAGCGTAAGGCGCCCTTAAGTACACTGAAAATATACAAAAGGAATCCCTAAGTAATCCAAAACAAACAAGGAAATCATCAAAACTAATCGACAAAGGGGATACATAGGCTGCAATCCAAAGATACAATTTATGGAAAAAAGATGATAAAATATCCTCCAAGTCCTCAAAGCTCCTATTGTTTTTTTTCGCGCCATAAACACCAAAAGAGGGAAGTAGGCACCATTTTTCACACCGCAACACTCATCGGCCTTCTAGAAGACCACCAACAAGCAAACAACTCGATAACCCGTCTAGGCATAACTCAAGACATCCCAAAACGACTAAAGAGAGCACTCCACATAGCGGAAGCCACATCGCAATGACGAAGAAGGCGGTCCACGGACTCTCCATTCCTTTTACACATGCAATATTTGTCCATCACAATAACATATAATGAGAAGAGAGCACTCCATTATATATTAAATAATGAGAAGAGATCAATTTCAGACCCAGATTTTTAGCTTTTCATACTTTTCTACTGTTCCAGGAGGCAAGATATTTTTGAAGGGTGTCTCGGATTTTGTGGTTAGTTGTGCAGCATGTTAAGAACTGAACCCAGTGATATCTGAAGATTCTTTTTATTTCTCTTCATTAGGCCTTACTCGTGTTCACTTATTCTTTGAGTTAATGAGCTTGCTTTTCTTCTTCTTTTTGTTTTGGTATGGCTTGTATTTTTCTGTTTATAATTTTTTAAGTATCTATCTGACTTTACCAGGAAAATAGATGCATTTGTTTTCATCATTTATGTAGTAAATATTTTACCACTGGGAACCTTGCAGCCTAAGTTGTATCCTAGTTTAATACCCTGTTCTCCTACCTCACAATCAAAGCATTTTCCCTCCAGCTTTGAAATCCCCACTTGTCATTTAGTTTACAATTAGTTCACTAAGTAAATCGCTTTCCTTATTACTTAAGAACTCTGATCTCTTAAGCCCCCACGGGAACCCCTCTTTGCTTCTTTTGTAGTTTTGCAGTTATCCTGTAATTTTATTTAGAAAGCATTGTTTGGTTTACCTCCAATTTTCAGGTTTTTGTTTTAACACTCTTGCAGGCTCAGGGAACAACAAATTCATGATTCTGTCTTTCTTCTCTCTCTCTCTCCCCCCTCCCCCTCCCTTTTAAATGGTTCATTAGGCTTCAGTTTGAATTCCTTTTCTTTCTTTTTTTGTCTTTTTTTCATTGGGGGATTGACATATCAATCCCTTTTGTGTATTCTTCAGATTGTTTAATTGCCAATGATTGCTGCAGTCATATCTTTCAACCTGTCGGAAGTTCAATGTCCATATTGACAGATTTCAGCGAATGTTCTTCCACATTGCTCTGTTGTTATTTATTTGGAAATGTAATCCAATGGCTCTAAAGTTTCTATCAATTGCACAGGTCTTTCAATGTGTGAGCGCAACCTGTGGCCATTTTTACCATCCACGTTGTGTGGCAAAATTGCTCCATCAGGGGAATGAAGTTGCTATAGAAGAGCTTGAGAAAAAGATTGCTGCAGGGGAATCTTTTACTTGCCCAATTCATAAGTGCTGTGTTTGTAAACAAGGAGAGAAGAACAAGGATCCTCAATTGCAGTTTGCTGTATGTAGGCGTTGTCCTAAGTCATACCACAGGAAATGCTTGCCAAGGTACTCCTTAATTGTTGTCTCTCTCTCTCTCTCTTATTCTTTTTTCTTTTTTGGATATGCGGTTATGAGAACATGCTCCTTTATTACTAATCTAGATGCTTGATGCTTGATGCTTGAGTTGCTTCTATCAGGGAGATTGCATTTGAAGGTACAGAGGATGAAGATATAATGCCAAGGGCTTGGGAAGGTCTATTAGGCTACAACCGCATTCTAATATACTGCTTGTAAGTGGTTCAAATGAGCTGCCTTTCTTAGCCCTTGTAGTTTGTTGGCAGTACTTGATTATTTTGTCTATTGACCAGAAAACATGAGATTGATGAAGAACTTAAAACTCCAATAAGAGACCACATAAAGTTCCCTGGTGTTAAGACTACAGTTGAAAAAAAGAAGGCAACCATGGAAGAAAAGAGAAGACAATCATCAGGGTCCATTGGAAACAAAGAGAAAGATCTGTCAAAGAAGAAAAATCTTGCCTTAGATAACTCCTCCCGGAGAAGAATTGATATTGCTAGAAAGAATCAGAAGCCATCCTCACTTGTGAAGGCGGGAAATACCAAAAGTGAGAAATTGTTATGTCAATCAGATATCTCAAGGAAAGTGAAAGTAAATGATGGGTCAAGAAAGCTTTTGAATGAAAACAGGAAGTCTGTCTCGATGGAGGATGAAAACAAACCTACTGGTGCTAGGTCATATAACTTTATGAAGGGGTCTGGACAAGTTAAGTCCACGAAGCAGGATACACATTATGGTAAAGTTAATAGCACTCTGGCAGTGAAGGCAGCCACAAAGAAGCTAGGCGATGCACTGCCCTCATTAGATGCTGATACAGAGAGGAGGTGAACCTTTTTCTTTTCTACTTTTGAATTTTTAAGTCCTTTATTTTGAATTTATATAATTAATATTAGAAGAGAATTATCATGGTCGCAGGCCGTCAATTTTGAAGTTTTGATTTGTATGTCTTTATTTATATTTCTTGCAATGTAGATTATTGGATTTGATGAAAGATGCTGCATCATCAATAACTTTAGAAGAGGTCAAAAAAAAGCACAAACTTCCCTGTACTTATGCTTACTCGTCAAGAAATAATCTTGACAAGAACATTACTATGGGGAAGTTGGAGGGTTCAGTCGAGGTACAAATCCAATTGAAGTGTTCTTACTGCTGTAGATGGTGCCGTCTATAGTTTTATATTTTCAAATAGAAAAGAAAACATGAGTTTTTGTCTCTTCTGTATGTATGAAGGCAGTTCGAGCCGCCTTAGGGAAGCTTGAAGAAGGCGGCAGTTGTGAAGATGCAGAAGCTGTCTGCGAACCTGAGGTTCTGGACCAGATATTCAAGTGGAAGGTGGTTGTCTATACTTCCTTTTGGCCTAGAATCAGTCAGTTCTATGAGATTATATTTAAGTGGTCATCTCAAGCTAGTGATGTAGGAAGCACCACTTGTTTTTGATATTCTGTTTTTATTTACGTTCATATTTATAAATTTGTTGGGTCCAGTTCCTAATATATCTGTTTTCGTAGACTTGATGTTCTTAAGTAGTTCGTATTTCTAATTCTCATAAGGAAGCACTATGAAAGACGCAGAAGATGTTTGTGCCTAATATGTTCTTTTTTAAACAATTAAATAGAAACATAGACATTTTGAATTTTAGGGCATTTTGTGGCTTTAAACCAGTGTTCTTTTGTATATTTTGTCTGTATATGGGTTTACACTTCCCTTTATATGCGAATCAAGTTATTATTGTTATAGAACTTGAGTTTTCTGCTTTCCTTTTTCATTCAGATTTCTTTTTTTTTTGGTATGTTTTGGGGGTATATGTTGGATCACTTTGCAAGCTGCAGACTAGTGTCATGCCCTAGTGATTCTGGGGTTGATGGTGGTGCATGTTGTATTAGGTGATAATTCCATAGTTCTGCATGGATAGTTTTTATTTATTTATTTTATATATTAGTAGAGCATATGTAATTGGCGATAATTTTGATAGAGATGCATCCTTTTATCTCAAGATTATAAAAGAGGGTTGATTATCCATTTCTTGCATTGACTGTAGCACCTTGGTTTAAAGTGTCACTTTGGCTCCTTCTGTCTGCTGCACTACTTTATATTAGTTTTTATTTATTTATTTATTAATTTATTTTTTAATTTTAATTTTAATTTTGTTGTGATTTGCATCAGGTTTGAGACTGAATCTTTTTTGCATTTTACTTTGGGTACTTTTTTGTTTCTGTATATGCGGAGCTTGGCTATTTCTTTTTGATAAGATTTGAATATGTGGCCTTTGTTGTGTTCGTGGTTTTTTTCAACATTTATTATTATTATTATTATTTTAATGGTTTTCATCATTTGAAGTTGTGCTAATTATATGAGTGATACAGAAATCAAGTATATATATTACTGTCCTCACTTGTTCCAATTGTTTGTGTAAAATTCATGAATGAAAAAGATTCTCAAACCTTTACTGAATTATATGATTTTCTCCAAATTTTGGTGGCAAAAGCGGTTCAGTAGTGTAAAATTATGTGTCTGATGCCTCTTTCCTTTGCTCCTGGGCATATAATTGAAAGCTTGTTTTGCCCGCATGCACAACCTTTTCTTTTGGCATATGTGTTAGTAACATTTCATATATTTGTTGGACTACTTATATTGGCACACAATGATTTCTATTAGAAGAATATCTTATCTTATAATCATTGGCTTTATTGATACATATGTCTGCAGCAAAAGCTCAAAGTATATCTTGCACCTTTTCTTCATGGTAATCGTTACACGTCTTTCGGTCGCCATTTTACGAAAGTGGAGAAACTTGCAGAGGTAATCTTGCTATGTTTTTTGCCTCAAGGCTAATCCAGTAGTTTATCATACTTTAGTGCCCTTTTAGATTGGGCTATAACTTTTACTTATCAAAAAAAAAAAAAAAAGATTGGGCTATAACTTTTGTTCCTAATTTCTCTTCCTCTAATCTTGTAGATATTGTTGACTTTCTAGATTTTGGACGCCAATAGGGTGGTTGTTTCTCTTGTATACTTTTTGTGTACTGGAGCTTTCTTTCTAATAAATTATTCATCAAAAAATATTTATTGTGTGGTCATTGGATGGCTTGGAAAATCGAGGTGAAAAAAGAATGATGAGCTAAAATGTAATGACTCCTGTCCTTCCGGTTTGAGCTGGATTGAGGGTAGTTTGGGGAAGCAACAAAAATGGATAAACACTATGGGGAGCAAGAGAAAAGGAGGATAATCTTTGTAAGACAGTGGAAGTGTGTCATGTCAATTGCATGCAATTGGACTTAGTTATTAACGTCATGTCAATGTAAATGTCAGCTTACTTCCTAGCTTCATGATGCGTATTTCTTGATTTTAATTAGTCACTAGATACACTTTGCTATCAATTTTAGTATATTTGCATGTTTTACCTATTCTGTATATATGTTGAGGATGTAGAATTGCTTCCATAAGGCCTTGGGGCTTGGAGTATCTAAAAGCATGATTTTGAATGTGCAGATTGTTGATAAGATTCATTGGTATGTACAAAATGAAGACATGGTAAGGATTTGTGTGCTTAGTTTGTTTCATCTTCCTTAGAATCTATATAACGTATGTCTAATATTTTATTCTGCGAGATGGTTCAAATTTTCTGGGTGTTGTGAGGTAATTTAAACTTAGAATCTTATAAAAAAAAATATCTCCTAGAATTATTGTGAAATTGGTCCATCCCATTGGTCAACTTAGCTAAAGAATATGCTACTTGTTGGCTTTTATGAGAGCATGCTAAAAATAGAAATACGTCTTGTTAGCAAGATGTTCAGTCTTGTTGTACACGAAGCTTTACCTTCATTTATTGAAAACCACTCCAGAGCCTGATTATATCTTTGATAGCTGAAACATATTCATTTCTGAAGCAGGAAATTGAGGTGATAAGTTTCCTAGTTCTTTTTTAGGTTCTGAGAATTGCCTTTTACAAACACCAGTCATTTTATTTTCTACCATGGTTAAGTATTCATGGAATTCTTTGTGAATTTTGTAGTAACAAAAATTTGATTAGGCATTCTCCCATTACGAACTAGGAAACATATTTTCCTGCAGAAATATGATTTATTTGTGTGTGGAGAAGTATATGCAGATACTATTTGGAATTTTGTGATAGACGGCTGATGGTGTTGTAATTTTCTATTTCATGAACTGGCAAAAAGTATAACCAATTATTTCTTGCAAAGGGTTTGCTTGTTGTAAATGGATTGAATACATGTAGGATTAATTTTGGATGTAACCATTCATGTAAATAAAACAATTTATTACTTGGAATTTCTATAATAAATAACAATTAAGATGAAAAACAAGAAAGAAATTATTAAACCAGGAATTTTAGAGCTCAACCTTATGAAGCAGCATGGTGTTTCTACATAGTGTCGTTTTGCAACCCTAGAACTTTTGTGCCTGTTGACTTTACTTTGGCTTGCCATGGTAGCATCATCTTTTTTGAACTGTAGAACTTGTATCTAACATTGTTGTTGAGATTTGTTGTCATTTGTACTGCTTGCATTGTTGTTGTAATTTCTTGAGAAAAAAAAAACACTTTCCTGATTATAAATTACTCCCTTGAACAGATAGTGGACTTCTGTTGTGGTGCTAATGATTTTAGTATTCTGATGAAGAAAAAGCTAGAAGCGACAGGCAAGAAGTGCTCATACAAAAACTATGATATTGTTCAAGCTAAGGTCATCTTCACCTTTTCTTATACCGAGCAATTATGAACTAGATTCTTCCCTTTGGATGACTTACAAATATGACTGCAGTAGAGATAACACTTCATCAGACACATTTTGACACAGTTTGACATGGGCTTTGAAATGCTTAACTGTGTCTGTATAAGATCATTTTTCTATTTGGATTACATTTATAAGAGGTGCAAAAAAGACTTTTTATCCCAAATTAAATTTTCAAATTTATTTTCGAAGAAAGGTAAAAAAGGTGTTTAAAACCCTTTTGATAAAAAATGCTGGACTTGCAAACTAGGGGCTTGCAGAGTACTAGGTGGATGGGATAATTTGTTGTAGAAATTCCCACAGCTTTTAGTTCTCATCTTCTCTGTCACCACCACTTTCTCCTTCTGTGTATTCCCCCCACCTTCCTATTTTGGTGCTTGCTATTGCTATTGCTCTATCGGCCCTATGATTTTTTTAAAAGCCCTAGACTTTTTCAATGATATGTACAGATACTTTTTATTCTGTCACCTTCTTCCAGTCCTTTTGCAGGAATATTCTTGTCTTGTTTATTTATAAAATAATCCATTTGCTTAATGCTTTCCTCACAACATTTTGATTACCTCCGAGTCACCCTTGCCTTTAAACAATGTAGGCAAAATCTCAAACACGGCTTGGGAATTGAATATTACAAGTATAACTTGAAATTAACATGGCTTAGGGATTTAATATTAAGAACTAAAACCTGAAATTTGAGGGATGGTTATCATTTCATTTAGTTCATATGAAAGTGGATGACTCTAAAAGAATATTTATACATGTTGTACATATAATGTGTGCTTGCACATACATGTACAGCTGTGTTATTATATCTTGAAATTCTCTTATTTTCTTTTCTCCATGAATGAACCAAACGTCTCAAAACTATCTAATTATAGGTTGTCCCTGTGCCTAGCGCCTCTCTCTCTCTCTCTCTCTCTCTCTCTCCACGTGATTTTTTGGCTATACTATGTGGATCTGAAGATTTGACTAGTTAATGGCATTGGGCAGAGCAACATATTTTTACTGTTTACTGTGGAACTGGAACATGGGTACATATTTTAGGTGTGCATAATATTATCAGATCTCTTTGATTAATAGAATAGCATGTAATGTTAAATTGATGTCTGCCTAGAGAGTTAGAAATAAGTAATATGGTTTTGGCTAAATCAATCATAGTGTTGGTTAATTAACCTATGCCTAATTTTGGTGGATATTGATTTAGCCATTTGAGTTGAACTTCTTTAAATTGGCGGTTTAAGTTGCATTCCTATGTCGAGAGGTTGCAACTGGGGATGCAGTATTTTTAAATGTTAATGGCCTCTTATTATAAAGCCAAAATACTTGCTTTAGGAAAGGCTAAAGTATATGACCTTTAGACAGATATCCTGGGCACCTTGGGAGGAGAGAGAGAGGAAGGATAGATATCCTACGGACCTAAGCAACAATGTTAAGATTTTTATTTTGTCTGAAAAATTCTAATTCCTTTTTTACTTTTTCCCCAGTAATGTGACAGCTGAATAATTTAAAGGGGACTGTCTAGAGTCTAATATTTGGTGCTTCATCCATACTGGCTGAAAAATGATGTTTGGAATTGGAAGGGAAGTTATGGTGAATGAATAATAGGATCGAGTATGACTTTGTAGTTTATTGCCTTTCTTTTTTATTTTGTAAGATCGAGTATGTGATGTCCTCTCTCTCTCTCTCTCTCTCTCTCTCTCTCTCCCCGCATGTGCATATTTGTCAATGTGCTTATATTTTTATTTTGTTGCATTATGAATCTTTGGCAGAATGATTTTAATTTTGAGAAGAGGGATTGGATGACTGTACAACCAAAAGAGTTACTAACTGGATCACAATTGGTAAGAAATGATGGCTTGTTTCCATTTAAATATCCAAATGAGGGTCTGTAGGAAATGGATATAATGATTCACTGCTTTTTTCTTGCTTCTTGACCAGATCATGGGGCTAAATCCTCCTTTTGGACTAAGAGCAAGTTTGGCAAACAAGTTTATTGATAAGGCTCTCGAGTTTAGACCAAAGCTCCTTATTCTTATTGTTCCACCAGAAACACAAAGGTACTGGTTTGTTATCTCTCTCTCTTTCTCTCTCATGCGAGTGCACACACATATTGACAGACTACCTCGTTATTTGTTGCCTTTAGTCAGGTTAGATAAAAGGGAATTACTTTATGATCTGGTTTCTCACATTTTTGTTGCCTTTTACCAGGTTAGATGAAAAGAAAATACCTTATGATCTTGTTTGGGAGGATGACCAATCTTTATCAGGAAAGGTAAAGTACGAGTGTTTGGGGTAATTCTGTTGTGGCCACATCTGAGTTAACTTTCTAGAATGCATGTTGTTAATGGTGGCTTTTCTTCTTATCTCCCTTTCAGTCATTTTATCTACCCGGATCAGTTGATGAGAATGACAAACAAATGGAACAGTGGAATTTGAGGGCACCTCCACTGTCTCTTTGGAGTCGTCGCGATTTTACTGCCAAACACAAAGACATCGCTCAAAAACATGGTCACCTCTCCAAGCAACCAGAAGAATCAGAAATGGAAAAGAACCATCCTGAGGATATAATCCACAATCATCCAACGGACAATCATGAGCATTGTGGTGATATTTCCATGCTGATTGATGATCTTCCCACTCAAAGTGATAGACCTGAAAAATTCAGAGGTGGGGCACTTGTCACCGAAAGTCATAAAGAAAGCTCCCCTTGCAGCAGAAATGATAGAGGAAGCCTCGAGAGCAAGGGCCACACGAAGAACCAGCCCAATGAAACAACTGAAAGAAAGAGGAAGCGTGACAAAGAAAACCATGAAATAGGAATGGATGAGATATCACCAGAGAACAAAATGGATGGTGGAAGGCCTCGTTCTCCACCCAATGTAGTCGATGGCAGTTCCTCATTGGAAGATCCGCAATCCAAATCTCGTGAGATCTGTTCACATGCAGAGATTGAGAAGAACCAGCTTAATGAGACATCTGTAAAAAAGCGGAATTGTGAAGAACAACCACAGAGTGTAATCAATGGCAGCTCCTCCTCAATAGAAGGTCCACAATCCAAATCATGTGAGATCCCTTCACATGCTGAGATTGGGAAGAAGCAGCGAAAGAAGCACGGAAAAGGAATGGGCAAGATATCACCATGGAACAAAACAGATGGTGGAAGGCCTCGTCGTTCTCCACCCAATGTAGTCGATGGCCCTTCCTCATTGGAAGGTCCGCAATCCAAATCTGGTGAGATGTCCTCACATACTGAGATTGGTGAGAATCGCCATCAACATTTTGCAGCAGCTTATGGTGGGAGCCAGGCCAGCCTGTACGATGAGATGGGCAGAAAGTACAGCAGACATAGCGAGGAGACTTACTCAAGTGGGACCCATAGACTGTTAACTCGTGTTAGTCCTGGTTCTGACTATAGGGCTAGAGACTCAGAGGAACGGCTTACAAGCCGCATGAGAGGCAACTCCGATGGTCTCAGTTACAGACCATATATCACTGAGGTAGAAGAGGAGCTCACGAGGAACATAGATAGAAGGTCACATGTTCGACTTTATGGGCAACATGATCCTGATCTGCTAAGAAGTAACTATCTAGTAGGTCATGATCCTCGGTATGGCCCGATGGGATCGATGTCATCTCCTTACGGGCATCCAGGTCAGGCAGCCAACTTGTCTTACAGAATGAATACATCAGCAATGCAGCGATATGCACCCCAACTGGACGAGTTGAACCACCCAAGGCCAATGAATACTTTTGGATCTGAGCCGCCTATGATGAACAGATACGGCTTTAATAATAATCATCGAGCACCCCAACCCGAGTTTCAAGGTGGCCCCATGGGTTTTGCTCCTGGTCCTCACCATGCCTATTCACACCATAGTTCAGCAGGTTGGCTGAATGAGTAGTGTCATGCAGCAAACGTCGATAGATCATGTTAGATATGTTGGTTTGGCCAAATTAGATGGTGAATCGGTGAAGTTTATATATATGTACGTTATTGTTTGTTTTTTTTACCTTTCTAACCAATTGCTCTCCGCCGAAAAAAAAATGTAGGAAAGTATTGTAAGTAAGAAGTTGATGTTAGATTCAAGCTGTGACCCCTTGCGATTCATATTCCGGAGAAGCTCTTGCTGCTGTACTTGTTAACAACTTAACACAGTAGTTTTTTTAATATGAAAATCTTTGTCTTGGAGGCGATTCATTATATTTACTCTCGATCATCCTGATTTCACAATGGACTGGAAGATTGTCCGATATATTTAAGAAGCATTGTGCATCTTTTTCTCTGCACTTATCTGTTTGGCTGGACGTCTTAGATTTTATTCTTTGTTTGATTATATATATAAAAAGCAAAAATTGCAAAATTGGTCAGTGGGGTTTGAGGTTGTGACAAATTACTCTTAGTATGCATGTCTAACAAATAATTTCTTGTCCTCAATGAATAGCTTAATCAACTGTGAACCACGCTTCATAAAGTGGAGGTTACTAGTTTGAATCATTCTTCTCCCCTTCCTTTAAGTGAACATAAAAAAATAAATAAAAACAAATAATTTTCATTGCAAATTTTGGGCATTTTTTTGGCAGGATCATTATAAAATTACACATTTATCTTAAAAATAAATAAAAAAATAAAAATTGGCCCTTGGGTTGCTAACCACCCCATAGCTATGAGGGTAGTGGCCATCCTCAACCTAGCCAGAAGGGGTTATTGACCACTCCATGGCTATATTTCATGGCTTTTGAAACAGTTCAGCCACTTTTAAACCAACTAGAAATGGTCAAACCACCTCATTTCATCCTGCCCTTATTTTTATTTTTATTTTTATTTTTTATAATTTTTTAAAAGTAAATGAGTAATTTCAGAATGGTCATGAAAAAAAAAAAAAAAAAGGGCCAAAATTAATACCGCCCTCGTCATTTATTATACAGGCATATCACATGATTATTTATTGCCAATTTTTCAAATCTTCCTCAATTTTTTTTTTCTGGTAAATTTTCCCTTAATTCATTTATGCTATAACTTCCCCTTTACGGCTGCGGATTGGTGGGGGGTTTCGTTAAGGTGGTCAATATCTTTAAGGGTTAAATACCAAATACCCCCCTGAAGTTTGGTAACTTTATTTTTACCTCCTTAGGGTTTTATTTTTATTACAGGACCCCCTTGAGGTTTTGATAAAGGACCAAGTTAGTCCATCCGTTAGTTGACAAAATATGTTTTTTTTTTTTTAAAAAAAAAAAAAAAAAAAAACTTGGCCATTTGGGGGTGGCCCATCTGGCCGGATGGGGGTGGCCGAGCCACCCCCTGGGCCCCAAATGGCCAAGAGCCACCCCCAATTTTTTTTCTTTTCTTTTCTTTTTTAATTTTTTTTTTAATTTTTAAAATACTTTTTTTTTAAATTTAAAAAAAAATTAAAAAATAATAATAAATATGTGCCACGTGTCAACATTTGATTGGTCCACGTGTTAGTCCTAACAGTCAACTAACGGATGGACTAACTTGGTCCTTTATCAAAACCCTAGGAGGGTCCTGTGATAAAAATGAAACTCCAGGGGAATAAAAATAAAGTTACCAAACTCCAGGGAGGTATTTAGTATTTAACCCTATCTATAAATACCATATTCAACCCAATCACAACAATTTTAACTTCCTAAGATAAATGATTTTAGAGTGCTTTTACCAATACATTCTGTAACATTCATACTTTCAGAGCGAGTGTGATTAACACAAAATATTCAATGTAATCCTACTATTGATATCTCATGTATACATTTATTTTTAGAGAAATGTTAAGTATTCTATATTTTTTTTCATATTTTTTCTATTTGACCCTAATATTTTTCTCTTTTTTTTTTTTTTTTTTTTTGTTTAAAAAAAAAAGCATTTCTGTTTTTTTTTTTTTTTTTTTTTTTTACTACACTACCACCAAACCCCAATTCACATGTATTGTATTTTTAGGTTATAAACGGTGACTCTCTCGCTTCGCATATTTGTAGACAAATTTCTCTTTCCTCTTCCCTCTCCCCTCACCGATGGCTTGAACGCCAAGCACCGTTGATGACGAGCTACCCCAGTCAAAATCCCCAAATTTCAAAACCCCAATCCACTGTCAAAATCCATCTTCCCTCTCTCCCACTGACGACGAAACGCACAGATTTTATCTGTCTCTCTCTCTGTTATATTTCTTGCGTCAAAGTTACATGATGTTGTAAAACAACTCTTGGGGTTATTAAGGGTGTTTGTCAATAAATTTTGATTGACAGAGCACGTAGATGAATTAAGCTATCAAAGTAAATATGTTTTTGTTGATATAATTAATATCTAAATTAGTATTAAGAGGTGGTTGGGTGTTGATTATTTTAATTTTCTTATTTGATCATGAGGCTTGTATACGTAGGAAAGAATATGAATTGATTTCTCAAGTGGTTATTTTTCTTTTACGTTGCTTTGATTTATGAAGGTAATATTAATTTTTTTTTTCTTTAATCATGTTGCAGAAAAAAATTGAAAGTGAAATCACAACGACAAAAGCAGTTTTGGGAATATTCTTACGGTTCCCAATTTGCTTTCACCAAAATTTATTTTCTGTCTAGCAAGGAATAAGCAGTTTTGGGAAAGGTTCTATTGGTAAGAGACTTTTCATTATGATTATTTATAAATTTAGAAATCTTATATTTTTTTTATCTTTATTCGAGTTTTTATAAGAGAAATGATAGAGACATAACTTTAGCCAAATTTTACTCTTATGTAGTATTTTTAAAAAAAACAAAATTAAAAATTAAAAAAATTTATGAAGTAATAACATCCTATGTGATCTTTTTTTTTTTTTTTTTTTTATTAAAAAAAAGTATTTTTCTTCATAATAATGACCATTTTTCTGAAGAAAAATACTATTTTTTTTTAAATACTAAATAAAAAAGACCACAATTATTTTTTATTTTATTTAAAAAAAAAAATTACTACATAGGAGAAAAGTTGGGTCAAAGTTGTGTCAAAAAATTGTCTCTATTATTCTTCTTTCTATAATCAGTTCCAACTTTCGGTTTGTTTAATGTTTTTTAGTTTAACTTTTTTTTTTTAATAGAATAATAGTATCTGGTTCTATTTATTTTTTATGATTATGTTCTGGCCGTATGACTTACTTTGACATTTTTTTTTTTCTCTTGATTCCTACTTGAAAATTTTTTCTTCTTCTTGTCATTTATGCATCCACTAATTATTATTATTATTATTTCATTCCTGTCATTTTTAAAAAGACAAAGTTTTTCTTCAAACTGGGTTAGATGAATTTCTTTTAAAATAATCTACAAAAGTGACATGCATTCCTTGAAAATGTGAGATGCACATGTTTTTTTAATAGTAGGGACAAAATTGAAATAAATTTTATTAAAAACGCATGTGCATCTCACATATTATTAAAAAAAAGAACATATGTCACTTTTATAGATTAGGTTAAAAAAAATTTATTCAACCCAATTTGAAAAAAAACTTTACCCTTTTTTAAAACGTGCACGGATTTCAAGCTCGTTGTAAGTTTGGTCCGCATTTTGGCCCCTTAGTTTCAACGGATTCGGGTGTCAAACGGGTCAAACTGCTTGACCCGTAATTGGTTAAATTTAATCAAATTTGAGTTAAAAACGACCACGTGTGGCTTAAAAGAAATGTGATTAAATCTGAGCCCTCCAAATCCAATATTTTTACGGCACACAGAAGCCGGATCCAAAAAAACGAAACCTATAAAGGGTCACTCTTCTAATTTCCATTTTCTAACCCTAACTCCCTAAGTTCCACACCACTTCCAGCCGCCTCTCACAGCGTCTCGCTCTCCCTCTCTCTCTCGGCTCACAGACCACGGCTGCCGTGACTCTGTGGCAAGGCACAGTCTCTCGCTCAGACCACAGTCCGTCACTCCATCAACTCCGGCTCGGAACTCCCTCTCTGTCTCTCCGTCGTCTCCAGCTCTTACTCTCACGTAGCACCGCCGCTCTCCCTCTCTCTCGGTCTCTCCGTCGTTTGATTCCATACTTTCCGTTTGATTCGCAAATCCCGTAAGTCCTATGCTGTAAAACCCCCCAGTTTTCTTTTCCCGAAACTTCTGTTTGGTTACTGAGAAAATGAAATAATAAAAAACACACACTGCCATTTTACTGACAGATGGATGGTTTTATGGTTGCAGAAGCAAAAAAATAAAAATAAACAGTAAATCAGACGTGTCGGGTCACTACTAGTTAACTAAACGGCCCAAATGGGTCATGCGGTGTCACTCATTAATTTAGCGTGTCTACCCCCAAATCCAATCGGCCAAGCAAACCGAAAGTTATAGCCATTAATTTATTTAGGGCTGACAAATTGGGATGGTGTTAGAGAAATCACCTATTGTTCTAAGTCTTGCGGTCAAGTAAAATTCCGATTTATGTGATATTTTGAAAACCTCAAGGACCTTCAGGATAGTTTTGAAACTACAAGGACCAATTTGGTACTAGCCAAACCAAAGGCACCATTACCATGAATGATATTTTCCCTTTTTCTATATTTGAGAAATTGAGACAGCCAAAAAATAATCAATTTATTTACTTCTTTCCCAGGTTACAAACTGAAAATATTGCAAACCCAACGCTCTAATGGCCGTTATGGAGGCGAAGCTAGTAGCCGTGAACGAAGAGAGAGAGAAAGAGGAAGGGGAAGTAGAAGAGGAAGAAGAGCTTTGGTCATCAGACTCGGAAGTAGGAGACGCGTTGGATTGGTTGGACTCCAAGGATGACTACGAAGCTGTGGAGGGCAGTTTCACACTCAACTCGAGGCGTCCCAACGCTCATGGTGGGCTGCACTCTCGCCCAAATACATCGACGCTTCAACCGCTCTCAAATCGTAACCAGAGGTTTGCCAATCGCATTCGAGCTTCGCCTTTGGAGGTATATTAGTTCTGTGTGCAATTTATGTGATTGAATTCTAGGAAAAGATGGGAAATTTGATTAATTTCTATGCTCTTTTATTATAAACAATGTTGCTTATCTTGTTGACCAAATAGGGTGCTAGGGAATTGCACTTTGAAGTTTCTCATTTGGTTCATAGAGACCATGATTAAGTTTCACATTCATGGGTAATGTACTAATTAATTCGAGAAGAACCCTAAGGGGTTGGCTCAAGTGGTAAGAGCCTTGGTCTTTGTGGTAGTCCATGAAGCCTAAAGTTCGAATTCCCTTGGATGCAAACAATTCCTTGGGGCTAGCCTCTATTACCCGATTTGTGTAGAGGGGGCGTTTTACACAAGTCCAAAGTTTACCTAACCGGGGGTGGCTACACAAAGTGACCCTCTCTTAGAGGAGTTCCTCGTTATATAAAAATAAATAAATAATAATAATAATAATAATAATAATAATTTGAGAAGAAATGCATAGTCTTAGGTTTGAAAATTTTGGTGAAATTGAGGGTAATATGCTATGTCCAAATTATATTGTGCTTTAAACTCATTTTTTGAGCTAGTTGATTTGGTTTTAAGGGATTATATCTTAATTTATTGGATTTGAATTTACCCTTTTTGTTAATACAAGTCATTAATAATCTCATTATTATTATTTTTTATAAGTAATAACCAGTTTTATTAAAAGTGTAAGGCGCCCCAAAGTACACAGGGAGTATACAAAATGATCACCTAACTAGAAAAAGAAAAGCGAGTAAGGAAATCATCGTAACTAATCGACAACGGGGACAAATGTGTTACAATCCAAAGATACAAAGTATGAAAACAAGAGGATAAAATGTCCTCCAAAGATCTCTCCAAGTCCTCAAAGCACCTATTGTTCCTTTCCTGCCATAAACACGAAAATGACTCTCCAAAGATCTCATTATTTTTATCAATCCCTGCTTTTCCATGTTTGTGTGGGTTGTGTTTGATTGATTATGTTTGTGTCTGTTTTTCACTTTTAACCAAGTCAAATTGATAGTGCAGGAGTGGGAGGGGAGGTTGAACGTAAGAATGTCAAACTCTGTAATGGCTGCAATTCGTGAAAGTGTTCGAGAGATGACCATTGGTAGAACTAAAACTACTGATAAAGCAGATCGTGCGACCGTTGAGCAGGTGAAACATTGTAATCTTTTATTGGCATTTTTGAACTATCAAAAAACGGAAACTTTTACCTGATTCTCTTTATATTGCCCTCCAGGCCATTGATCCAAGAACTCGCATGGCTTTATTTAAGATGCTGAATCGAGGTGTATTTCATGATATTAATGGCTGTATTTCAACTGGAAAAGAAGTACGTAATGCAGTTCTTGTTTTCATTTCTGTACTGATACCTATAGCACGTACCAGTTTCAATTCTTACAAAGTCTGAATTGTTGGGTAATATGTCCTTATCTTGCAATCATTTTTTTTCAACAGGCAAATGTCTATCATGCAACCAGATCTGATGGTCAGGAACTGGCAATCAAAATATATAAAACTTCTATTCTGGTATTTAAGTATGTCCAGGTGACCCTTTTAGCTTGATAATCTTGTGGCTTAGTTCCATGGTTCAGAGACTTTGTTCTTGTTTGTAGCTTGGTAACAAATTTAACTTGGTGATCTAAACGATAACAGGGACAGAGATCGTTATGTGGAAGGTGACTACCGTTTCAGAAATGGATACTGCAGGCATAATCCCAGGAAAATGGTGAAAACATGGGCTGAGAAAGAGATGAGGAACCTTATGAGGTAAGACCAACACATTGTTCCTGATGCTTTTAAGTCTTTTAGGATTTTAAGTTTTTGGAGAGGAAATGACAATTTATTTCAGTAAAATTATCAAGATCTAGTGGAGGAGCAATGTATTTCAGTTGTTTAAGCTGTCATATTGTATTTAATATGGTCACTGTGAACTGCAGGTTGAAGGCAGCGGGAATTAGGTGCCCCACTCCAATTCTTTTGAGACTTCATGTTCTGGTCATGGAATTCATAGGTATTGTGTGTATGCGTGTGTTATAATAAATATAGTTAGATGGCTGTTACTTTTTAATCAGAATTTTATGCAACGATCAATAAATTGGGCTCCCAGCCAGCATGTCAATCATATATATTAGTAGTAAGTGCGGTCCCTGCAGTTATCCTCAATACAGATTAAATACATTCTTAGTCATTTTAATTTTAAGGTGTTTACTGTAAGATTTTTCTTTTTTATTTATTTTCTTCTCCTCACTTATTCTCTTGTGAACAAAATTGAGTTTGGGCTTCTAAAGTAGAGTCGTTGAAGTTTATTGGTGGTTGTACTTGTACAGGGAAAGCAGGTTGGGCTGCACCTCGACTTAAGGATGCTGCCTTATCGCTTGACAGGTTACGTGAAGGTTATATGGAGGTGTGTTCATGCCTTTTTAGTCATTCTTCAAGAATTCTCTGTTATGAAGTGTGAAGCCTGCTCTCTAGAATGTTGGGGGGAAATATTAGTTATTAAGTGGTCTCTGATGCATAAGATGATGGTGGATTTTTTGTTGATTTGGACCTATAGGTACTTAGTTATGTCAAGTGGAACCTGCCATCTAGAATGATGGTGGGATGGTTGATAATATAGGTGGGGTGAGGTTTATCACTTGAATAGATCTGGTTGGAGCTGCCTAGATAAAGAGATTTTTTAGTTATATAAAATCGTTTTGTCTTTTGATATGCTTAATCTTATGAAATTATACTTTTATTTTTTAACAAATTTGGTATTGATATACGCATCAACAACAAATGCTTCTATTATAGCTTTCTTTCGGCAAGTGTAAAGGGCTTAGTGTCATAATTTGCTGTCTTGCTGAAATGATCAAAATATCTTCTTGGCATTGCTTTTTTCAGATAATTATTGCAATGCGGACATTATATCAGAAGTGCAAACTGGTTCATGGAGACCTCAGCGAATATAACGTACTTTATTTTGAGGTGAGCCCCAATTATATTTGTGTGCGCTTTTTTTTGGGGGGGCTAATATTGAATTGATTCCATGCGTAATTTGTGGACATTTTGATTTATTTTCTTCTTGATTTGTAGGGTCACTTGTACATTATAGATGTCTCTCAGTCAGTTGATCTTGATCACCCTCATGCCCTTGAATTCCTATGTGAAGATTGTGTTCATATTTCTGTACGCTCTCTGAAACCAAAAATATCAAACTAAAAGTGCTTGTGGTCAGCAGTATGAGTTAATTAAGCTTTGGTGGCATGCAGGATTTCTTTAGAAAACATGGTGTAGCTGTTATGACGATTCGCGAACTCTTTGATTTTATAGTTGATCCTTCTATTGCTGAGGAGGCTGTGGACAGTTATCTGGAAGAGGTTTGGTAATTTATACTCTCAAATTTTCTGATGGACTTCAGGATATTTTTATTGAGACTGCTTTCAACTCGTTTCAGGCGCAACAAAAAATTTTGGCCAGAGGAGACATATCTGTAGAGGATGAAATTGCAGACCATGTGTTTGTGCAGGTAACAGTGTCTTATCCCTCCCTCCCACCAACAGTGTCTTAACCTGTGTGCCAGTGGCATTGTGTTATAGGAGTTTCTTTTCATCCTCTATCCCCTTTTCATGGCAAAATTTAAGATGCCTTAAATATTGATACTTGAAGCTGGTGTTTGTCTCTGTACAAGCATGCCTGTCTCTGTACAACTGATCAATTTTGATTACTCATAAATTGTTGAGTGTTTTTCATTTTCTGGTGTTATTTTACAGTCATTCATCCCAAAGACGCTAGAACATGTGAAGAATGTCGAGGAGGATGTACAAAGGATAACCAGTGGCCAGGACACTAAAGATATGTATTACCAAACTATCACAGGACTGAAGGATGTTCTTTCAAGAGCTCAGCGGTCTCCAGCTGAACAAGCAGCAGACCCTTCTGATGGATCATCTATTAATCTAGCTGCTCATTCTAATCCTTCCGAGAATATAACAGAGTCTCAAGCAGTTGAAGACGAAGAAAACTCAAGCGATTCTGAAGCAAGTTTCTCGTCTCAATCTGAAGCAGAGACTCCTGCAGATAAGAAAGCTGCTAGAAAAGAGAACAAAAAGAAAGTCAAGGAGGAGAAGAGGGAGGCTCGCCAGAATAAAGTGCCCAAGGCTGTGAAAAAAAGAAAGAAGAAGTTGTCCAAAGCTCACAAGACTAGATAGCTTGCTTGTAGTGCAACTATGAAGCCAAGTTTATTTATTAGATAAATTTTGCAACCATTTTTAGTTTCGGGAAAAAGAAACAGTTTTGGCACTGAAGTGTGATCATGTAGTTTTTTCTTCTGCCCATTTTATCTTTTTAATTTGTTTAGTAATTAGAGCTTTGTAGTTAGCATACATATCTAGCATGGTCGCTGAAGATTTGAAGGGCTAAATTAATCTCAATTTAAGGTATTGTTGCTTTTCATTCGGACTTCATGGATGGTGAACAGTTTTTTTTTTAGGTATATGAAGATTGAATTTTTTTATATATATAATTCTTTGGTGTATACATTCAAGATTATTTTTGTAATGCACCTATAAAAGAATGTTATGGGTGTTTTTGACAATATTGAAGGATACCAATTAAGCTATTATATTTATATAATCAATGAGTTGTTTTTTCTGCACTCTTAATTTTTATTGCTATGAATTGACTAATACTAAATAAGTCAAATTAGTGATTTCCTCAAATTGAATTCTCTACAAATGGTATTAGAATGGAATCTTTTGAAGCTTGTATGAGGTCAGACCTTGGGAAGCTTGTTGGAGGATTTATTCCTTTTTTTTTTCCCCTGAACTTTCTGGTTATGGCTAAGTGAACAAGGTGCAGAGAGAAGTGCTCTTGAAGTGGATTTGGTTGGGTTAGTTTTTGGATGCTGCTAAATTATTCTGTGGCTATCATTAGTATTTCTAACTTACTCTAGCTTTACTTGTTTCTTTGATTTTTGTTATTATTATTATTATTTTTCTGAGATTTACTATCTCTTAGTTTTTAACATGATCTAAGCCGGGGAAGAGGAAACTGTCCGACGAGGTTATACACCTGCTTGTCTGCTCTTCTTTTTCTTTGTTCCATTATTCTCTGTAACTTCTTTTTCTTTCTCTTTTATATTTGTCTAAATTATTTTGAAGCCAATGAACTTATTGGTGTTTCAGGCTGTTCAAACCACATCAATGTCTGGATTTATAGTTGATGAGATGGATGATGATATTTTGGAAGAAGAAGAAGATAATTCCATTGGAAATGAGGATTGTGTTTGTGCATTTTGTGATAATGGTGGTGATATTGTGTGGTTAAGTACTTTTTTAGTTGGTTATATCTGGTATTGAATGGAGCATCTTTAGCAAGAAAGTTACATAAAGGCCTTGAAATGGAGCAATTTTACAAGAGAGTATACTAAGATTAGGTTCTCAATCTGCATTTTTTTGATTGTGTTGCTTACAATTAATGTGTGGATATATTTTTTTTTTAATACGTAATCAAAATATTATTAGAAAGCGTAACCCCAAGGGGTTGGCTTTGTGGTAGTCAATAAGGTCTAAGGTTCAAATCTTCTTGGGTGCAAACAATTTCTTGCGGCCGGCTTGCTGGCAAAACTGGAGTATTACCCGATCCGTGTGGAGATGGCTTTTTGCACGGGTCCAAGGTTTACTTAATAGGGATGGATACACGAAGTGGCCCTGTCTTAGAGGAGTTCTTCGTTAGCAAAAATATTATTAGAAAGTGCAAAAGGTGCAACCCAAATACCACTTGTTTTTATACACGGTCCAAAGATACAACATATGGAATAAAGATGATAAAATATCCTCCAAGGATCCTTTCAAGTCCTCAAAGCTCCTATTTTTTATTTTATTTTATTATTTTTTTTTTTTTCCCCACTCCATAAACACTAAAAGAGGTAATTAGGCACCATTTTTCACACCACATCACTCATCGGCCTTCTAGAGGACCACCAACAAGCAAACAACTCGATAACCCGTCTAAGCATAACCCAAGACATCTCAAAACGACTAAAGAGAGCACTCCACATAGCGGAAGTCACATCGCAATGACAAAGAAGGTGGTTCAGGACTCTCTATTCCTTTTACACATGCAACATCTGTGCATCACATATATGTAGAGAGCACCCCAAACTGATTCTTATATATTAAATAATGAGAAGAGATCAATTTTAGACCCAAATTTTTAGCTTTTCGTGCTTTTCTACTGTTCCAGGAGGCAAGATATTTTTGAAAGGTGTCTCGCATGTATAATCTAATGGGCTTGCTTTTACTCCTCCCCCCAACCAACAACCAACCCCTTCTCTTTATTAGGCCTTACTCATGTTCACTTATTCTTTTTCCCTTTTTCCCCTCTAAAAAATAATATATATATATATATATATATATATATATATATATATGTTCACTTATTCTTTGAGTTAATGAGCTTGCTTTTCTTCTTTTTCTTTTGGTATGGCTTGTATTTTTCTGTTTTACCAGGAAAATAGATGCATTCATCATTTATGTAGTAAATATTTTACCACTGGGAACCTTGCAGCCTAAGGTGTATTCTAGTTTAATACCCTGTTCTCCTACCCTCACAATCAAAGCATTTTCCCTCCAGCTTTGAAATCCCCACTTCTCATTGTGCCAGAGCAAATCTATGCTTTGGAAAAATTGAAATGGTATTAAAGATGGTAGTTACCAAAACATAAGAGGAGCAGATTTTGGCAAAATAAACCCCGGGAGTGCCGACCAGAATCCTGGGTAGGGGGAGATTTAAAAAAAATAAGAAAACTTGTTCTTTGGGAGATTTAAAACTTGGCGAAATATACATAAAAAATGCGATGAAGAGACAGTTTGCTATAGAGGTTGTTATTTGGGTGCTATTGGAGTAGCGGCAGGAGAACATTTGGTGGCATCCGGCGGCGCTTGACAGAGGAGAGGGCGGTGACAGGCAATGGGGGTAGGCGGTGGGTCTCTAGGTTCTATAACCAATTCACGATTAAACAGGAAAAATGAATTTTGTGAGAAGTAAAAATTCAGTGTTTTCCTCTCTATCTCATTTTGTGCGATATGCTAATTTGTTCATTTTTTATTGGAAGGCACAAAGTAGCTAGTTTATGCCAAATCCTTATAGAAGTTATTCTCATTTCATAATTGTCATGACAAGAAGAAGAAAAAAAAAAAAAGACCAAAATTAATATCGCCCTCGTCATTTATTATACAAGGCATATCACATGATTATTTATTACCAAGAGCAGTAATCTGTAGCACACTGGCGTGCATGAACACTCATGCACACCAATATTATTTAATTATAAAATATAATTAAATAATTATTTAAATAGTAAAAATAAAAATAAAAAAATTCTAACACTGGCGCGCTGCATATTACTAACCTATTAACCAATTTTGCAAATCTTTCCCTCTTTTTTTGGTAAATTTTCCCTTAATTCATTTATGCTATAACTTCCCCTTTACGGCCGCCATCCCGGATTGGTGGGGGGGTTTCGTCAAGGTGGTCAATATCTGAGAGAGCAAGCGAGAGAGAGGGAGAGAAGCAGAGAGACAGAGAGACAAAGAGATAGGAAATGGGTGGTGAAATCGAGAAGTGCATCAAGGTATGGATCATAGTCATTACATCTCTGTGTTATTGTTACTACGTAGTTGCTCGAATCCGGAAGGGCATGATGCGGCTTCTCTCTCTTCTTCCCATCTTTTACCTCTTCATAACCCTACCCTTCAACCTCAACTCCGTCCATATCGGCGGTCTTACAATCTTCTTCCTTGTTTGGCTCGGCAACTTCAAGCTCATCCTCTTCGCCTTCGATCAAGGCCCATTAACACCACTCCCACCCAAACTCTTTCACTTCATCTCCGTAGCTTGCCTTCCCATCAAAATCAAGCAACACCCATCTCCCCAAAATGCTAAACCAGCACCAAAAGTGACCCCCAGATCTATTTTGTCGGTTATAAAACCCTTGTTTCTTGCTCTCATAATCCGATCATATGAATTCAGACCAATTATGCACCCATACCTTGTGTTTGCTCTCTACTGTTTCCATGTCTACCTTGGTGTGGAAATCGGGCTAGCCCTGGCTGCCGCTCCGGCTCGAGCCTGTGGGTTTGAGCTCGAGCCACAATTTAACGAGCCCTACCTGGCTACCTCGTTACAAGACTTTTGGGGCCGGAGGTGGAACCTCATGGTCACCAGTATTCTACGCCCTACCGTATACAACCCCATACGCCGTATCTCCACGGACATAGTTGGGCCCCGCTTGGCCCCTTTGCCGGCGGTGATCGCGTCCTTTTTGGTCTCCGGCCTACTGCACGAAGTGATCTTTTATTACTTAACTCGTGCTTATCCCACGTGGGAGGTCACGTGGTTCTTTATCCTACAAGGCGTGTGCGTGGTCATTGAGATCATGGTGAAGAAGGCCGTGGCTGACAGGTGGCAGTTGCATCGGGCGGTTTCGGCACCATTGACGGCAGGGTTCGTGGCGGTGACCGGCGGTTGGCTGTTCTTCCCACAAATATTTAGGAATGGTTTGCATGAGAAGACCATACAAGAGTATCCAATTATGATTGATTTTGTCAAAGCCAACTTACTCTTTTATAAGTTGTAACTCTTTATTTCACAAAGATCAATTATACACCATATATTTATTTTAGTTCAATTTTATTAAGATAACATAGCATGGTTTAAAAGTAATCAAAAGGCTATTAGACTCTGTTACGCTGGTATAATAAGATAATAGCGTAGTATATATTATTTTTCTTCCTCAAAATATGGTGCCCCCTTAGTTAATTTGTTTAGTCAATATGCTACATGTTTGCACCACTAATCACTACTTGTTAGTTTCCCCTTCCCTGATTTCCCATATTTGCTTAGAAAAAATAAAAAAATAAATAATAATAATAATAAAATTCACAACTTGTTAGAAAAAGAGAGTAGCAATCTTTTTTGCTTACCCAACCTCTATGCATAGCCTATAGATTCTCCATTTTCTTGAAGCATTAGTATTGTATAAAAATAAAATCAACTGTGTTGGGATGCAGGCCACTTGTTGTCAGGCCCATTCGTAGTCTAAGCCCTTTCGGCCCAACGGTTACATTGTTTATCGAGGAGCCTGCCTTGGGCTCTTAGGCCCGCCTCTAACGCGGGTTGGCGATATACCTTCAATTAAAAGGCAAAAATCACATAATCATGAATTACATCAAGTTGCTCCATATATATGATATATCCATTTTGTCCAATAAATCAATGATTGTATGAGAATATCAACCAATGATTGCACCCACTATGATGGCAAATCGGTTAGCTTTATCATTCTAAATTGAGCATAACTTCTATACCAAGCCAAAGCCACCTCTTTGTGCCCACCAATTAGGATTTGACACCCTTCAATTTTTGTTTAAAAAAATAAAAAATAAATAGTTTTTTAGTTTTTTTTTTTTTTTTTCTTTCTTTCTCATATTGGGTATAATTTGGTGTGGTATGGTAGTGTGTGAGATTTTTTTTTTTTTTTTTTCGTATATCAAAGAGTTGTCAATAGTTGACAACTTACTAACATGTAGGGGTGGGCAGATTAACCGGTTACCGATTATCGGCCGTGTACCGGTTTTGACCGAACCGATATTAACTGTAACCGATATACCGATATCCTTATCGGTTAAATTTTTTATACTAGTATGCTCATCGGTTCGGTTCGGTCCGGTTAGAAATTTCATATCGGTTAACCGTTTAACCGATATAAACCGTTAAGTATGGATGCCAAAACGACGTAGTTTTGGGATTATATATATACCTATGTAACTTTATTTTAATTTGGGTTTAGGTAGGTTTGATTTTTTTTTTAGTGATGGCATTGGATGTGATTTCTTTGCCTTTGGTGAAAACATTTTTCATTAACTAGTTTTATTAGTCTAATTAGCATTTATTATGTTAATTAGTCCATTTACTTTGGAAAAATGTATTTTATAATATTTAAAAAAAAAAAAAAAAATTTGTGAAGGATCAATATAAAAAAGGTTCAATTTTTAGCCCAAAAAACAAATATAGGGTCTTAAAACAACTTATTTTTAATAAGTTATTTTAGCCCAACAAAAAGTATTTGGGCTCTCAAAAGTAAAAAAAAAAAAAAACTTATTTTTGGCCTAACAAAATAAATCAATATAAAGCCCACGGCTAAACCGGTTAACCGGTTTAACCGAACCGTTTAACCGTGTACCGTTATAACCGATAATTTCGGTTAAAATTCTTATTGGTCCGGTATCAATTAATAAACCGTTTAACCGAAAATTATCGGCTAATAACCGATAAGAGCCAAAATCGAACTGTTTGACTGATACCTGGGCCTACTGATATGCTATTTTTTTTTTAGCACGACCCTCAAACTTGTCAGCAGGGTCTAAAGGTCTTACTTGAGTAGTTGAAAATTGTTAATTATGTGGAGAATGAAAATGACATATACATGGCAAAGGTTAAGCACTGGAAAAAACCAAAATGGCAGATTATATGAAAAGAGTAAAGCACCTGGAGAATGAAGATGATATATATATATATGAAAATGGTTAATTACATAGCTAGAGAAAGAAAATTAAATGACATATATAAGGCATTGAAAGAAATTTTTAATTTGCTTCGGGGTTGTCATTATTTTTAGGGAAAAGTCTCTATACACCCTTCCCCTCAAACTACCATCCAATTGATAATGTTCCCTTCAAACTTTCAATTAGAACAATGTCCCCCTCCCAAAGGCTAGTAAAAAGACAAAAATAACCTTAAATATTTTTCAATAGGACAAAAATACTCCAATAAATTTGAAAAGTAAAAATATAAAATAAATTTCTTTAATAAAAAAATGAAAGAAAAAAAAAATATACAAACCCTAGTTTTTAATTTATTATTACTATTTTAAAAAAATTAGTTAAAGTTATATATAGAAGGGTATTTTCATCGTGGAAGAGGGACATTGATAATTTTTGATATTTTGAGAGGAACATTGTCTCCATTGAAAGTTTGGGAAGGAGATTGTTGATTATGTAGTAATTTTGAGAGGGGGTATATGGACTTTCTCCTTACTCATTGTTTGTATTGCACATATACAGTAAGTGATTGTTGTGTAATGTATTTAATTTATTTTTAAGGTAAATACATAAGCTAAAAAGGCATGAAAGGATCTTTTCCACTACATATATATGGAGATGAGGGGAGGGGAAAAAGGTAAATGAAAATGCAACCATACTTAAATGTGGGGGTGGCCCAATAAGTCACATGGTGGGCAAATGCACATAAGTTAGCATTTCTATTGATTTTCCTACTTTCCCAAAAGGAAGAAAAAGGAATGGAGGAGAGAGTCATCGGAGTTGGTTGAGCTTGTGTGCACTCACATCTCACAATAATTTTCTTTTAATTTTTCCTAAATTTAGAGTATCAAACTACTTTTTGTTTTATTATCCAAATACATTTCACAATAGCTTTCCTTATCTTTCCTTATACTAATTAAATATTTTTTCTCAACAAAATATAAGTTCCCTACTTACCCTAATCTTTTTTCTGAAGAACATTAATCACAGTAGTTTTCTTTTGATTTTTCTTAAATTTAGGGATCCAAACAAATTTTTTGCTTTCCTATTCAAACAACCTTATCTTTCTCGATGCCAATTAAATATGTTTTCTGCCTCTTCATAATCCTCCCTTTGGATCATTCTCAATGCCATCCATATCGGCATTCTCACAATCTTCCTTCACGTTTGGATTGGCAACTTCAAGCTCATCCTCTTTGCCTTGGATCTAGGTCCTTTAACGCCACTCCCGCCCAAGCTTTCTCACTTCATCTCCATAACTATCCTTCCCATCAAAACCATGCTAAAAAATTAAGCTCAAAACGTGACCTCGAAATCTGTTTTGTTGGTTCTAAAAGCCTTGCTTCTTGCTCTCATAATCCGATCATATGAATACAAACCAATTATGCACCCATACCTTGTGTTTGCTCTCTATATATTGTATCCATCTTTACCTTGTTGTGGAGATCATGCTAGCCCTGGCTGCTGCACCTCCTCTAGCACGTGGGTTTGACCTCAAGCAACAATTTAATGAGCCCGACCTTTCTACTTCTGTGCAAGACTTCTGGAGCCGGAGGTGGAACCTCATGGTACCCAGTATTCTATGTCCCCTACCGTATACACCCCTGTATGCCGTATTTCTACTCCTATAGTTGGGCCCCGCTTGGCCCAACTGTCGAAGGTGATCGCGTCCTTTTTGGTCTTCGGCCTGATGCACGAAGTGATTTTTTTTTTTTTTTACTTCACTCATGTTTTTACCACGTGGGAGGTCACGTTGTTTTTTGTCCTACAAGGCATGTGCGTGGCCCTCGAGATCGTGGTGAAGTGTAACAGTTATGTTCTTATAACAGCTGTTAATAAATCCTAATATGGAAAGGAATGAGAGAAAGAATATAAAGAGAGAATGAATTAACTATTGAACTAGGTATTTCGAAGATACCTAAACCTCCATGAGTATTCGAGGACTCCTCCTCCAAATTCACAATGAACAATTGACTATCAAGATATCTGCTACATTCTCACTTAAGCTATTTATACAACCTTCCCCAACTAACCCTTCAACTAACTCTCAACTAACTAAACTGTATTATAACCTTCTCAACTAACTAAACTATACTATAACAGTCCTATTACATGAAGAAGGCTATGGCCAACAAGTGGCCGTACTTGCACTGGGTGGTTTTAGGGCCATTGGCGGTCGTGTTCGTGTCGGTGACCAGGGTTTTGTTGTTCTTCCCACAATTACTTAGAAATGGTGTGTTTGAGAGGATCCTTCAGGAGTACCAAATTATGATTCATTTTGTCAAAGCCAACCTACTCTTTAATTATAAGTTGTAACTTGTTATTTTAAGTTGAACAAGTATATATATACCACACATTTATCTCATTTTAATTTTATTATATTGACATACAATTATATTTTTTTTCTCTTTTGCAACAAGGACGGATTCATAGGCTATTAAACTTTGTCACGCCAGTATAATGATATATTAGTGTGCATGGTATATAGCATTTCGATCTCTTTCTAAAACATATGGTGCCCTCTTAGTCAATTTGTGCATTTTACATATTTTAATATGGTAATGTGACAAAGTTTAATAGTTAGTTAGTGTATATATATATATATTAAAAAAAGAAAGAAAATATACAGCTTTCGTTCTCTTGGCCGCCCGCTATGTTCGGCTATGAAATAATCTTACTAGCTCAATCTAACATGCAATTTAAGGGGGGGATGGGGGCGTAAATAACCTTACTCAAGCTAAGCTCGAGGTCGGCTAATATGTGAGCACGAGCTCAAGCTCACACAAAGTTTCCCTTTGGCAAGCCCAGTTTCTCAACTCGTCTCGAGCTTGAGTTCAAGTGAAACTTAAACGAGCTAAGTTCGAGTAAGCACTACTTGCTTAAGTTCAATTTGTTTTGGGGCTTTGAGTTCAGAGTATTTTCTCTTCAAAATTTGTATTCTATTTGTTATAGTAAATTTACTTGTGAACGCATTTCACATTGAGGAAGCTAAGTGTTACGTGAATGCGTAACAGATCATGTAATACGCCTTTCAATTGGAAAAGAAGCCGGATCTGGATTCTTATTCTTACCTATTTTGATATTTTGTAGATTTTAAAGGAACTTAAACCTTAGATTTTAAGGAAACCTAGACCTTTTTCAAACACAAAGTTTGGGGATTAAATTTGCTTGTCTTTTATTTCTTAGCCTTGGCTTCAAATAGAAACGATTACAAGAATTAAACTAGGAGACAAACTCCTTAACCTACTAGGTTACATGATCCTTTATCTAAGGGATAAGTCCTATTATAACTTACGTGGGAGGAGTTAGAGATATAGGAACATACCTATTTCCCTAATCCTTTACATTGCAATATTAGAATAGACCTCATCCTTTAATTACCTACGTTGCATTGGTTAGTAGTATAACAGAACATAGAATTTCTATCTAACTACAACTCTACAAATCCTACTAGAATTGACAGATAAATAAATAACTAACAACTAGGGCATGCTTTATCTCTTGACTACTCAATTTCGTAACAGGAAGTCACATAAATCTTGGTATTATTGTGTATAATTGTCTTATCTTATTAATTTACTACAGTTGTCACCTTTTTGCATAATAGTATGAATTTAAGAACTCACTGCTTGCCTACATCGTGGTTACATCAATATGATTATTAACCATTAAGGGTGGTAGTTCAATGGTCTGAAGAGAATCTCTATAAAGTTGGGCATGCACTAAGGCCTAGGTTCGACTCCCAAAATGAAAATTCCTTAGCCTATTAGTGTTTGCCACCTTGAGTCCCATTGATACCTTGGTGGGGCGGGTGTTAAGTTATGGTTCAGTCGATCTTGAGGGAGCGCCTGCGGTTCCTACTATCTAGGCCCCTCTTGAGAGGCGTCCCTCGAGTTGGTACTACTTTGATCACACTTAAATAGAATAGTTACAATTGGTATCTTCTTTTAACCTTTCTGCTCAAGGAAAAAAAAAAAAAAATTGTTGGAATAAAGAATAAAGTAATAATAATAAAAAAATATAAATGAAGTAGAAAAAGGTTAAAAGAATTTGATGTGTGATTTTAGTAAGTGGCTAAAAAAAAATTAATTAATTAATTAATTTTCTAGTCACATTTTAAGTAAAAAATAGTTAGTTCGTGGGGATGCTATAAATATAACAGTAGTACTTGTTCAACGGTTTGATGACCTGCCGGTACGGTGGAAACGTGCTGCGTGCATAATATATCCACCAGTCAATTCATCAGCACTTTTTGATTTCACACTACAATTAATCCGATGCAATCGTACAGATATTTCGGAATGTGTTGCTTTCTTTAAAAAAACCTTATATATATATATATATATATATACTTTTCCTTGGCAACCGTTTGTATTAAGAAGCCTCAGATTTGCACCCTTCTAGAAATTTTTGGATTTGGTTTTTCCAAAATTAGATATGCTTATTTCAGGAAGCCCCAACCTTACACGCGCCACTCCACCATGCTCCTGGAGTCTTTGCTACCAACCATCATTAGCCCCATCTCCATCCAGCTACCACGCACGGAGCGTGTCTCACACGCGCCTGTGAGTAAATCTTACTTGCAAGCGTGTGTCCTACACGCGCTAACACGTGTGCAGCGTTACACTACGTGTGACACCTCACTTCCACCACTCCGCCATCCTCCACTGTTATTGCCGGTCTCATGAAGCCGCCTTCCATCTCCCGACATACTTTGCCAGCGCATGGCCTTCACGCGCTAATGAGTGGCTTACACACATCGACATCGACCTTCAATTGTGTCCCTATTGCCTTCCCCAATGCCTTCAATTGATGCTGCTGTTTTTTTTTGTAATTATTTTCGTTTTGATGTTGTTCTCTTCTAGTTTCAAGGCTTTAGATGCCCTCTCCACCATCTATGGTACTGCTCTCTCGATTTGATTGCAGATCGTTATGCGGTATACTCTAGACTTTGTGCTGGTTGCCTTTTTTTTGAACTTTGATTCAACTTTCATCAGGGTTCTCTCTGTTGATGTGGTTCAATCTCCTTCGGGTGTGTACGTTGCTGCAATTGTTTCTTTCTTGTGTGTGCCATCTCTGGTGCACATTGTCAAACCACCTTAATTGGTGGCCAAATTTTTTTGTCTTCATGCAAAGAAAATATAGAGTCATGTCATTTATTTGATGCATTCTTTTTTATTTTTTATTTTTTATTTTTTATTTTTTATTTTTTTACTTAAATTGATGTGATCGTTTTGGGGGTTATTGTAATTGGATTGACCAACCCTTTGTTGTTTGTTATAATTTTCTCGTTGATTTACCTATTTTAAAAAAAATAAAAAAATAAAAAAGGTTGACTCCACGTTATATATGCAGGCACTTGTAGTAAATATGCTTCAACTTCTCTATTTAGTGCCCCATTCCCACCAGTTACTAGGAATGGTGTGGATGAGAAGATCATGCGGGAGTACCCAATTATGATTGATTTTGTCAAAGCCTACTCTCTTGTAAGTTATATCTTTTTAGTTAGAAAGTCCAATTCGTTCAGAGAGACGCTCTCCAAAGTAATGATAGACGTTACACTTGTGTGTTATTTATATCCACGCTACAGGTTGATCTCATGGGAGATAGCTAGCTTGATGAGCGACAAATTTTTTTGAATGCTATAAATTCAGCAGTACTACTATACCCCTTTTGATCTCATGGGAGATATATAGCTAGCTTTATGGAGGAATTTGATGTATTTTGTATTTTGTTAGGTAAATTTTTGTATGCACTTCAGAAGGAAGAAGTCACAACTTGTATACACTTTAGTAGAACTATATGTAATCTTCAAACGGTCATAAATTAACTATAAATTAGTCTAATAAAGTGACATGTATTCATGAAACATGTGAGAAGCACATATTTTCTTATTAATATTTTTTTTAAAAAAAATATATATATATATATATATATACATATATATATATATATATATATATATATATATGCAAAAAGCACATGCTACTAAAATAAAATGTGTTTTTGTTGAGAGATAAAGCGGTTATAGAGTTTTTATTAAGAGTACATTAATATACATAGTTGAACACAACTCTAACCAATATATATATATATATATGCAAAAAGCACATGCTACTAAAATAAAATGTGTTTTTGTTGAGAGATAAAGCGGTTATGAAGTTTTTACCAAGAGTACATTAATATACATAGTTGAACACAACTCTAACCTAAAAGCCTAAGTTAATGGGCTAAGGTCCACTTAGGTATATTAAGCACTATTTTCTTTTATATTTTCTCAATGTGAGAAACAACACTTACAAGTGCACTCACAACAATATCATTTTTAAGAGTGTCTCACGTCAAGAGTTGTGAATGGAGACACAACTCTAAACCCGACGCGTTTAGACACCCATCCCATGAAAGTAATCATGGCTTTGATACCATTTGTTGGGAGATAAAGCAATTATGGAGTTTTTATCAAGAGTAGATTAATATACATAATTGAACACAACTCTAGCTCAAAAGCCTAAGCTAATGGGCTATATAAAGTCCACTTAGGTATATTAATCACTCTTTTCTTTATATTTTCTCAACGTGGGACACAACACTTATAACAGTTTTTCATATGTTAAGGCACACATGACAATTTATTAGACTGCTAGAAGGAGAATAAGGTTCGAACCCAAGACATTTGATTTTGATACAATATTAAATCACCATTTTTCCTAAAAGATTATCAGAATTAAAAGTCTTGAGATCGAATCTTAATTATGTCAATTCAACCACATTTAAATTAAATATTACATGTATTGAGTTTCACCTTTGCGACATAAACCTTGCATCACTCATTGATTTCTTGGCCTCGTTTGATGTCCCACACAGCCTAAACCCCACCTTTCCAGTGCCAATTCTTGAATAAAAACCTCCCCATTTCATCAAAACATTTACAGCAATTGCAGAAGTCAATTGGCCTGAGAGCTACGTACCTCTCGGGTATTCGAAGAATGGGACCATTCTGCAACACGCAATAAAGAAGCTGTCACTGCTCCCGATTACTCACAAGTGTAACTGTGCAAGTTTTTTTTGGAATTTTTTCCTAAAAGAAGCCGTAAGGTCGCTGTGGTACTTATTACTCTGTGACTCTGTGTGAAATGCAGGGACTTTGCTTACCTTGCAGTACCGCAGATAACAATGCAAGTAAAAAGAAAAAAAACACCATCAAATCTCACGTTTAACTCCCGTCAATTCCTTTTATTTTTTTCTACCCAAACCCCAAGCCGTCTTCTCTCTTTTCTCACTATGCCCAAAATCAATTATTACACCGCTTATCCTCTGCACCCCTACAGCATTCTTTTGAAGTTTATCTCCAGTAAGAAGACTATAGAAGTGTTTTGAAGCTCCTTGAGGATGAAACATCATTTACAATACAAGTTTTCTTCCTCGGGGGAGTAGAAACCCCAATTCTCTTATGCAACAAAGCCTCACAAGCTCTTTCTAAAAGAGTTGAATCCGAAAATCATGACATCTACTAAATTAAAAACCTTAACTGCAGCACTAATTTCCACCCTAGAGAAGATCACCCACAACACATCCAGAGCCACAAGCAAAACGATTTTTTGCACAAAGAAGAAGAAGGGGAATGGGACGGTGGAAGAATGGGAATGAGGCAAAAAAGTTCGAAGCAATTTTGCTGCAAAATAGATTTTGAATTTCATCTTCATTCACCCCTTTCTTCTTACATCATCAACTTACAACTACCTCCAGATTTCAACCACTGCAGAGGATAACTGCAGCCTCACATTTGTCGGTAACCCTCTGAGCCCCGGTGGATAAAAGGAAAAAAAAAATTAACGGGAGTTGATGGTGTTTTTTTCAATTTGTTTTTACCTTTCACTTTAGAGAAATAATAAAAATTATTCTCTCAACCATCTTTTAATCATCTCCATATTGTGAATCGGTAAATCTACTATTGAATTTTTGTGAAATCCTTATGAGTCTACAAATTCAATAATAAATCTATTAAATTTGCCAAAAAAAAAGATAATTGAAACATAATTAAAAGAATAATATATAACATGTCTTTACACTTTAATGGTTAAAAAACCCTTAAAAAATAAATACCGCATAGTTTTGTCTACCGCAGGTGTAAATGTGTAATATATAAATAGGCTGTACGTTTGGTGAAGGAGGTCGATATGTCGGCACTTATTGGAGAAGTTAAAGCATATTTATTACACCTGCATGATCACACGGAGTAAAAAGTACCACAGTGACCTTCGATCTGCGGTAGTTTGATCCAGCGCAGGTGTAAATGTGTAATATATAAATATAAATATGCTTTAACTTCTCCATTAGTGCCGACGACATCCCAAATAGGCTGTACGTTTGTCTAAGACGGTCCGTTGTCGATATGTCGGCACTTATTGGAGAAGTTAAAACATATTTATTACACCCGCATGATCACACGGAGTAAAAAGTACCACAGCGACCTTAGAGTGGATTGTGAAATTTTACTTACCAAAATAATTAAATTATATATATATATTTTTTATTTTAACAATTTATTTTTTAGAGTACTCTGATAACATTATTATTTTAATAATTTATTTTTACTATTCTATTTAAATATTATTTTTTTAACTATTAAAAAAAAAAGAGAAAAACAAAAAGAAAGAAAAAAAAATGAGTTGTATAATTAATAAGTACTTATTAGAGTGCTTTTTGCAGCCTCACCAAAACCAGTTTTTGGTCATTTTGGTGAGGCAGTTTAATTAAAATGGCCTAAATGTTAACTTTTCAGTCTCACTACTTTAATAAAAAAATAAAAAGTAGTGAGGTGAACAGTACTCACCAAATTTAAAAATTACTATTCACTCACCTATTGATTAAATAAATATAATTTCTCTCTTTCCCTTTTTGCTTTTAGTTTCTCTCTCCTTTTTTTTTTTTTTTTCTCCATCCCAAAAAGTGTGATTAAACAAATAATATTAGGTTTTTCTTCCGCCAAAAAGTGTGAGGGGGAGCTCCCCATATGTTAATACTTGTTAAACATATGGTATTATGCATAATGAGTTTGCTAATCTACAAAATGGGGTGAGAATAGAGAAAGATGATGAACAAATACATAGATAGAAATAAGACAAATATTCTTAAAATAGACCATTAAGAAAATACTAACACTTGAAAATATAAAAGTTAGAGAAGGAATAAACAAATCTTTGAAAAATAATATTTAAATGGAATAGTGAAAGTGGATTGTTAAAGTAGTGAGGCTAGTGTGGGTGCTCTAAAAAGATAAGTTGTTAAGATAACTAAAAGTGTACTTTTAATTATTTTAGTAAGTAAAGTTTGGTGAAACAGCTAAAAGTACTCTTATATTTGATGAGTATTGTTCACTTCACTTTTTTGAGTTTACAACTCCTTATGCCGTATCTCCACGGACATAGTTGGGCCCCGCTTGACCCTTTGCCGGTGGTGATCGTGTCCTTTTTGGTCTCCAGCCTAATGCACGAAGTGATCTTTTATTACTTAACTCATGCTTACCCCACGTGGGAGGTCACATGGTTCTTTATCCTACAAGGCGTGTGCATGGCCATTGAGATCGTGGTGAAGAAGGCTATGGCTGATAAGTGGCAGTTGCACCGAGCGGTTTCAGGACCATTGACGACGGGGTTCATGGTGGTGACCAGCGGTTGGCTGTTCTTCCCACAAATATTTAGGAATGGTTTGCATGAGAAGGTCATACAAGAGTACCCAATTATGATTGATTTTGTCAATGCCAGCTTGTTCTTTTATAAGTTGTAACTTGTTATTTCACAAAGAGCAATTATACACCATATATTTATTTCAGTTCAATGTTATTACCCTGATATAGCAGGGTTTAAAAGTAATCAAAAAGACTATTAGACTCTGTTACGCCGGTATAATAAAATAATAGTGTTTCTTCCTCAAAATATAATGTCCCCTTAGTCAATTTGTTTAGTCAATATGCAACTACATGTTTGCACGACTAATCACAACTTGTTAGAAAAAGAAAGTAGCAATCATTTTCGCTTCCCTAACCTCTATGCATAACCTATAGATTCTCCATTTTCTTGAAGCATTAGCATTATACTAATTATGTTGGGATGCGGTCCTCAAGAGGTAGCTCAATCGGTTGGAGATTACGCCTCATAAAACGGGAGTTACTAGTTCGAATCCCCATTCTCATATTGAAAAAAAAAAAAAAAAACTGTTTGGATGCGAGCCACTTGTTCTCAAGCCCATTCGCAGTCTAAGCCCTTTTGGCCCAACGGTTACATTGTTTATCGAGGAGCGAGCTTTGGGCTCCTAGGCCCGCCTCTAACGCGGGTTGGCGGTAACTTCAATTGAAAGGCAAAAATCACAAAATCATGAATTACATCAAGTTGCTCCGTATATATCCATTTTGTCCAATAAATCAATGATTTTATGAGAATATCAACCAATGATTCCACCCACTATGAATGCAAATTGGTAAGTAGTTTTATCATTCTAAATTACAAACATTTGATATGAAGTGTTGATCCCCCTTTGTCCTTTGAAGTGTTAATCCCGAATGAATATGTAAGCATAGCGATCAGGGGGGATTAATTAACACTCAAAGGAAATGAGAAAACATGCTTAGTGTTGGGATTTTTAGTATGGTTGGGAAATTTTATTTTTTTTCTTTTTTCTTTTTCAAATATCAAAGAGTTGCCAATAGTTGACAACTTACTGATATGCTGTGTTTTTTTTTCTTATTCCAACATGCAGAGGAAAAAAGCCGTCATTTTTTTTTTTTTTGTTGGGGCAAGACCCTCAAACTTGTCAACGAGGTCTAAAGGTCTTACTTGAGTAGTTGAAAATTGTTGATTATGTGGAGAATGAAAATGACATATATATGGCAAAGGTTAAGTAAGTACTTGAAGAACCGAAAATGGCAGATATATGAAAAGAGTAAGCGCATAATGGTAGTTTGTGGGGAACATTGTCTCAATTGAAAGTCTGGGAAGAAAATTGTTAATTATGTAGTAGTTTGAAAGAGAGTATGTAGACTTTATCCTTATTTTTAATATTGTTCGTTGTTTGTATTGCACATAGTAAGTGATTGTTGTGTAATGTAAGAGTTTTTTTAAATTTTTTTTAAAGGTAAATACATAAACTAAAAAGGCATGGAAAGATCTTTTCCACTACATATGGAGATGAGGGGCCGGAAGAGGAAAAGATAAATGAAAATGCAACCATACTTAAATATGGCGGTGGCCAAATAAGCCACATGGTAAGCAAATGCACAAAAGTTAGCATTTCTATTGATTTTCCTTTTTTCCCAAAAGGAAGAAAAGGGAATGGAGGAGAGAGTCATAATGTAATGGAGTTGGTTGAGCTTGTGAGCACTCACAAATCACAACAATTTTCTTTTGATTTTTCCTAAATTAAGGGTATCAAACTACTTTTTGTTCTATTATTCAAATATATTTCACAATAACTTCACTTATCTTTCCTTATACTAATTAAATATTTTTTCTTAACAAAATATAAAATTTCCTACTTACTCTAATCATTTTCTTAAAAGCATTCATAGTAGTTTTCTTTTGATTTTTCTTAAATTTAGGAATTCAAACAATTTTTTTGCTTTCTTATACAAACAACCTTATCTTTCTCTGTACAAATTAAATATTTTTTCTTTGCAAAATATAAGTTCCTACTCCCCTCACATTTTTTTATAAAATCTCAACATAATCTCCGAGAAAAGGCAAAAAGAGAAGAGATGAGAGAGAGAAAAAAAAAAAAAAAATTTGTACTAAAATAATGGATAAGAAAGTCCTTTGGCTTTTCTATTCATTGGTAGACAAAGGTAAAGTAAATGTTGTGTACGGTCTTAGAAGGGTTTAGGTCGCAGTAATAACTACATGCACGTGGTATGCAGTAAATATGCTTTAACTTTTCCCTTTAGTGCTGCCATCGATGATGGGCTGTAGGCGCCAGAGTCGGAGGGAGGGGACCGGCTGGAGCCATGGTCCCCCATTCCTCAAAAAATATATTTTAAAGAGTTAAAAATATATATATATATATATATTATACTGGTCCCCTCCAAAATAAATTGATAAGTTTTGGTCCCCGTAAGTCTCCTCTACCAATTGGTTCTTACTTCTTAGGTTAATCGTGAAGTTTTCTTTTTATTAAATTTTTTATTGTTTGGCTTAAAAATTTGGTTAAAAATTTAGAAAGTTAATTTTTTTTTTCCTTCATAGATTGGCTGTTGGCTTGAAAACTTGAAAATTCCTATTTCTACTTGGAAACTTCTGTGTTTTTTGTTGTTGTTATTTTCTTTTTGTGTGTATGTAAATCTTGAATCCGTTCTCTGTGAGGATTTTTGGTTCTTGATTTGATATGGCCATATGAGAATTTTTGATGGGTTTTTATAACTAATGCCATTGAAAAATCTCTAGTTTCTCTTTGAGTTTTTGTTCAACCCATTGAATTTCAAGTTTAAAATCATAATAATTTAGGAAATTTTTGATTAGGTCCGAATTTGGGGGAATTTTAGTAAGAAGCTAATTTCCTAAAATTAACTAGGGGCTTTTGTGTGTAGTGGATTTCTATGCATGATTTAAGATCCGGGTTGTTAGATTAATGGGTTTAAAGCTTTAATTTCACTATTGTTTATAATATAGACATAAATCCTAATTTGTACAGTATGAGTTAAATTAAGGCTTTTGGTATGTGAACACTAGGATTGCTAATTAGATGTGTTAATTACATTTAAAACGTTAATTAACCCTAAACTTTCATGAGTTCAATGGAAATTGATGCCCATGGGGTTTAGGTTATAATATGTCATATTATAATCATATTGATTATTATATGTGAATATGAGTATTATAAATTTGGGGTAAGTTACTAGATCAATGAAATATGAAGAGAATAATAATTATAGGGTTAAAGTGTAATGTTTACCTTAGAGTCTATGTAATGATTATGTTATTCATGTGAGTTTGTTCATTGTTAACCTACACATATTTTTTCTTTATTTTTTAAAGACCCAAAATGATCATGTAAATTTATTTGTAGATGATGAGAAAGTCAAACACAATACTTAACTATTTCAAAAGAAAAAATGCACAAAGTTTATTAGACTTTGATCCTGGATTGTGTATCACTTATGAGAATATTATGTTAATCAACGATGTGCAAAATAACTCAACGTAGGTTGTACTTTTTTAGGTTTGTACTCTAAGCTCAATTCCTAATCTAAGTGATCTTGTAATTTGGATATTATGGTTATTAAACATTGAGAATATTGTTTGTTATAATTTACACATTTAATTGGAGAGTATGATACAATTCTAAGCCCAATTCCTCTCAAGTAAGAAAAAAAACATAGAAAAAGTACTAGTTGGTTACATGCTGAAAAAAAAAAAAAAAAAAAAAAAAAAAAAAATAATAATAATAATAATAATAATAATGCTTTGGTCCCATTCCATAAAGCTTTTTGGCTCCGTCCCTAGCTGCAGCCTTGTAGGTTTGGTGGAGATGGTCAATATGTAGGAGAAGGAGAGAGCCAAAGAGAGAGAGAGAGAGAGACAGAGAGAGATAGATAGAGGAAATGGAAGGTGAAATGGAGAAGTGCATCATTGTATGGATCACCGCCATTGCATGTCTGTGTTATTGTTTCTACCTAGTTGCTCGAATCAAGGGGGAAGTGATGAGGCTTCTCTCTCTTCTCCCCGTCTTCTGCCTCTTCACAATCCTACCCTTCATTCTCAACTCCCTCCATATCGGCATTCTCACACTTTTCCTTCTGGTTTGGGTTGGCAACTTCAAGCTCATCCTCTTTGCCTTCGATCAAGGCCCTTTAACGCCACTCCCGCCCAAGCTTTCTCACTTCATCTGCATAACTTTCCTTCCCATCAAAACCGAACAACAACAACAACAGATCATCCCATCTCACCAAAATGCTAAAAAAGCTCCAAAAGTGAACTGGAAATCTGTTTTGTTGGTTCTAAAAGCCTTGCTTCTTGCTCTCATTATCCGATCATATGAATACAGACCAATTATGCACCCATACCTTGTGCTTGCTCTCTATTCTGTCCATCTTTACCTTGCTGTGGAGATCATCCTAGCCCTGGCTGCTGCGCCTGCTCGAGCCTGTGGGTTTGAGCTCGAGCCACAGTTTAATGAGCCCTACCTGGCTACCTCGCTACAAGACTTTTGGGGCCGGAGGTGGAACCTCATGGTAACCAGTATTCTACGCCCTACCGTATACACCCCCGTATGCCGTATCTCTACACCTATAATTGGGCCCCGCTTGGCCCAACTGTCGGGGGTGGTCGCCGCCTTCTTGGTCTCCGGCCTAATCCACGAGCTCATTTTTTATTACATCACTCGTGTTAATCCCACGTGGGAGGTCACGTCCTTCTTTGTCCTACAAGGCCTGTGCGTCGGCATTGAGATCGAGGTGAAGAGGGCTTTGACCGACAGGTGGCAGTTGCACCGGGCAATTTCCGGCCCATTAACAGTCGTGTTCGTGGTGCTCACTTGCATTTGGCTCTTCTTCCCACAATTACGTAGGAATGGTGCGTTTGAGAGGCTCATTCAGGAGTACTCAATTATGATTGATTTTGTCAGAGCCAACCTACTCTTTAATAAGTTGTAAACTTGTTATTTCTAGTTCAGCAATTATACACCACACAATTATCGATCTCATGATATATTATAAGTGTGGTACATATCATTTCTTTCTCAAAAATATGGTGCCCTCTTACTCAATTATTTGTGCATATTTTACTATAGTAATTAGTAACGTGACAGTTAAATAGTTAGTAAATTATAAATATAGCATTTTTAGTAAAACTTGTCATGTACGAGTTTTTTCCTAATTATCGTTCTTTTTTATGTTCGTGGGGATGACCAGCGCTTGGCTATTCTCCCCACAATTAATTAGGAACGGTGTAATTGAGAGGATGATTCAGGCAGGAGTACGCAAGTATGCTTGATTTTGCCGGAGCCAACTTACTCTTTCATAAGTTGTAATTTGTTATTCCTCACCCTTTGGGCAATATGTGCATTTTACATATTTCCATTATAACTAATGTTAAATCCTACCTCATTATTTAACTAGGGTGATGTAATAGTGCTCATCAATTATTGAATCTTTATTTTCTTACACTACAAAAAAATTACTATTTTTTAACGTGGCAAATAGTACTTGATTTTTGTCACGTCATCATTTTCTGACGTATCCAACTGGCACGTTAGAATTTTCTGACGTACTAAAAATAGCGTGTCAGATAAAAAAAAGAGGGCGAAATTTTGAAAATTTTCCCTCTTCTTATTTTCCCTTAACTTTTTTCCTCTTTTTATTCTTCCCTCCTCATTTATTTTCCCTACTCTCTCTCTCTCTCTCTCCCCTCTCTCTCCACGGCAGATCAAAGAAAGCAGAAGAAGGAGAAGAAAAAGAAAGGGAGAAGAGAAGAAGAAGAGAAGCAAAAAAAAAAAAAAAAAAAAAAAAAAAAAAAGGAGAAGAGAAGAGAAGAAGAGAAGATAAGAAGATTTTTTTTATGTTTTTGAAGATTTGTTGGGTACTTGGGTTTGACATTTAGGTTTTTGATTTTTCAGATTGTTTTTTTTATTTGGGTTTTTTTATTTTTTGATTTGAGTTTTTAATTGTTTGAGGATTTTTCGGTGTGGGTTTGAGTTTTTGAAAATGGAGATAAAAAAGAAGTGAGAAAACGAAGAAAAGATTTTGGAGAAAATTTTTGCAGAAACAATAAAATTTTTTCGTCTTGCAGATTCTCTGCAGAGAAATTCGTTTCTTTGCACCACTCAATAAATTACAAAAATAATAATAATAATAATAAATTAATACATTTTTTAATTGAAAAAAAAAAATTCCAGAAATTTTTAAATTTCCTGACGTGTCAATTTTGACACATCAGAAATTTTTTTGACGTGTCAAAATTGACACGTCAGAAAATTCTGACGTGCTAAACAGTAACACGTTAGGAAAAAAAATTTTCTGACACCTATGCCTTTGACATTCAACACACGTCAGGAGCGCCACGTCAGAAAACTCTAGTAAGAAAAAAATTGTTTTTTTTTGTAATGTTAAGAAATCTGATCTAATGGTTGATGCCCAATAAAATAAGAGTAAAATAAAAGTGTAGTATCTATCATTACTCTTATATATTAAGTTTTAAGTATTGCTAGAAATATTAATTACTATTGAGTCATGATTCAGAGCACGCCTGGCGTGCTTCAACAGTGAAGCACGCCAGGCTAAATTTTTTTTTTTTTTTTTTTTTTTTTTTTTTTTTCAAAAAAATTAAAATAATAAAATAATAATAAAAAAAAAAATTTTAGCCTGGCGTGCTTCACTGTTGAAGCTCGCCAGGCGTGCTCTATATCTTTACCCAATTACTATTAGTCCATCTTGTTGACATGACAATATCAATCAGTCTCCCTTTTTTTTTCTTTCTTTTTTTCAAAAGTTAATTAGCACTGATGTGTTAACAAGGTGAGATACTGATGAACTAGAAGTGTAGTTTTTAGTTTTATTCTTATAATTTTTTATTTTTTTTTTGAAAAATAGATCATTTGATTAGTCAATATGCTACATGTTTGCACGTTATTTTTTTATTTTGTGTCGTTATGCAAAAATTTTATGCCCTTTAGAAGGAAGTGACCTCAACTTGTTAGAAACGAGTGTAGCAATAATTAATCTTTTTTCTTTCCCAATCTTTTTTGCACCACTTATGAGGGATACTGTAAAGGTTAAGGCTAGCTATTGAAGAATGTAGGAATATGGTTCTCTTCATTTCAAATGAACCGGATAGTATTCAGTTAGTTATATTTGAGAGGTAGTTTTATCTTTTTATTTTTTGAGGAAACAAAAATACTTATCAACTATAACTAACTGGATATTCTCTAGTTCATTTAAACAGAAGAAGATCCTAATTCAAGAATGTATGGCTGTGATGAAGTTTTGGAAGGGGAAGATGTACTGTGCACAAGATGGATTCTTATTTACTTTTTTTCTAAGTAATAAATTTCAATAAATAATTCAATTGCTAACCCGAAAAGAAAATTATGATTCTTAATTATAAGCACGAGTATGGCTTGTATTTTGTGTTTTGTGCCCACAAAAAACAAGTGAGAGGTGTCACATTAATAATTGAAGATATTTAATACGTGGGCACACGACACAAACCGAAGCCAAACATAATTCTACTCTTCCTGCTAGTCAAGATGAGACAAGGAGCACTCATTTTCCAATTATTCCAACTATCTCTTTCTTGTAGATAATAAATAAGATGGATCGTTCCTGTTGACCTAGTTGTTTGCTCCCGATGACCAATTGATTGGATATGAATAATATAAGATATATAGTAAAATAACACTTCTGAAAAAGGTTATTATAATTGGTGTATATAGTTATTAACTGATAATATATAGGCACGTTTTAACTAATTAGACATGCAATCTCTTTCTATCCAATGATACAAAGATTGTCATATATATATATTAATTATGTAGTTTTTTCGTACAATGTCTAATTATATTAGCTCTATATCATTAAGTATTGCATTCTACTTTTCTAGGGAAGTCGTTGTATATATATTGTGAAGGGTCAATACATTGCTTTTGTTGAATTTTTTATTTTTCAAAGTCTTGTCTAGCTTTTATGGGAGAAATGTTGACTAATACAGTGATTATGTCGACATTGTGAAGTCTTCAACTTTACAATATAAATATAACTAATTTGATAATTAATTGGAGATTACTTAACTTTGTATACAAATTAAAAGTTGATCTAGTTTGAAATATATAGTAACTCATGCAGTTTTTATATGAATAGTTTAACTTGTTGAGGTCTTGATAATCTTGCTTTCCTTATATTTGCATGTTTTGAAGGCTTTTACACTTTTTATTACATTTTTCCGTTATATTTGACTCGTCTTAAACCTTCATCCTTAGGGTGGTTGGCCACCTAATAGTGTAACTGAAATAGGCCGACTAATTCCTCAAAGGGTAAGAGGTTGGTCAACCACTCTAAGCGCACCACCCCCAAGTGCTCAAGGGGTAGTGCCACCACCTCTCGATGATTTATCACTCATTTAAAGGTGGTAAGGCCACCCCAATCATACATAGGGTGGTGAACCACCCCCTCACTCTTTGAACATGTGGTTAGATACTCTCTTGGCGTAGGTGATCACCCTTAAAGGATAAAACGATTGGTGAACATTTCTTAAAATGGCGGATGTCCAACTCAAGAGGTGGTTTGACACCTTTTTACTCTTTTATTTTTTTGACAGTTCATTTTGAGTAAATCCTTAGAATTGCAAGCTAGCTCAAATTTTTTTTTTTCTTTTTAAAAAATAAATTATTAAGAATGGAGTCTAAAAGCTTCAAACATCACACCCTTTAAGTACGCCAAAAAGAATCTTTGCCACAAAGAAAAGCAAGGGTTTGATACTTTGAGCGCATCCACACCCCAATGTTCTTTAATTCACATTAAAATACAAATGTCCCTCACCTTCATGGCTTGAGAGTTGAGACCCTCCAAAATCCCAATCCAATACAGACCCGAAAAACGACATCGTTTCGCTACTGAAATCGAAGCTAGATCTTAGCCGAAAGGGCAACTGAGAACAAGGACACTGTTCATTCGGTACCTGACGACGTGTCTTAAATATCGGCCGTTGCTTCGTTTATAACCGATGAGTAGGACTGAGATGACAATTTTGTCTAAACCCAGGGCCACTTTTTGAATTATCCACTTTTCTTTTATTACCAGAAAAGCCCCTTTGAGCCACAAGCCCCACAACAAGGGCAAGCAATTCTCACCTACTTATCAGAAAAAAGAACAAAACCCCTCTCTCTCAAAGGCACACAAACTGTGAGACTCTTTTTGATTTTCATCTTTCCCAATATTTGTTTCCAATCAGCTCACCCAAATTTCAGATTTGCAAGGAAGGTCGATAATTTCTGATCAGCATTTTTTTTTTTCGGATTGATCATTATGCATGTTGTTATATGTTCTTTGTTTTGTCTCTGATTGGTGTTTGCGTGAGTATTAAGGAAAAGTTTGGATGAGGGTTTCTCTATCAGCTTCTGGTGACTTAGATTTTCGCGCAAAATTTTTTATTATTTGGTTTTGTCGGTGTGTACGTTCTGTTTGGTAGCTGAGAAAGTGGAGGAAAACAAAGATTTTCAAGTTTGGAATTTTGTTTTGGGGGTTCACATTGGATATGCTAAGTTTCGATAGTTAATTAACCGAATTCGATTGGGTTTTTTGGGTTTCTGAGGAACTGGGCTGAGGAAGATGTAAGACTTTATAATTTATATTCCTTTTATGGCAATTACAGGTTCTAGAAATTTTATTCTTTGGTGATTATATTCCTTTTATGGCAATTACAGGTTCTAGAAATTTTATTCTTTGGTGAAAATTAGAGGGAGCTCAGCCAAGCTGAGCAATCAACGAGCTAAGCTAAAAGTTTTAATTACAGTTAGGTTTTGTATTGGGTCTAACTTGATCAATGCTGGGCATGATTTGATCAGGTCTATGAATGGTTAAGACATGCTTTTGTGCACAATCCAACAAGAATTTTCAGGGAAACTTGGTTGCTGGATTGTAAGGAACTTAGTTGGCTATGGGGTTTGTAGTAGATGCAAATATTTGTGCGTAACAGAGAAGTAAACTTTGGATTATTAGGTTAATGATGGAGCTAGGTTGGGGTTATGAAAGAGTTTGGGTTTGCGTAATTGTATTTGAATTGAGCTTGGATAGGACTATATTAGTTCAAAGAAACAGCTCTGAAAGGATAGTACTGTTAGAAATTTGGATGAATTAGAAGCCTATGCATGTCCTGTGGTAGGAATAGCAACTAGCTAGGTTATGGGTGCATGATCAAAATTCAAATTTTGCATAGATGGGTTGAGAAAGCTAAATCTAATTGTAAGAACTTAGTATGGAATGAACAGAACCATGAATTAATCCTGTTTTTAGTAGAAGAACGATTTGGTCGTTGTGTGTCTTTATGTCTGTGAATATCCTAGTTGAGAAAAGTATCATTTTAGATTTGGATTTCTTGGGAAAATGTGTTCTACTGTTTGATTTCTTGTTTTGAATATGCTTCCACCAGTGGTATTGCTATCTAATAGAATCTGACTTCATCGTACTCCCTGCCTTAGAACTGAATCTTGCTGACCTTCTATTTTAATCTTAACTTTATTCTAAAAATAGTATTTTTCTACATCTTTATTGATAGTTAATATGTAAGGCCCAGAGCTTTGGATTTTATCTGTTGTTTTGGGGCCCTATTCCTTCATTTCTAAAGAATTTCCGTTTCTTTTTGCCAGAAACTGATGTTAGAGTACATAGCTGTTGAATAATGGCTGTTCAGGCTTCTAGTAAATCCGTATATGATGATGATTTTGAGGATGAAGATGGGCCTACAATTTTCAAAAGGAGGAAACCACTGGCTAAGCAGAATCAATTAAACTCGGAAGTAAAGAAGTCATTATCCGAAAGGCATGATGGACAATCCAATGGTCAAAACTCCAGTTCGCAGAAGGGTAAGATGGTTACATCTAATAAGGCATCATCAGTTAAATCTGCTGCACCCATCCCAAAAGCGTCAACGTCATCCATCAAAGCATCAACTGAGAAGTCACCAGTGGCAAATTCGAAAGCATCGGCCACAGTCGATGGTCATGCAAAACGTTCATCTGAACAGAACATGCCAACTTCTGTTAAAGAGGAAAAGAATTCTGTCAAATACTCTTCTGTAGAAAATAGTGATTCCGAGGATGATAAACCATTGAGTGCTAGACTCAAGGGGAACTCCAATCATGCCCACAAAGGGGTCAGCAAACCTGTTCCCAATAAATCACCACCACCAGTGTCAAAAATCACTGTAAAAAAATCTCCTGAAGATTCAGACGATGAAGTTCCTTTGTCTTCAAGGTTCCCATTGAAATCCAATGTGGGTACGTCCAGTAGTAAGCCTTATGATTCTGATGAAAAGAAACCCTTGGCTTCAAAAATTCAGCAAAATGGTTCCACCTCGAGGGATAAACAGCAGAAATCTTCCATGGTAACGAATAAGAGACCCTTAGATAAGGCCAATTCCTCCGAACAGTCTTCAGTTAAGAAGGTGAAGCTCTCAGATGCATCTGCACCAATGAAGATTAAGCAAGTATCAGTCAAAGCAGAATCAAAGGCAGATGATGATGACCATATTCCAATTTCCCAGAGAATGAAGAAATCATTCGCATCAGATAATAAATCTTCTGCCACAAAACAAAAACCAGTAAAAATTGTTTCTTCTGCTTTCAAGAAAACAGCTAACAAGTCCAAGAAAGTAGCGAAAAATTCAAAATATGTAAAGTCGACAAAAATGACACCTAGCTCCGGTGATGGACAGAAGAAATGGACTACCCTGGTTCACAATGGTGTAATTTTTCCACCTCCATATACGCCTCACGGAGTGAAGATTCTTTACAATGGGAAGCCAGTTGGTTTGACTCCTGAACAAGAGGAGGTGTCTCTCTCTCTCTCTCTCTCTCTCTCTCTCTCTCTCTTTCTCTCTCTCTTGCGTAGATCTACTTTGCTTCTTCCCTATTCTCTATTTCGATAATCTTTTGATTTTTTTTTTTTTTTTTTTTTTTTTTTTTTTTTTTTTGTATTAGGTTTTATTGACATACATTTTCCACATGTCTTACTTCCTCAGAGTTTCTAATACTTACTAAAACTCTATTTGCAGGTTGCTACAATGTTTGCAGTGATGAAAGATACAGATTACATGCAAAAGGATAAGTTCAAAGAGAATTTCTGGAATGATTGGCGAAAGGTACTTGGGAGAAACCATGTGATTCAGAGCTTGGGGAAATGTGATTTCACCCCAATATATGACTGGTACCAACAGGAAAAGGAGAAGAAGAAACAATTGAGTACAGAAGTAAGTTGTTAGCTCTGGGTTTGATAAACAATGAAGTTTACTTGATGAGATTGATTAGAATTCAAATCATCCTTTCCATCTTTTTGTTAATTTCAGTTCCAAATTTGTTCTGTATTTTATTGACTAGTTTTTATCATAAGCAATGCCAGTAACGAGAGGCTATGGTTTCTTTGCCTAGAAAACTTGACATTTTTCATAGAATATACTTTGTTGTGTGACTCGGTTCACTTGAAAAACTTTTCATTAATTGAGGGCATTTTGTTGATGATTAGAAGCAACTTCTATGGAGTTCATAGAGCATTCCTAGCAGTTTCCTTGTCATTTTTTCTACATTTAAGGATCCAAACTACTTTTTGCTTCCCTATGTCAAAATACACCTCAATAACTTTCCTTAATAATTCTCTATATTATTAAAATATTTTTTTTTTTTTAATTATATTATATATATGAGAGAAGAGATGAGAGAGAATTGTGAGAGGAGAGACGAGAGAAGAGAGAGAATCATTTTTTTATTTTTTATTTTAATTTTAATAATCATATAAATCATAATGTTTAGGATTCATTTAGGGAGTCTGCTGTGAGAATTTTTTGCGATTTTTGGGACATATTCCCTGAACTTGGGGAACATACTCCCTTATAGAGAGTCTGCTGGGAATGCTTTTAAGGCTTCTATGAAAATTTCTCATTAAAGAGACTTGATGCATTTAAAAGGCATTTGACTGTATGTTTGATCCATTAGCTTTTTGACTCACATCTGTGCTAAGAAATTATCATACATGATTTAAGAGACATTTTTTATGATAATTTCTATTGCAAAACGGTTGTTTTTGTCCTTTATCCACATCACTCTCTCAGCATATATGACTGTCTAAGCAGAGCTTAGATTAGAACATCAATTCCCAATTGTTAATAAGTGCCAATGGTCTTATAAATGACACTGAAATGAATAGGCATTCCATTTCTAATCACGGTTTTTTATCTTGAACTAATTTGTTATATTCCCTTCCTCGTATGGAAGACAAGTTCTCGTGAAGCATTATGTGAATGTGATCAATTGCTTCTCACTTAACTGCTTTTGTCTGTGCTTTTTCAGTGAAGACAACATGTCAATTTGCGTTACATGCTCCAGTTTGAATTCTAGTTGATATCTTTCTGCATAAAAAATGTTGAATTGGGATTTTCTATTCATGCAGGAGAAGAAGGCCTTGAAGGAAGAGAAATTAAAACAGGAGGAGAAGTATATGTGGGCCATTGTGGATGGTGTAAAAGAGAAGGTTACTTCTAGCTTTGATTTTCTTTTTGTGTGTGTGTGTGTGTTGGGGGGGGATATAATGTGGTTGTTATGTTCTGTAGGCCTATTGGTGATTTTTTATTTTTATTTTTATGATGTTTGGACCATTAATTTTGTTTAATAGATTGCGTTAGACCCTTCTAGTGACAAGCTTTAGGGATCTATATGTGCTTCTGTTACCCAAGGTGTCTACTTTATAGAAGATATTTTGCTGTGATGAGTTATGTAACTAGTGAGACTTACCATATATTGAAATTGGATTAGAAATTTCAGTCTTTTAACCATATGGTCAAGGCCTTTTACCTTAAAATGACTATGCTGAGCAATTGTATTACATTGTTTGTGATAACCCTTTCATGATCATTTCAAAATTACCATGAATTTTTTGTCTTCAAAATGACTACACTGTTACCCAAGGTGTCTACTTTATCGAATATATTTTCTGTGATGAGTCATGTAACTAGTGAAACTTTCCATATATTGAAATTGGATCAGAAATTTCAGTCTTTTAACCATATGGTTAAGGCCTTTTACCTTAAAATGACTATGCAGAGCAATTGTGTTACATTGTTTGCGATCTTTCATGATCATTTCAAAGTCACCATGAATTTTTTGTCTTCAATCTTTGGAAGGGGTTTTTTGGTGGTTCACATTCAGAATATAGGTAATTCTTTTTTTTTTTTTTGATAAGTAAAATATAGGTAATTCTTGCAATCTTCATACAATCTCCCCTATTGTTTCATATTGCTTTAACTTGTATATAGAAAATAAACAGACCATTTCAAATTTTTAACTTGTGGATTTTCTGATGGTATCAAGTTCACCTTTTGATTTTACTGCTTACCTAGGTGCATTGAATACTGTATGGCAGTTTAGAAAGATGTTAGAACTTGTATTGGCAATGCATATGTGGTTTTATTGCCGGATTCTTTTCCTTTGTGAAAAGTTGTGTATGGTTGCCTCCCTACCATTCATAACCCCCAAGAGTATTAAAGGTGATATATGAAGGATGAAAGCTCCTTCAACTGTGCTTGGATTTAAAGCTCCTTCAACTCCACTTGGAGTTTGCTGTTCACACTTTCAAGCTCTCGTTCTCTGTACAGCATTATTGTGCCTTGTAATTGGTTTATCAAATTGATGATGCCTAGGAGCGATGGATGGGTTTTCAATATGTTAGTTTTGGCCTTTATTTCTTCTCTTATTTTGCAATGTTTAGATATCGCTGTCTGCTTTCCTATACTGCTATTTATGTTGTTTATTTCCATTATATGGATCTCTTTCATTGATTACAAATAAGTTCTAGATGATAAATACCATCTCATTTTCTTTTCTCGGACCTCAATGTATGTTGTTGGTATCCTAAAAGTGTGCATTTAATTTCTTATTACAATCTCAATCTCAGGTTGGAAACTTCAGAGTTGAACCACCTGGATTATTCCGAGGCCGTGGAGAACATCCAAAGGTTCTGTTGACATTTTTGTGCTTATGATCGTTTAGATTTGTATGGAATTGTATATTAGGATTTGCTATGGCTATATGTGGGAGTGTTTTCTTTAATTCCAGATCTTATTATTTGATTTTTCCATTGATTATTTGTTTATATGGTGTCAGATGGGAAAGCTGAAAATGCGCATTCGTCCTCGCGACATTACAATTAATATTGCAAAGGATGCTCCAATTCCAAAATGCCCTATCCCTGGTGAAAGGTTTTGTTCTTCACAATCTCCTTGGGAAGAAAAAAAGTCATTGGGAATTTTTTAAGGACAAGATATCGAAGTACTATATTGTCTATGGTTATTATAATGTATATGATTGTATGTATCTATGTTTGTGATGTCAAATATATTGTATTGTATTTAGGCCAAAAAGGAAAAGTATATTTTATTTATTTATTTTTTTGTGTATTTTAAATTTTGGAATTTGTGATATTTGGCAGCTGGAAGGAAGTAAGACACGACAGTACTGTTACATGGTTAGCTTTCTGGAATGATCCAATCAATCCAAAGGAATTCAAGTATGTGTTCCTAGCAGCTAGTAGTACCTTGAAGGGGCAAAGTGACAAGGAAAAATATGAGAAAGCAAGGATGCTGAAGGTTCTTTACATGAAATAAATTACTGATCATGATGCTTAAGGCTCTTTTCATCCATTTTTGCCAATAAGCTTTCAATAGTTGTCATTTTGTTAGTTTCCAATGATATGAAGGATCTTGTCATTTTTTACTAAAGCTCTGTGGTTTTGAGTGCAGGACTACATAGAAAACATCAGGGCTGCATACACAAAGAATTTTACAAGTAAAGATGTAATGAAACGGCAGATTTCAGTTGCTACCTATCTTATTGATAAGCTAGCTCTGAGGGCTGGCAATGAGAAGGTATATTTTGTATAGATATACTTCAGCTGTGCCTATTTGATATTTCTGTAAACGTCCACCCTTCCTCGCCCTCGCCCACGCCCACGCCCACTCATACATATGGGCATAGGTATTTGTCTGTTTGTCAATAAGCACTGTGTAGAGCAGACTTACCAAAACAGAAGAAACTGTGTAGCTGCCATAAGTTGATGGATAAGGCTTTTCAAGCTCAGTTGAGTTCTTTTATCCCATGCGAGGCTGTATATTTGGCACTACAAAAGCAATGAAAGATGTTTACCTTGAAGATGACCGGCATTTTGACGATTTAATTAGGTTTCTCTTTGGATTGGAAGAATGGGCAGGACCATGTTTTAGTTTCCCTTTATGCTAGTTATTGCTTTTGTTTTTCCATTTTTGTTTCTAAACAGGCTTTCATAGGTGACTGTATTGCATGCATTTTGCTTTTTTATTTGCTTTATGCAGCTTAAAATTCCGAATAGCAATTGGCTGTTCAATTTCTTGTGTTTGCATTTGTTAGCGAACACCAAATCATGGTTTTCTTCCTATTATTGGTAGCTTTCCTGCAGGATGATGATGAGGCTGATACTGTTGGTTGCTGCACATTGAAAGTAGAGAATGTAAAACCAGTAGCCCCAAACATGTTGGAGGTATAATGGAACTAGTTTTAGAACTTTTTAAACCATCCCGTATTGTTCCCAACTTATATTTTATTACCAATTATAACCAGTGAACTCTGTTTTTGATAAATTCAGTTCAACTTCCTCGGTAAAGATTCAATTAGATATGAAAATAAAGTTGAAGTTGAGCTTCCTGTTTACAAGGCTATCATGCAGTTCCAACATGGTGAGTAATTGGACTCATCATTTTAGGTTTTCTACACATATGGAGTTTGTGAGTGGAGCCAATGAGCATGTATTCTCTGTTTGCTCCAGGAAAACGTGGGTCTGATGATCTTTTTGATCAACTGGACACCAGTAAATTGAATGCTCATCTGAAGGAACTCATGCCTGGCCTTACTGCAAAAGTCTTCCGAACGTATAATGCGTCCATCACGTTGGATGAGATGGTAAGATACCATATGGACCTCAGAGCATCTCAAGTTTGTATTTTTGCCATTGATATGATGGCGAGCAGGGTGCTTGCCAAGGCACTGATGCAAGGCACGCTGTTTAGCATAAACAGCGTTAAATGAGATAATTCCTTTGCTTGTATAAACGTTCAAGTATCTGGTCCTTTGTTTGATTTTCTTATACTGTTTATTTTTTTTGGTTCAAAGGAATTTTTTTTTGTCTTACTGTTGTTTTTTTTTTTTTTCTTATGACAGTTGAATAGGGAAACTAAAGATGGAGATGTTGCAGAGAAAATTGTAGTTTATCAGCACGCAAACAAGGAGGTAAAGACAGTTCCTCCTTGTGAAATGTTTTGACTTTTTTTTTTTTTTTTTTGAGTTACTTGTGGCATCTACAATCTGGCTTTTCTGGTTGCAGGTCGCAATCATTTGTAATCATCAACGCAGTGTTTCAAAATCTCACAGTCAACAAATGTCAAGATTAACTGAGAAGATTAGCGAGCTTCAGGTAATGACCTTTATGTTATTGAAAGGCATAGGTGGTCATAGATGAACTTTAGAGTGATGGTCTACTTTGGGCTTGGGAGTGACGTTCTTGCTTGATGGGCTTATTGTGTTTGAAGGAATAAAATATCAATATTGACCATGATATCGAAGGTCCAATGAACAAAGGTATCAATAGATTAATCAATGGTGGAGTTGGGGAGGGCTTCACTTCTTAAATTTTATCCAATTGAACAGTTTTAGAAGATGAATTTTGCTACATGAGGCAGTATAAAACACTCCTTATAGTTTCTCTATCAGGGATGCAAAATATGTGGCAGCATGCATTTGCATGGGTCTTGTGGTGTTTATCAAGTCACGCTTAGCTGATCTTTTCTTTTTTTGTTCTCTTTTTTGTTTTTTTTTTTTTTCTTCCTTTTTGGTAGGGCTTGCTGAAAGAGTTGAAGACAGATTTGGACAGAGCAAAGAAAGGGAAGCCCCCATTAAAGAGTGCTGATGGAAAAGGAAGAAACTTGGCTCCTGAAGCGTAATATCACTTGTTTGCTTTTTTAAGCCAATCATTTGTCCTGTTTGAATATGCTATTTCACACGATCTGTTTGTTAAACTATGTTACACGTACAGTATAGAGAAAAAGATCGCTCAAACAAATGCAAAGATCGAGAAGATGGAACGGGATATGAAGACGAAAGAAGATCTGAAAACTGTGGCATTAGGCACGTCCAAGATAAACTACCTTGATCCTCGGATCACAGTTTCATGGTGCAAACGGCATGAAGTTCCCATTGAGAAGGTGAATAACTTTTGCCATTTTAGCTGAAATATCTTACTGACATGCATGCTTCAGTTTCATTGGAAGCAAATCCTTAAAAGTGAAAGTTATGCTGAGCGAATAAAAAAAGAGAAATGCTACATGCATTCTTGAGTGTACAATTCTTGACATAGTAGTGAAAATCATCATTAGATCTAAAAACTAATGGTGATTTATCCAAAATTCAATAGTCCACGTCAAGAAGTGTACTTGGGAGTGCATCTAGCATTTTTGATAAAAAAAAAAGAACAAGTATGGTTATGAAGCAACTGCATTCATTTTGTTCACAGGTGTAATTGTTTCTTATCACTTAATTGCTTCTTATTTTCCTGAACTTCTACAGATATTCAACAAGTCTCTTCTGGCAAAGTTCTGTTGGGCAATGGATGTGGATCCTGACTTCAGATTCTGATGCTAGCTTGGCCTAACACAAAAACAAAAAAGGAATTGTTTTATCTTTTTACATTAAAGATATTCACAATTTTTTTAATCTCCAGCGGAAAAATTGTTGTAGGATGTTCATCTAATCTAATTATGGGATGAGTTACCCCTTTCCTCACTTTTTTTCTTTTTTTTTTTTTACCCTTTTGGTTAAGAAGGCGCAGCAACAATTGTTTGCTGCTTGAAACTTTCAGACATCTTATTTCAATATAGTTTAAATGTTCACAGTACAAGAAAATGCTAGAAACGAAGTTAATTTCATCTTTTATAGCACTTTATTTTTTCCCAAGAAAGTCTTTTGAGTATTTTTCTTTTCTTTTCTTTTCTCTAGCTTGTAACTAATGCGAAGTTTTTCATGCCTAATGAAATTTGTACTGAATCTGCTTGAAAACAGCCCCTTAATTGGCACTTTTTGGAGAACCTAGCTGAAATAGAATATTTCTGTAATTTATCTGCATGAAGCATCCCATTGGTAATGATTCAGCAAGGAAAATCTGAAGAATTTGTTCAAGTTCTTAATGCTTGAAAATGCTGGGGATATTGCAGGTCTTTACAATAATCTCCTTGTTACAATCTCCTTATAAACTTATGTGCCGTGCCGTGCCGTGCCGTACAAGTGAAAAAAAAAAATTAGGCAATAGACTTTCACTGGTAAATTTAATGGAAAATGTGGTAATTCATAATTGGTAAATTAATTATTTTACCAATTTTGAAGTGCCACATTAGTTTGTAAATAACTTTGTGATAAAAGTTGTAATACTTTTACTAATACCACTCAAAATTAATTGTATAATGATTGACGTGATAAGTATCACATCAAATGGATGGTTAGATCAGTTTGTATGAACTTTGTAATTATGCCCGCCCAATGAAGAATGTAAATTAAGCCGGAGAAGAGATCAGTTTGTATGAACTTTGTAATTATGCCCGCCCAATGAAGAATGTAAATTAAGCCGGAGAAGAGAAGAACCCATCAAATGCAATCCTCTAGTTTTTGGGTTGTATTTCATAGTTAATACAATTTGTTGGGGGAGAAAATATCTCACCATGGGTCCTACCTATTTACACTTATTTATAATATGTCATCACTCACTCACCTTATGACACGTGTGCATACCATTTTATGCACCTGTAAATAAAAGGAGAAAGGGGGACCTTTTCTAAGAGTCCTCTTCCTCTCCTACGGGTGATTCTCCAAGGACTCAAAAAAAAAAAAAAAAAAAAAAAACCCCTCCCTGAAGACTCTATCCCTTCAAAGGCTGGTTGAATTCACACAGTTATCTCTATCTCTCTTGTATCTCTCTCTCCTTATTTCTTACATACCTCACTCAAGACACATAGATTCATAGATTCTAGAGACAGATTTTCATTGTATCTCTTATCCACAAACAAAGATGCTAACTTATGCATAAGAGAGTCTTTGGTCCCAACCATGTTATGGATTTATTTATTGTAACATGTAATTTAACATGGTATGGTATGAGAGTAAATGCAATTCACCCTGTTTTTGTCATTCACTTTTTATTTTAATTATATTGTTTACATGCTTATTATTTTGGTGATGACTCATGTGAGAAGAGATTACAACTCCAATAGTAAATTTCACAGGTTCAAGCACATCGTAATGCATAAAAAGCTGAAAATAGTAGACACGACAAAAGTAGAAAGATAAAGGTTATTGTTATTGGCATGGAATTAGCTTAGATAAGCAACTTATTACATAGACCGACACACACAGACAAATAGCATAGGACGAAGGATTTCGTCTAATTTTGGTTGGTTTCAGTCTTGCCAGTAGCACTGCGTCCAAGGCCGGGGTGATGATGACCATGTCCAGGGCCATGGTGACCACGTCCAGGTCCATGGTGACCACGTCCAGGTCCATGGTGACCACGTCCAGGTCCATGGTGACCACATCCGGGGCCATGGTGACCAGCCTGAGTTTGCATATTCTCCTCTGCAAAAATGGATTTAAAAAGTTAATTATTACCACATGGATAATAAGGTATTTAAATGGTTACAGAGTACTGAAAATTAATTTTTTTTTTTTTTTTTAAAAAAAGTGCATTTTAAAACATCATAGGTTGAAGTAGTTACTATGAAAAACATGAAAATGATTTTGTAAAACAAATTAAGAGATGCAAGGCACGTTGTTATGTTGAATTAAAATGGATAAATAGGAATTTAAAGTATACTTATATTTTTTGTGTCTTTGCCTGTTTTCTTTGTAGTTAATTAGTGTAATAAGGAAGAAACTCACGGGTTTGAGCGGCCTCAACAACCTCACGAGCTGAGACATGGGAGGAGATGAGGAGCACAACAGCAAAGGCAAGACCAAGGAGAATAAAAGTCTTGGAGTTGACCATTTTTGTGTTAACAAGGAAGAGGATTGGAGACAATGTAGTAGTTGGGAAACACACTCTAAGATGATTTATAGACTAGTCTTTAGAGAGACTACAAATTTTTTTAATGCCGTTTTAGGCTACATAAACGGCACTAAACATTTAATTAATGCCGTTTCTCAAACGACATTAAGGTTCCAGTCAGAAATTTATTTGCTGCTGCAAAGGTTGAAAACGGCATTAATTTATGTCATTTGAGGAGAAGCGGCATAATCCAATTTAATGCCTCTTACTGTTCAAACGACATAAAATTTATGCCATTTGAACAATAAGCGGCATTAAATTTAATGTCGTTTTGAACAGTAAACAACATTAAATTTTTTGTCGTTTGAATAGTAAACGGCATTAAAGAAGCAAAATGGAGGGGGAGAGGTAGGACTAGAAAGGGAGGTGGCACAACAAAAAAAAAAAAAAAAAAAGAATTGTTTTATCATTTTACATTAAAGATATTCACAATTTTTTTAATCTCCAGCGGAAAAATTGAGTTACCCCTTTCCTCACTTTTTTTTTTTTTTGTTTTTCTTTTTCTTGTTTACCCTTTTGGTTAAGAAGCCGCAGCAACAATTGTTTGCTGCTTGAAACTTTCAGACATCTTATTTCAATATAGTTTAAATGTTCACAGTACAAGAAAATGTTAGAAAAGAAGTTAATTTCTTCTTTTATAGCACTTCATTTTTTTCCCCAGAAAGTCTTTTGAGTATTTTTCTTTTTCTTTTCTTTTCTTTTCTCTAGCTTGTAATGCGAAGTTTTTCATGCCTAATGAAATTTGTAGTGAATCTGCTTGAAAACAGCCCCTTAATTAATTGGCACTTTTTGGAGAGCATAGCTGAAATAGAATATTTCTGTAATTTATCTGCTTGAAACATCCCATTGGTAACGATTCGATCAGCAAGGAAAATCCTAAGAATTTGTTCAAGTTTTAATGCTTGAAAATGCTGGGGGTATTACAGTCTTTACAATAATCTCCTTGTAAACTTATGTGACAATCTAAAGTGCCATGCCGTGCCATATATATAAGTGAAAAATAAAAAATAAAAAAAATTAGGCAATAGAATTTCACTGGTAAATTTAATGGAAAATGTGGTAATTCATAATTCGTAAATTAATTATTTTACCAATTTTAAAGTGCTACCTCAACTTTGTGATAAAAGTTGTACTTTTATTATAATTAGTACCACTCAAAATCAATTGTATAATGACTTTGTAGTTATGCCCGCCCAATGAAGATCGAATGTAAATTAAGCAGGAGAAGAGAAGAAGAAGCACAACAGATGCAGACCTCTAGTTTTTGGGTTGTATTTAATAGTTAATACAATTTTACATTTCTTTCATTGGTGTGAGACAGAGGTTGAATGAAAAACCTCATGTTTTGGTTTATGGCACAAGTGGTGAACTTAATACGTGACTTTCAAGCATGGCCTGCAACCACATGTCTTTGATCTATCAACCAAAAGAGATCATGGCCATTTAAAAAAAGTGCTATTTTGTTATGTACTAAGCATAGGATATGTCAACTCACAATATTGGACCATATGTAATGGGCATGTTGTGGATTTATTTATTATAACGTGTAATTTAACATGGTATGGTATGGGAGTAAATGTAATTCATCCTGTTTTTGTCATTTACTTTCTATTTTAATTAAATTGTTTACGTGTTGAACTTCACTTATCATTTTGGGTCGTGTGAGAAGACATTGTAACTCCAACAGTAAATTTCACAGGTTCAAGCACATCGTAATACATAAAAAGCAGAAAATAGTAGACATGACAAGAGTAGAAAGATAAAGGTTATTGTTATTGGCATAGAAGCTTAGATAAGCAACTTATTACATGCATAGACTGACACACTTGGACAGATAGCATAGGAAGAAGGATTTCGTCTAATTTTGGTTGGTTTCAGTTTGGGTTTCTGTCTCGCCAGCAGCACTGTGTCCATGGCCGGGGTGATGATAATGACCATGTCCAGGGCCATGTTGACCACGTCTAGGGCCATGGTGACCACGCCCAGGTCCATGGTGACCAGCCTGAGTTTGCATATTCTCCTCTTCAAAAATGAATTTAAAAAGTAAATTATTACCACATGGATAGTAAGGTATTTAAATGGTTACAGAGTACTGAGAAATAAAATTAAAAAAAAAAAAAAAAAGTGCCATTTTAAAACATCAGTGCTTAATTAAAGTAGTTGCTATATATGAAAAACATGAAAATGATTTTGTAAAACAAATTAAGAGACGCAAGGCATGTTGTTATGTTGAATTAAAATGGATAAATAGGAATTTAAAGTATACTTATATATGTTTGTTTTTGTGTCTAATTGCTTGTTTTCTTTGTAGTTAATTAGTGTGATAAGGAAGAAATTCACGGGTTTGAACGGCCTCAGCAACCTCACGAGCTGAGACATGGGAGGAGATGAGAAGCACAACAAAGAAGGCAAGACCAAGGAGAAGAAAAGTCTTGGAGTTGGCCATTTTTGTTTTAACAAGGAAGAGGATCGGAGACAATGTAGTGGTTGGAAAACACACTCTAAGATGATTGATCTCTGTCTAAGTGAAGGATGAATTACTCCATGCACTGTGGCTCACCCTATTTATAGACTAGTCTTAAGAGAGAGAGAGAGAGAGGGGTAGGGTCCGTAGGGACTAGGAAGGGAGGCGGGACAGAGCTTTTTTTTTTCTTTTTTTTTTTTTTTCAAGATGGAAAAGGAGGAAAATAGAGATTACATGAAAAGTAAAAACAAAGGGCGGGCAACCTTAACAATTAAATCCAAAACAACCAGAAATCAGTGCTAAACCTAAAACTAGTATACTAAGAATTTGTCAAATAAATAACCCGGCTTATTGGAAGAACTGGGGCATCCAATGAAGATGGTAAGCGTAGGTAGATTTTTGTAAACAGAACAACTTACAGAGCAATAGCTGCGGAAAGAGATGCTTCACAACTATAGAACAAACACTTCCGGAGGTTGAAAGTTTGATGAGAGACATTGCTTCAATTGAAAATTTGAGAAGACATGCAAATTACTTGATAGCTAATGAGATATGTCTACTTTTCCTTCTATTTATTTTTTGATAAATAAATTTGAGAAGACATGCAAATTACTTGATAGTTAATGAGGTATGCCTACTTTTCCTTTTATTTTTATTTATTTATTTATTTCTCCATTTTAGCACAAAGAAATTATCAATATAAAAAAGCTTTATGTGCTATTTTAATGGCTTTAGGTTGTGTAACCTTTGTTTATTGACTAGTCACAAATCTGTTTTAAAACATGCGTTTTAGTTTGTGAAATTGCAGGGCTAAATGCACTTTAACTATGATTCCAATTTATTAAGAGTCCGTTTAGGATTGCGATTTCAATAAGTGTGATTTTAAAAATTGTATTTTTGAAATCGCTACTTTATAAAATCGCAAAGGCGTTTGATAAAACATGTTAAAAATTACTTTCTTTTTATCAAATATTTATTATGTGAAATCGTGTTTTTAGTTTAAATTCTCATTTTTTCAAATAAGTATATCTCCTACATTGCTTATAAAAATCGCAGATTTTTTTTTAATATTTTAAATTAAGTATTTTTTAAATCGTAATGTCAAACACCTTACGTTTTATAATATCTTTTAAAAACATAAATTATTATTGAGAAATCATAATTTCAAAAGCAACCTATATGATTTACCTGTCTACCTGGTAGCTAGTCATAAACTTCTGTTAATCTGTTTTGGGAATGTTTTTTGCTTTATTGGCCTTATATTTCATGCAAAGCAAGTGCGAAAAGACGTCTGCAAAGAAGTAATTGGGAGAGATTTTCTCGTCAGCAATTGCCTCATCTTCTTACATGGTTTTTAAATGTTCATGATTTGTCGCTCTCATGAATCGTGTATACATGTGTGTGTAGCAAACAGATTTGCAAGTTCCCGCAGAGGCAATATCTTGAGGGATGAAACCAAAAAATTTTATTGACGGAACGCCAAAGTATGAACGAGAAATATATTAAGATTAAGAATGAAATTAATATTTTTTTTAAAAAAATTAGCTCCATTCAATGTTAAAAAAAAAAAAATAAATAAAAATTGGTCCTTAATATATTTCCATTTTCAACTCAAAAACCTTTCAAAATGAAATTGGACGTTCTTTTAGACCCCGAAAACTATCTCTGATTGAATATATACTAAATTTTGTAGCCTTTTTTATTTTTATTTTATTTTATGTACAACATTAAAGAATCGGTTATAACCTCATCTTTAATTTTGTTGCAAAACCTGACTCATGAATGAAAATTTTGTAGTTGCATTAGAAACCGGAATTTTTGGACTAATAACAATAAGTTATTACATCCATAAAATGTACTAACTATTTAATTCATGTGCTCACACATGATTTTTGTGGGCTATAGTATGTTTTGGAGTATAAATCTACAAACAAACAAAATAAATAAATATATATAACTTGTAGTACAATGTTGCATAGACTAAGACTAGGTTGAGTTTCTTTGTCAATTTTGATGATGGGGCTAAATTCATTGATTTTTTTAAAAAAAATTTTTATTTTTATTTTTTATGAATAAGCAATTTCATTAAAAGCATATCAAACCAAAGACAAAGTATCACCAATTACAAACCTTTCTAACGGGCTAAGAAACATAGCCTCACAGAGGCCAAACCAACCAAACCAAAGCAACCACAAACCTGTAGAAAACAGCTAACAGCAAACCAAAACAACCAAAAACAGAATAAGCCCTTACAGAGGACTAGAAACTAACCACAAAAACAAATTCATTAATTTTCAGTTGGTGTTACTTGTGTTATTGAATTTATGGTCGACATGTTCACCCAATTCGACATGTTTAGGAGTTGAGAGGCTTGACACAAACTAAATGTTATTGGACTGTTTTTAAGGGCTAAGGGCCAAACTAAGAGTTTTTGACCGAAACACGAATTTTAAAACATACTTATTAGAACTTTTCAAAACAGGGGGAGGCCATGCCCTATGGTGGTTCCCCCTTGTGTCCCTCTCAATTCTCGATATTGTTGAATTATCGCGAAACACTTTAGACAATTTGGTCCAACAAGAACATTAAAATTGAACCTGAGAGTCGTTACACCATATATTCGACATAAGACCACTTTATAATCACAAATGTTTAACTTCTGTTTGACACGGATCGTAGAACAATGTGATAGTATGTACTATGAAACTAGCATACACATGAGTGATCAATAATTGTGATAGTTCATTTAAGTCTTTTTTTATGTTTTCCAACTAAAACAATGCTTCAAAATTGATTTCATATCAAGTAAGGGCATGTTTGTGATTGGTTAGAGATCTTAAAAAGAATTTTTAGTACTTAAAAATTCGTGCCAAACAAAAGTTGACATGTTGGATAAAAAAAGTTGTCAAATTAAAGACACTTAGCAAAAGCTTAAAAATGAAGCTGTTGCCAAAAAACGTTTTTTTACTTAAAAATTTTATTTCTCAAACGCGATTCCAAATAAATTTTAAGATAGGCCTAAGTGCATATCCAATATGCTATAAGGATATAAACCAAAATGAATATGCAATATGCTCATACAACATACGTCAATATATATAGATCCAAAATGCGCCATTTTATTACCCATTAATTGGAAACTACAATTTTATGCCTCCCGAAAAAATAATAATAATAATAATAATAATAATAATAATAAACAACAAAACAAAACAATCGCATGTCATTGCCTGAAAATATTATGGATATATCACCCAATTAATGTTTTGTGTGTTTTTTACTGTTTATGTTTTTTTAAAAAAAAATAAAAATAAAGGTAAAAAGAAAGAGTGTTATCAATGGCTCGTAAAAGTTGTAAATGAGCAACGGTCATAACCATTACAACTGAATTTTCTTTCATAAAAAATATGAACATGTCTTAAGGTCAAGCAGTAAAAACGTTTGAAACGGCTGAAAATAAGTCATGTTTGTAACACTATAACAATCACTCACATGTTACAAACAATATAATAAGAGAAGATTGAGAGCATGTCTCGATATGGTACTCAAAGGTTTTAATCACACCTAGGATAAATAAGTAAGAATTTAATGAATCGTAGTAGAGTTCTTTTAACCAAAGCCCCACAAGTTGATCAAACTTATCACCCACATAATTTTCTCCAAATTTTTTGATTGTTCTATAATGGGCTTGGCACCTTATACAAGCCGTACGCCCCCGGGTTTCATGGGCATTCTAGAAACTTGCCAAAGTCTTGTAAGAGGCAGCATCACCTCCACACTCACATAGGTGCATGGCATCCATCAAGAATATGTGTAGGAAACACTCCATCACAATAAGTAGTGATTATAGACCCATTAAGAGTTTTAAACTCGTCATTATTCATCATGCATCTTTTGTTGTTATACTATAAAAATGACTTTCATGGACACTCTCAAAACTACCCAAGTCTTATAGAAGGTAACACATCCACACTTATATAGGTGGCATTCATCATGAATATTTGTAATGAACACTCAATCTCAACAAATAGGAACTATGGATCCATTAAGAGTCTTAAACTCATCTTCAATCGGTCTGCATCTTTATACTGTCTTACACCATATAAGGATAGATTCATCACTAATCTTCTTAGCAAGATAGTGGATGAATATAAAATGACAATACCACACCATGATCATTTATGACTTTATTTCAGCATTAAACATCATTCATGTGATTTTCAATTAGAGGGGTTGAGTATCAATAATAGTGGCATAATTTAAGTATCAATCCTATCACCCTCGATGTTTCTCTCACTAGCATTCTTGCTAGTGGCTTTGTGAAAGGATTGCAAAGTTACTTTATGACCTCACATAGTCCATGAACATTACACCAATATTAATAAGCTGTCTCTCAATATTGTGTACCTTCGCATTATAAATTCTTTGCTCGAGCTATTGCGGCCCAACAATCACAATGAACATAGCAAAGAAAGGGAAGCCCCCATTAAAGAGTGCTGATGGAAAACGAAGAAACTTGACTCCTGAAGCGTAATATATATCACTTGTTTACTTTTTTAAGTCAATTATTTTGTCCTGTTTGAATATGCAATTTCACTCCATCCGTTTGTTGAACTATGTTACACGTACAGTATGGAGAAAAAGATCGCTCCAACCATTGCAAAGATCGAGAAGATGGAACGGGAAACGAAGACTAAAGAAAATCTGTACGGAATCTGCTTGAAAACAGCCCCTTGGCACTTTTTGGAGAACCTAGCTGAATATTTCTTTAATTTATTTGCTTGAAACATCCCATTGGTAATGATTCAGTAAGGAAATAGAAAAGTGCAAGACGGCCAATATGAATATATTTCACAGGTTCTAGCACATGGTAGTACATAAAAAGCAGAAAAATAGTAGACATGACAACAGTAGAAAGATAAATTAAGGTTGTTGTTATTGGCATAGAATTAGCTTAGATAAGCCACTTATTACATAGAGTACTGACACACTCAGACAGATAGCATATATAGGACGAAGGATATATTTCGTCTAATTTTTGTTTGTTTTAGTTTCGGTTTCTAGTCAAATCACCAGCAGCACCGTGTCCATGGCCGGGGGGATGACCATGACCATGACCATGGCCGGGGTGATGACCATGCCCAGGGCCATGGTGACCCCCTCCATGTCCATGGTGTCCATGGTGTCCATACACCGTGGTGATGATCATGATGGTGGTGATGGTGATGACCATGACGATGGTGGAGCTGGTCATAATGGTTGGCCTCCTCCACAGCCTGAGTTTGCAAATTCTCCTCTACAAAAATGGATTTAGAAAGTTACTTACAACATGGATAAGCTAGGAATTTAAATGTTACAGAGTACTGAAAAATAAATTTTTAAAAAATATGCATTTTAAAACATCAGTGCTAATTAATAAACTAGTTACTATGAAAAACATGAAAATGTTGTTCCTTAATTTTGTAAAACGAAGTAAGAGATGTAAGGCATGCATGTTGTTATGTTCAATTAAAATGGATAATTAGGAATTTAAAGTACTTATATTTTTTTGTGTCTTTTCCTGTTTTCTTTGTAGTTATTGTAATAAGGAAGAAACTTAATTACGGGTTTGAGCGGCCTCAACAATCTGACGAGCTGAGACATGGGAGGAGATGAAAAGCACAACAGCAAACACAAGACCAAGGACAAGAAAAGTCTTGGAGTAACCCATTTTTGTGTTAATAAGCTAGGAATTAAAGAGGATTGGAGACAATGTAGTACTAGGGAAACACACTCTGTCCAAGTGAAGGACGAGTTAGTGCATTGTGGCTCACACTATATATTTATAGACTAGTCATTAGAGAGAGAGAGAAAGTGATGCCGCACGGAAAGTGTGGATAAAAGAAGAGAAGAACTACGTGTTTAATTCTATTAAGAACACTAGCTACGTATAGCATAGAGGATAAACACACAGAAATTTCTGTATTTCTCAAATATTATTATCATATAGTAAACTGATATACAATTCATCAAGATCCCTTACAATTTTAAATAAATTATAAATTCTCAAATTATGAAATTTAGATCATTTTTAAGCATCAAAACGCTTAAAAAATACCACTTATTAAAAATGTGGCATGTTATAATTGAAAATTGTACGTGCGTATATTTTCATCAATTTTTTGCTCTATATGTTGGAAAAAAATTTGAGCCAAAAATTGTCTTTTAGCTTCTTGGATAAGTAATGTCTCAAAAGTGAATAAAAAACATTTTGGAAGGAAAATTCTTTATGACTGCCTCGATAACATGCCACCATTTTAATATGTAGTATTTTCCAAGTGTTTCGATACTTACAAACATCATGAATTCTTTAATTTGAGGATCTACACTTTAAAAAAAAAAAAATTGTAGGAGATCTTAATCATGCTAATTAATAATATTTTAACTGCGAATACTAAAACCTAATAAGCATCTAAATCGCGTAAGAAGGAAAATATTAAAAAAAATCTTAAATCGTAAAAGCAAATAAAATAAACTAAAGATGGAAAAATAAAATAACTGGTAAAATCCTAACCTAAAATAAAAAAAATCAATAAAATAGACTTCCGTGACAACCAAATATGGTTGACAATCAGTAGTGATCCTAACCAAATCTTTTCATTCTATACTTCTATTGTCTGAGAACACGTAAAATTCTAATCAAACATCGCTGTTCTAATATTATTTTGATATTTTTTCTATTTTCGTTTTCACCAAAAATATGGATAAATGTCATTCTACATCAAAGAGCCCGGGAGGGGTGGCAGGACTAGGGAGGGAGGTGGGGCAGTTTGTAGTTTGTTTTTTGTATTTTTTTTTTTTTTTTTTTTTCTATTCAATATGGGAAAGGGAGAAAGGGGAGATGGCATATGAAAAATAAAAAACAAAAGGTGGGCAACCCTAACAATAACCCCAAAACAACTAGAAATCAGTGCTAAACCTAAAATTACTCAGAATTGGTTAAATAAAGGACACCGCCTATTGGAAGATCTGGGGAGGCCGATGAAGATAGTAATTAGTAAGTATAGGCCTATATCTAGTGTTAAGTCACCACTTAATCCAAGACCTTAAGTTAATAGGAATGGGTGAATTTAATCATTTAATTTAAATTATATCAACTAGAGAGATCAGGCCAGATGAATCAATCAGCCCAGTTGGGTTTTATTTTGCAACCTCTCTAATGAAAAACATGACCATAATCACATAATAAGACTGTTTTTATGTATAAAATCAAACTTTTGATTTTGAATAGCTTGCCTTAATAAGGTAGATATTATCCTATATAACTCTTGCACTCCACTTACCTAACTTTTTAATTTGGCAAATCCTAATTTTCTGCGACACAAAACTGTTTAATCAAGGAGAATAATTTCAATAAGGTTGTGGCACAAACCCACATCTTTGTACCCACCAATTAAGAGGTGACACCTAAGCATGGAACACATTTTTTTTAAAAAAAAAACACAACCACCTGATTATATCAAGTTTAATTTTTTTTTTAAAATAATACTTTTAGAGGATGTCAGCAACCCAAAGCCATCCCAGAGAGAGGTGGGGGTGGCGGCGCAACCACCGGCCATGGGCCACCCCTGAGGTGGTTGGGGGTGGCCCCTGAGCCACCTCGGCCACATTTGGGGTGCCCGGGGGTGGCGCACCCCTGAATTTGATTGGGGGTGGCCCATGAGCCACCCTTGAGGTGCATGGGGTGGCATGCGCAACCACCCCTAGCTAGATTTGGGGATGGCCGCGTGCCCATGGGTGGCTGCATGCCACCCCATGCACCTCAGGTGGGTGGCCGCGGGCACCCTCAGCGAGATATGGGGTGACAGTGCCGCCACCCCAACCTCCCTTTGGGGTCACTCGCTGGCCACCCCCTCCCCCATTTGGGGTGGCTGCCACTCCTTTTATTTATTTATTTTTTTTAGAAAAAAAGACTCAATTAGATTTTCAAGTTTTTTTTTTTTTGCTCATATTTGGTATGATCAAGCGTGATTGTATTTTTGTTTTGCTAGGCTTAAAATTATTATGATGAGCTTAAGTGTCACCTCCTGATTAATGGGCATAAAGGAGTAGGTTTCTTCCGCAAGCAACCGCATAGAAGTTGCTCTTTTAATTACGTACGTACTATTTACTTACGGGAATGGTGGTTAATTTCTTTTAATTGGCCTTCTATTTCATGCAAAGCAAATGTGAAAAGACGTGGCCGCAAAGAAGTTTGGGAAGAGACCATCTCGTCAGCAATTGCCTCATCTTCTGACATGGTTTTTAAATGTTCATGATTTGTCGCTCTTATGAATCGTGTATACATGTGTGTACGTGTAGCAAACAGATTTGCAAGTTCCTGCTTTTTATTTTCCCTTCTCATTCTATTTTTGTAGCTAGAGACCACAATTGCTGAGGGAACCTGAAAAAAAAAAAAAAAAAAAAAAAAAAAAAAAAAAGAGAAAGAGGATCCTTTGTTGAATTTGATCTTCACTTTTTGTTATAAGTAATTAGGATTTTTTTTTTAAGTGCTAATTAAGGGTGAACAAAATATTGCAGAATCAAAAGTGGGTGAAACTAAGAGTTTTTGGCCTAAAGACGAATTTTAAAGCATATTTATTAGAATTTCAAAATAGTGGGGAGGCCATGACCTACATTGGTCAATCTCCCCTGTATCCCTCTCAATTCTCAATATTAATTGCTGAAATAGATTAAGTGTAAATAATATTAGCAGTTGAGTCTTCCCCTCCTTACCCCTCTCTCTAAAGGTGGTTGTACGTCAATGGAGCAAGCCAAATTCTCCCACTAATGAGAATATAGGTTTTATGTGTATGGAGATCGAGGATGACGATCGACCTAGCATATATATAGAAAACCATATGGAATTCACCGGCCACCACATACTCCTTACCATAATAGGTTACAAGCCGACGTATTGTCTATCAAATCCCATAAAAATCTAATTCTTACTAATTAAGTAAGATATATAAAGCCTAATTAATAACTTAGCGATCACTCAACTCAATAATATTTGGGTTTGTCATTCTACGCTATGTCCAACTCGTTTTAGCGAATCCAACCCACAATCATCGGAAGCCCAATTAAGAAAATATTCTAACATTCTCTCACTTGGGTGACATTGATTGCTAGCATAATTTTTTTTTTTTTTTTTTCAAAAAAAAAAAAATGTTCTGTTTTGAAAACAATTCTCAGGTTGAAGTTGAGCGACATAAGTAGCCGCATGCATGTACAATCTATATGGAAACGCCTTAAGCTTAGACAAGCCGGTCCAACAAGAATAATAACATTAAACCTGAAAGTTGTTACGCTATTTATTCGACATAAGACCACTCTATAATCACCAATGTTAACTTCACAACTAATTATCAACTTCATCATTATTCTCCTATTTAGTAACTAGGGTTAGTAGTGAGTAATGACTCACTCTTTTCGTCTGGACATCAACTATTAGGACTTTTTACTGAAGAGTTCGCTTGAGTCATACTACATCAGTTGGTATTAGAGTCAACTAAGCTCCACTAATTGTCCATATGGGTTGCCGGCATTGAGCTGGTAATTAAACTCCCTCAGGGTATTAATTCGTTTCCCCTTTAAAAGGGTATTAATTAATTCATTGATCAAAAGGTCCAACTGCCCACAAACGTTTTGATGATTGTGATGCATTTGTTTGTAATCTAGAGGAAGGAATCTCACCGTCATCAACCACTACTTTGTCTTGTGCCAAGTCTTCATATTTTTTCTTCTGGTATATATCTCCATGTATTGGAAAAAGGGTTTGACTTGATCAAGCAAATTGAAAAAACTAATTAATTTCAGTGTGAAGATTTCCTTTGAAAGTTGGTAGATTTACTTGGACCAGGAAATCTTAGAAATTCTATTAATGGGCTAATTGCAATTATTTAATTTGCACCTTTCAGCCTACTGCGATCAAGCCTGTTGGACGTGTTCGTTCTTCTGCTCTTTGCATGGATACGTACGTCCTCTCTTACGTCATCTTCGTGTTGTAATCCACAAGTTCTTTTTACTCAATTTTGTAAAATAATCACGATCATATCCTCCTGAGCATTAATTAAGTTAGACAATTGTAACACGTTAGTAAATGAAAAATATAATATTGTTGATCAAAATCTATAAGTTATTCATTTATAATATTGTTGATCAAAATCTTTAAGTTAATATATTATATGAGAAATGCTATTGACTTGGGTATTCTCAAGGGTTCGTCTCTCATTATTTTCTTTGTTCTTTTGTTTTTTATTTTTTATTTTTTATAAAAAAAAAAGTGCCACATGGATAATAATAGTAGTATTCTCAGCAGTTTCCTCGTCATTTTTTCTACATTTAAGGATTCAAACTACTTTTTACTTTCATATGTCAAAATATACCACAATAGCTTCCCTTAACCATTTCCTATATCATTAAATTTTTTTTTTTTAATTATATTATATATATAAGAGGAGAGAAGAGAGGAGAAAGTATTTTAATTATATTATATATATGAGAGAAGAGGGGAGAGAGTAGAGAAGAGAGAGAAACGTTTTGTTATTTATTTTAATAATTATAAGGATTGCAATAGTGGAATCCTATACTTTGACCCTTAGGTTCTACTGTTGCAATTCTCATGGTTAGGACTTATTTATGAAGTCTGTTGTGGGACATTTTTGGCGATTTTTTGAACATATTCCCTATACATAAGGGAGTCTGCTAGGAATGCTCTAATTTAAGAATGATTATGAGTTTTTCTCATATTCTCTACAAATAGGAAATATACTCCCTTAGGCTAACTTGTATGTACGTACTATAAAGTTGTACAATAACCGGTTGTCTCAAACTTTTAAGTTGATAAAAAAATATTATTTTAATTAATATTTTGGAGATAATATATTTTTACCTCTTGAATTATCAACTGTTTTCAACTTAGAACCTCTATGAACTGTCAAGTACGTTTGGTATTACAATACGCCAAACTATCTATAATATCTATTAATAACAAAATCACCCATTTGTCAGAGAGTCCAACGTACGTTAGAATTAATGGAAAAGTAGTCATGTGATTTGCAGGTGACCAATTTGACCAATTTTTTTCCAAAACACCCCATGCACTTTGACCATTGAAATACTGGAATTTCCCTTTTATTATAATTAGCAAAAAATAAAAAATAAACTAAGTGAAACCTACTACGTAAAATAAAAAATAAAATAAAAAAGAGGGACTTCTTTTTTGCTTTTGAGGGTCAGTTTAGTATGAACTCAAACTCTTTCTAAACAAGTTATCAAACCCAACATATGAGATATTTAACTGAAATTAAAAGTATATCATGAAAACGATGTTCGAGTTCATAACCTTAACTTTCTATACCATAATAAGTCATTAGTTGCCCTAAACATTTAAACTAATTAAAAATATTATAAATTTAATTGTTTAAATTATATATATATATATATATATATATATATATATATATCTTAACAAAACGTCTTGGTGTGTCTGATAAAAAGTCAATGAGTGATATATACAAGAAATGTAGGCTAATTGGTTATGGAACAGTACGTTCTGGTGATCGACCATTGTCGCCAGTTGTGGCTGTATGCCTAGGCCTGTATCCCATCACAGTGGTTATATATATATAATATATATGCCAACATTCACTGATTTCGTTTTCCCACCAAACATATAAACTTGTAATTTCTTTTTCTTGTGCCTACTTTTATATTCATTTCTTGAATCAGTCATCCATATATATATATATATATATATATATAGGGTGATATATTGAAATTTGAAATAATTGGCAGAGAAATACAAGACATGCAAGCTAGCATTTTTTTTAGGTTTTTAATTGGCGGATTCGGTGATTTGGTGCGGGTAGTTTTGTAGTTAAGGTCAAGTGTCAAAATTCTTCATAAATGTCAAGTACACATGCAAGACCTCGTTCGCAAATGTCTAGACGATCGAGCTCTATCAAATGGACTTACAATATGCCTCGTTCTCAAAGCTGTACGTCGTCCGTAGTTGTCCAATCGAGCTCTATCAGATCAGATGGACCTACAAAATTAATGTCTCGTTCGCACCTATCGTAATGACACATTGAACGATGAAGTTGCAAAATGGTTCATTTGCAAATCCGTATGCGAGTGTCCGGACGCCGCCAATTGATTTTACATGATTTAGAGTTCTAATAATTGGACTAAGAAGCTGGGGTTTTGGCTCATATATGGTATTTAAGAGCTTGTTATGCACAACTTTCAGGGGCTAAAGCCATTATTTTTATTGAGCCAAGAGACCATCGAATCTTCAACTTTCCACACTCTCTTGGATCGAGTTTGAAAAACCATACATAAAAGATTATCCTTAAGCACCAGAGTTCTGAAGTGTGAGAGGAAATCAGATAGAAGATTGGCCAGAGTTCTAGAGTTACGGTGCTAATTAAGAACAATTTGTACCTTTAAACTGTGCTTTGCATGTATTAGTGAACTGATTTTTTGGGTTTTATTGTCTCGGAATGTTTTACCTTTGAAGAGTTCTTCAAAGAGTTTTACTTCATAACCAAAATTTTTGTGTATTATTTATCATCTATTAATTCATATGATTTTGGTTGAATATTGTGTAGTAGATTACGTTATCATGGGTAAAGAACTTTTGAACTGTGTTGTAATTGACAACATGCACCATAGCTAGTTGGGATTTCACACCTTCAAGTTGAAGCATGTTTTAATACATAAAAAGCAGAATTAATACACATGAAAAAAGTAGAAAGATAAAGCTTATAGAGCTGCTGTGGTTGAGAGTTTATAAGCTACACAACCTTATTGGCATTACAAACTTAGATATATAGAGATAGCATAGGACGAAGGATTTGTCTAATTTTTGTTAGTTTAAGTTTTCAGTTTTCAGTTTCTGTCTCGCCTGCAGCACCGTGTCCATGGTGACCATGATGATGGCCGTGATGATAACCATGATCATGTCCGTTTTGTTTTTTCACTTTTTGAGAAGACAAAATTACATATCTACTCTCCGATTCATTTGAATTTCTTTTTTTTTTTTTCTTTTTTTTTTTTTTCCTAAAAAGAGTAAAGAGTAAATGAGTAATAATAAGAGGATGAGAGAGGGCTCTTGTCTCAATAGAAAAAGCTTGTCTGAGCAAGCCAAAAAAAAAACTGTTCATTCACGTTGTTTTTAAACTGCATAAATTGTCAAAAGAAAACAAACAAGAACTAGATCTCATCATTTTTATTGTCGTCCTTTGATTTATTTAGTCATGGATCGAAGTTATTTATCGTCTTTAAAACAATAAACGATATATTATTTATTATCTATTTTATATTATTTTGGTTGGATATTGTGCGGTAGATTACACTTTCATGGGTAAAAGGAATTTTTGAACTGTGTAGTAATTGACAACACCATAGCGAGTGAGTAGTGAGGATTTCACACCTTCAAGTTGAAGCATATTTTAATACATAAAAGGCAGAATTGATACACATGAAAAAAGTAGAAAGATAAAGCTTATACAGCTGCATGCTGTGGTTGAGAGTTTATAAGCTACACAACCTTATTGACATTACAAACTTAGATAATTAAGATACATGTTTCTTAGACATGCACCCATGCATACAGATATATAGCATATATATATAGGACGAAGGATTTGTCTAATCGTGTCCTGAGTGATCACCATGACGACGTCTACGGCGATGTTCACGTTTGGCCTCCCCCACAGAGTCAGTTTCGACCTTTTCCCCTATAAAAATGAGTTGAAGAAGTTACATCACAACATGCGTGGCTAAGGCAAATTATGTCAAAAACATTTGAATAAATGATTAAATTTATCTTTTTTTATATGTTAAAAATTTTAAGAAAAGTGGTGGTTTAACATAGTATCATTTTCATTATTTACCTCTTATTTCAATTAAATATTTTACATATTGTATCTTACCTATTTCATCATGTCCCGGGGGACTACCTCCATGGTGCTTATCATCATGGTCATGGTCATGGTCATGATGATGATGATGATCATGATCATCATGATCATGATGATGATGTTCATGGTCGTGTTCATCTTCAGTTTTGACCATTTCCTCTGTAAAAATGAGTTGAAGAAGTTAAATCACAACATGCATGGCTAAGGCAAATTATATCAAAAGTATTTGATTAAATAATTAAATTTAAAATTTTTTATAAGTTTAAATTGTTATAACAAATAGTGATTTAACATGGTATTTTTTTCATCGTTAATATACTACACATGTTGTATCTCACCTATTAAAAATAAGGAGTTTGAGACAAATAGTAATTAACAAACTTAAATTATACTTGAAAATTAAATGATCTGTTTTGTTGTATCCTTGTCTTATCAAGGGATGCATAATATATTATCACTTTATATGAGGAATTTACACATACGTTATTAATTAACACAAGAAATAAGGAAGAAACTCACCGTTTTGAGCAGGCTCAGCAAGCAGGTCACGAGCTGAGACATGAGAGGAGATGAATAGCACCACAGCAAAGACAAGACCAAGGAGAAGAAAGGTCTTGGAGTAACCCATTTTTGCTGTTAAAAAGGAAGAGGATTGGAGACAATGTAGTACTCTAAGATGATTGTCTGTGAAAGTGAAGGGTGAGTTACTGCATTGTGGCTCTCCCTATTTATACACAAGTTTTGCAAGAGAGTAGTGAGGGAAGGAGGGCGGCTAGGGCCCCAATAGTTTGCTTCTTCTTTTGATGATACCGATAGGATCAGTGAGCCAAGTAAACATTGGTGTCCGAGAGTTAAAATTTAATTGTTAATGATTCATTACCCAAAAAAATAGAGTTGGATCTGTTCAATGCTGTCATTATATATACAAGGTGGAGGTTTTGTCTAACATATGCATTGAAAATCGTGGTACATGGTTATCAAAAGTGGTGTACCCATCTATATATATCATATTAATTAATTTGTCTCCATTCCTTACGAAAGCCTTTGCATGTTTAGGTACATATTTGGGAAAAGAGTAAGGTCAAAAACTACATTTATCTTATGATTATTTTATAATGATAATGTATTTGTGTTGATCAATTCTTATCTTAATTAGTTTTTTTTTAAAACTAAAAAAATCCAAGTTTAGTTGTGATATATTGTCACATTAGCATTACGATCTTTGTATGAAAACACTTTTGTTAATTTGAATCTTACTATGGTAGTCTAAAAGTTAAGTTGATAGAAACGTAAAAGTAAATTATAGAGTGAAAATTAAATTTGAACTCAAGAACTCCGCTATATATATATATATATATATATATATGATACTAAGTGTTAAATCACCACTTATTCTAAAAGTTTAAATTGATGAGAAACAATATATTGGTGTCAATAATTTGCCCATATTTTTCTTATATTCTCTTACAAATTCAATAGATCAACCATTAGATTTGTGGGATCTACCATTGACTTATATGAGGTTTACATAAGTCGATAAATCTAATGGTTAATTTTTAAGATGATATGAGCAAAATATTGAAACTATCATTTCTCTAAATTTAATATTTTAAAGTACTTCTCATGTGTGGGACCAAATAACACTTGAACTGTTTGATTGAAATAGAGGTAAATGACGAAAACAATATTCGAACTCAGGACCTTTGTTATAATATATATTATGTTCAATTATCACTTAACCCAAAAACTTCAGCTAATAAGAAATTGTGAATGTGGTCATTTAATCAATATTTTAATACCATGTCAAATCACTAACTATTCAAAAAAACTTAAGCGGATAGAAAATAATAAATGTAATTATTTAAATTAAAATTTTAACAGAGTACTTATGAATAGATACAAAGATGGCTATAAATTAAATATATTTGAATTCAAGGGCAGAACTACCCCAAGTTTAGGGTTGTATTTAGTTTCTGGGTTTATATATCTGTCTAAACTCTTCAAGCTGATCATTGATCTTTTTCTTTTCTTTTCTTTTCTGTTTTATCAGCTTATTTTAAGTCCATGAACTCCTTTTCGTAGAAATTGGGCAGCAAGGCGAATCAATCCCTAGTTGGGATTTTTATTTTGCATGCCTGGTACATCTTTACAATCTCTGAAAGATAAATATGACTATAATCATATGATAAATAATGTTTTTACATATAAAATCAACCTAGCTATGATTTTGGATAGTTCATATATACTTATGCAAATGGCTGAACTATTCCCATTAACTGTGGGATGGTTTGGCTACCTTCAGATGTTGCTAGAGGGAGTAGTCGAAGTGGCGAACCACCCCCTAGCCATTTGGGAGTAGCCAAACCACCCTCAAATGGCTGAGGGATGGTTTGGCTACCCCCATTTGGTCAAAGTGAGTGGCTAGGCCACCGTTATTTGGCTAAGAAGCCACCATCATCTTTCATCTTTTTCTTTAATTTTAAATTTTTAAAATTAAAATTTTTCTTTTTTCTTTGTATCCAAATTGAGAGGGATTTTTATCATATTGAGAAAAAAAAAAAAAAGGGTCATTTTATCTTTTTGACGAATAAAAGGGGTACAATATTTTAATTTTTTTGTAGTTTGGGGAAACATTGATGCAATCTTTAGTTTTATGAGAACATTGTAAATTAGGTGTTAATTTGAGGAGATATGTGTACTCTTCCTTTAAAAAATTTATTACCATTGTTTTGTCAACATCAGTCTTTGTATATTAAGTGTGAAATCAATTATTCCTTGTTCAATTTGTTTTATTAATTATATATCAAAGGATTGCATATCCCACTTACTCAAAAGGGGGCGTGTTGAAACAAGCATGAAGAAATAGTCTTAAGGACTTAATTTGTAAACATATGATTTAGGCAGAGACATAATTTGGATATTGAAGGGATGTTAGCCTTCCATATGTATTTTCTTAATTTTAGAAAGTGAAGAAAAAGTTAGAGACTTCCCAATATGCTCATGATAGTAGCAAAAGTAATTGGCGTATAGCATATGAAGATATATATCATGTCATACATATGTTGGGAGATTAATATATACCTTTGGGGAGTCTTTTGTAAGGCATAATATAGCATGTTGAGACACCATACAACCCAAAAGCTTAAGCTCATGGGTTTTGGCCCAACAATACTATACTAACCACACACATTTCTTATATATTTCCAATGTGAGATTTTATTCTTTTTACACTACTCATGCACACATATACTCAACAATCTCACCTTTATGTGTGAGTTCATCACCAACTCCCCATCACTTATGAGTCTTTTTACATTTTCAAGAGCGTCACCCATACAAGAGTTACGGGAGCCGGCACAACTCCACACCAGACACGTACTAAACACCCATCCTAGGAAACTAAACCTGGCTCTGATACTAGTGTTAGGTGGTCTTAGGTCTTTCTCAACCTCAAAAGCTAGCTCAAGAGATGAGGCTTTTCTCCCACACTTGTAAACTGACCATCGGTCACTTCCACAACCGATGTGGGATAACCCCAACAGTGTTGGGTGGTATTGGGCCTCTCTCAACCTCAAAAGTTAGCTCAAGAGATGATGTTTTTCCTCACACTTATAAACTGACCACTAACCCCTTTCACAACCGATGTGGGATAATGAAATCTCAACAATCTCCTCCTCACACATCGGGCTAGGGGTCGGAGCAGAGACAACCCGTTTCTCCCACGAACTATTAGGCCAAGACTTGTTGGTTGAACCTGAACTTTAATAAAAGTTGTTGGAAAATTAATACCTTTGGGGAGTCCTTTTGTGAGACATAATATATATAGCATGTTGAGACACCACACAACCCAAAAACTTAATTAAGCTCATAGGTTTGGGCCCTACAATGTTATATTAACCACACACACTTCTTATATATTTTCAATGTAAGATTCTATTCTTTTTACACTAACACATATACTCAACAACATATTATATATATAATATATAATATATTTATACATCTTCATGTATGTTTTATATATAAACGTTTTGTATTATAGCGAATATCATATAGTATATGTTAATATTTACTTTATATATACTATATGAAAAATTAATATATATTATATATACTATATCATACACACTGCAGGGATGGAACAGGACATTTTATAGGAGGGGCCAGCCAATTTTTTTTTTTTTTTTTTGGTTCTTTAGAATTTTTTTATTAAAAAAAAAATTTAGATTTTTTTTTTATAAACTAAAGACTGCCGTAAGGGCAAAAAAAGTGGGCATTTGAAAGTAAGAGTCAAAAATAAAAAAACTTAATAGGTATGGTCCAAAAAAATTAAGAATAGGGGTAACAAATTTAAAAATATCATGCACTTGGCATTGGCAAGAAGCCTTGGAGGATTAAAAAGAGAGAAGATATGGAGCGACCTCTGCAAAAATTATTGCAAGCCAACCCTGGCAACCCATGATGTAGAATGAGAAATGTTATAGATATCATATTATTATTTTATAATTATTTTATAATGTTGGTTTCAGTGGCGGATATGTTTACTTAAATTGTATTTTTTATATTTTCAAAGTTTAAAAGATACTTGAATATGAATTAATATTCTTCAAAAAATGTACGACCATTGACATGTGCTATCTTCCTGATTTATTTATTGCTTTGGCCTACCATTATTGAACCAAAAACTGATGTGTCAGATATGGATGGGTGACACGTCGCTTTCATGTCGGTTTTTCTCCAGTTTTTGTGCCGACTGTTCCCTGATTTCGTTTTTTCTACAAAACATATGCACGTTGAGAACAACTTGCACTACATGTAATATGTTTACTAGTGAGTGGTGTAGAGTCGTAGACATTTAGACAACGTCCGCACGTGAATTTAGGATAATTATTATTAAAATTTAATTTATTAATAATCTTAAAAATTATGTTCCATTTAGAAGAACACAAAAAAATTATAATCCTCCTTTACCATTACTCTCTGTCATGAAAGGCATGAATTCTTTGCTCTGTTAAACAACTTCTTATATATGTTGAGAAGGAAATTAACTTGCATTTTCCTTATATTTGTTAAATTGTGACTTCTTTTTCTTTTGTTGTATATATATATATATATATATATATATATCATTTCTTGAATCAGTCATCGGGTGATGATACTGATGGATTGAAATAATAGCTAGGCAGATGAGAAGTGCAAGCATAGTGGGGATTTCACACCTTCAAGATTGATAGTAATACATAATTAAAAGGTACAAAGATAAAGCTTATAATTAAGCTACACAAACGGTGCATCTTTATTGGCATACATATTTATTAGACATGCACCCATACATACATGCAGAAGGATTTGTCTAATTTTTGTTGGTTTCAGTTTCGGTTTCTGTCTCGCTAGCACCACCGTGTCCTGGGGGATGGTGACCTCCATGACCACCATGTCCATATCCGCCACCATGTCCATGTCCTCCACCATGACCATATCCGCCACCATGACCATATCCTCCGCCATGGCCATATCCTCCTCCATGGCCATATCCGTCAGTTTTGACATTTTCCTCTACAAAAAATGAGTTGAAGAAGTTAAATATCACAACGTACGTACACATGGCTAAGGTAAACTATAATTATAAATATAAAATTGCTAAAACGAGCCTCCGACGTAAAAAAAATAAAAAATATAATAGCACAAGAGGGCACATATATATATATATATATATATATATATATATATATACACTAATTAAAGAAAGTAGGAAACTCATGGGTTTGAGCTAGCTGCCTCACCTAGCTCACGAGCTGAGACATGGGAGGAGATGAGAAGCACAACAGCAAAGACGAGGCCAAAGAGAAGAAAGGTCTTGGAGGAACCCATTTTTGTGTTAACAAGGAAGGAGATTGGAGACAATGTAGTACTCTTAGATGATTCTGTGTGTAAGTGAAGGGTGAGTTACTCCATTGTGGCTCTCCCTATTTATATAAAGTTTTGCAAGAGAGAGACAGAGAGAGTAGGGACTAGGGAGGGAGGTAGGGCAGCAAAAGTTTGCTTGTTTTTGACCTTACCGATAGGATCTTATCCTCATTTCTGACAAATGTAGGGCTCACTTGTCCTTACGGGTAGCGGCAGCGGGCAGTCCACTCATTTATAGGGATAGATAGATCTAAGCAGCAATTGTAGTTAAAATAAGGAGGAAAAAGTAAAATTTTTATTTTAATCCACTCTTTTTTATACATTCTTTAACGTGCTCTTTATTAGACCCTTTATTTTTATGTAAATATTATTTTTCAAACGGAGATAAGGAGAAGAAATAGGAGAAAAAAAGGGGAGAGAAGAGTGTTGGTAGTCTTGAGTCTCTTTCACACTAAAAATTAGCTCAAGAGATGATTAGGTTTTTTCTTACATTTATAAAGTAGCCGATCAGGCGATCACTAACCCCTTCCACAAGGAATGTGAGATAACCTCAACAATCCCCTTTTACACATCGAGTCCTAGATCAGAGCAGAGACAACCTGTTTCTCCTATGGATTATTAGGGACTGTTGGACTGAGACTTATTAGTTGAACTTGAGCTGATCTAATACAAGTGTTGGGTGGTCTTGGGCTTCTCTCAACTTCAAAAGCTAGTTCAAGAAGTGAAATTTTTCCTCACACTTATAAATTGATTACTAACCTCTTTCACAATCGATGTGAGATAATCTCATTTCCTAACAAGGAGGAAGAAAAAAAAAATCTGACTCATTATATATAGTCATAAATATAACTACTATGAGCTATATGAAAAGTATGTTAGAAATGCTATAAAAATTTTCTCACACTTACTATCTAATCGCTAGTAATTCAAAGGTAAAATTGTTAAAATTTATCCTGCCAAGTCAACAATGGAGTCTAAGAGTCTTTTTCATTTAGCAAAAGGAAATTATTCATTACCAAAAAAAAAAATTTGAATTGGATCTGTATCATACTCACAATGTTGTCCTTATACAGAGTCAAGGTTTCGTCTAAGATTGAAAATCCTGGTACGTGGCCAACAGCTAGTTTTAATTATCGAAAGTGACATACCTTCCATGTATATCACTTTTTTTTTTCTTTTTTTTTGATTGAAAAGGGATAAGATAACGGATCCATCCATATCACATTAATTTGTCACCATTAATTTCATACAAAAAGCCTTCCATGTCCTTGAGGGTTTTTTATTTTTATTTTTTATTTTAATTTTTTATGCATGTTGACACAAGAGAAGTGAGAATGGGGCTCGAAATTATAGTGACCTCTGTTTCATAAGGTGTGATTCTCAAATCCCATCAAATGAATTACGCATTGAGGACATGTTGAGGTATTTGTTGAAATACTTTTATTAAAGACTTATCAAATGATGCTTTTAGTCTTTACTTTCTTAAATTGATAAAAATGCTTATAGAGATAAATTGTAGAGTGATTCAAAGTGTCCTCGTTGAAATTAATTTTTTGTGTGAAATTAGCAACGACCACAAAATGTTTCGCTAATGAGTGACTTTTAGCGACAACTTTTGGGTCACTAAAGACCATTTTTCTTGTAGGGTAAGTATTAATTTGAGGAGATATGTGTATTCTTCCTTTAAAAAATTTATTACTATTGTTTTGTCAACATCTGTCTTTTTATATTTAGTGTGAATTCAATTATTCCTTGTTCAATTTGCTCTATTATATCTCAACACCATTCCTACATGCATATGTTTACTTAATTATGAAAACATGGTCCATTTGATAAAACTTTTTAAATTGTATTTTTTATTTTTTAAAAAATTAATAAGATATTTTGATATGACCTAGAAGTTAATAAGTAGCTTTGAATTAATACCTTTAATTTATTATTTTTTTTTTCTTAAAAATAAATCTTCAAAAAAAAAATAGTTGTCAAAAAAATGTGCACCATTAACATGTGCTATCTTACCACTTATTGCTGGGCCTATCATTATTGAACCAAAAACCGATGTGTCAGACATGGACGGGTGACACATCGCTTTCATGTCGGTTTTTCTCCAGTTTTTGTGCCATGTGCTCAATGATTTTGGCAATGAAGTAAGGACTAAAGAAGTTGGCCGTATTGTAATTTGATTATATATGAATAATTTTTTTTTTTTTTTTGGTAAAAAAATAAAAAATTTTGTTTTGTAATAATTTTTTTATTTGAATAATAATAAAAAGTGATTAATGTGATATAAAAAGTAAAAATATTATGATTAATTTTAAGAAGAATTTTTAAAAATTTTGGGTTTGGTTTAGCCCACTTCTTTGCCAAACACAGCCCGGTGTGTTTGGCAAAGGACTTGAAAAAAGAAGTAGACCAAAATTGTAGCAGATTTGATTGATGTGAGAGAAAAAAAGTAAAAATGTTTTGTATAAAAAAATGAAAAAATTTATTTTGTATTGATTTTCTTATTTGAATAATAATAAAAAGTGATTGATGTGATGTAAAAAGTAAGAATGTTATTATTGATTTTGAAAGGAATTTTTTAGGTTTTTGGGTCTGGTCCCGGCCACGTGAATTTAAGATAATTATTATTAAATTTTAATTTATTAATAATTTTAAAAATTATGTTCCATTTGGATAGAAGAACACAAAAGAAAAGAAAAATTATAGTCCTCCTTTAACATTACTCTTTGTCATGAAAGGCGTGCATGAATTCTTTGCTCTGTTAAAGAAATTCTTATATATGTTGAGAAGGAAATTAACTTGCATTTTCCTTATATTTCTTAAATTGTGATTTCTTTTTTCTTGTATCTACTTAATTATATTTATATATTCATTTCTTGTATCAGCCATCGATCGGGTGATGGATTGAAATAATAGCCGGCAGATGAGAAATGCAAGCATAGTGAGGATTTCACACCTTCAAGTTGAAGCACATTAATTGTAATTAATACATAATTAAAAGGTACAAAGATAAAGCTTATAATTAAGCTTATACACAACCAGTGCATCCTTATTGGCATTACAAGCTTAGATAAGATACTTTATTTCTTAGACATGCTTGCACCCATGCATACACACGGATTTGTCTAATTTTTGTTGGTTTCAGTTTCGGTTTCTGTCTCGCTAGCACCACCGTGTCCTGGGGGATGGTGACCACCATGTCCACCATGTCCACCATGACCACCATGACCACCATGTCCACCATGTCCACCGTGACCATATCCGCCATCAAGGCCATATCCTTCGCCATGGCCATATCCGTGATCAGTTTTGACATTTTCCTCTACAAAAAATGAGTTGAAGAAGTCAAATATATCACAACGTACGTACACATGGCTAAGGTACGTAAACTATAATTATATATATAAAAATTGCTAAAACGAGCCACCGACGTTAAAAAATATATATATATATAAATTGCTAAAACGAGCCACCGACGTTAAAATATATATATATATATATAAAATAGAGCAAGAGGGCACATATATATTTAACTACTCAAGAAAGTAGAAAACTCATGGGTTTGAGCTGCCTCACCTAGCTCACGAGCTGAGACATGGGAGGAGATAAGAAGCACAACAGCAAAGACAAGGCCAAAGAGAAGAAAGGTCTTGGAGTAACCCATTTTTGTGTTAACAAGGAAGGAGATTTGAGACAATGTAGATGATTCTCTCTGTAAGTGAAGGGTGAGTTACTGCATTGTGGCTCTCCCTACTTATACACAAGTTTTGCAAGAGAGTGAGGTAGGGCGGCCAAAGTTTTGTTTGTTTTTGACGGATCTTATCCAGATTTCTGATAAATGTAGGGCTCACTTGTCCTAACGGATCGCGGCAGTCCACTCATTTATAGAAATAGATACATCTAAGCAGCAATTGTACTTAATTAAAATAAGGAGGAAATTTTTTATTTTTTATATTTTATTTTTTCTATTTTACTAAACTGAATTCAAAATTACGAATATCAAGAAAAAAAAAGTTGAAATTATATTTGGATTGTTTAAAAAATATAAAATTTTGAATAAAGTTAAATTTTTTTTAATTAAGTTGAGTGTTAATGGTGTCAAATCAACTAAAAAAGATAAGAAAAAAAAGTTATAAAGAATTGTCTTCCCAAACAAGCCCTAAAATTTTTATTTTAACTACTATGAGCTTCTGTCAACTCTTAAAACTAGTTTAAGAAGTGAGGCTTTCCTTCACAGTTATCAACGAGCCATTTTTTATAATCGATGTGGGATAACTCCAACAACCTCCCCTCACACGTCGGGCCCTGGGTCAGAGCAGAGGCAACCTGTTTCAACTAAGCTCTAATACTAGTGTTGGGTGGTCTTGGGCCTCTTTCAACTCTAAAGGTAGTTCAAGAGATGAGATTTTTTCTCACACTTATAAACTGGTCACCAATCTTTTCTACAACCGATGTGGAATAACTCCATTTCCTAACAAGGATGAAGAAGAAAAAAAAAATCTTAAAAAAAATCTGCGGGAAGGATAAAGTGACCCATTATAGTCATAAATATAACTATTATAAGCTATATGAAGAATATGCTGGAAATGCTCTAAGAATTTTCTCACATTTACTATCTAATTGCTAGTAATTCAAAGGTAAAATTGTTATATATGAAGAGTATGCTGGAAATGCTTTTAAGAATTTTCTCACATTAATTTACTATCTGCTAGTTGCTAGTAATTCAAAGGTAAAATTGTTAAAAATTTATATTTATAGAATTACCCTGCCAAGTAAACAATGGAGTCTGAGACTCTGAGAGTCTTTTTCATTTAGCAACAGGAAATTATTGATTACCCCAAAAAAAAAAAAAGTTGAAATGGATCTGTATCCGACTCACAATGTCGTCTTTATACAAAGTCAAGGTTTCGTCTAAGGTACGTGGCGAACAGCTAGGCTATCGAAAGTGATATACAATCCATATCACTTTTTTTTCTTTTTTCTAATTGAAAAGGGAAAAGGGAAAAGAGAGCGGATCAATCCATATCACATTAATTTTGTCACCATCAATTTCAGACAAAAAGCCTTCACATGTTAGCACAAGAAGAGTGGGAGGGCGGCTCAAAGTTATAGTGAACTTTGTTTTATAAGACATCATTTTTAATCGATTGAGCTCCACATTGAGGATATGTTGAGGTATTTGTTGAAATACTTTTATTAATTAGACTTATCAAATGACGCTTTAAATCTTAATTACTATGGTAAATTATTTTCTTAAATTGAAAAAATGTTTATAGAGATAAATTGAAGAGTTAATGTTTGAATTTAAGATCTCGATTTTAATATATACCATGTTAATTAAATCATCACTTACCTCAAAAACTTATGTGAATAGAAAATAATAAATTTGATTACTTAAATCAATATTTTAAAATACTTATGAATAGATACAATGAAAGAATTGCTAGATTAAATATAGCTGTATTCATACTAATATAGTGCAATTTTCACCAACTTCTAAGCAAATATTCGAGCTAGGTTTATGTTCTAATCATCATCTTAATGGCTTTATAGGATGCATAACCTCCGTTTAATACATTTCGTTTCTGGGTTTAGACTTGGCTAAACTCTTAAGGCTGATCAATAATAATTTTTTTTTTCAGCTTATTTTAATTCTATTATTGAAACTAATTCAAGGATTTATAGGCTAGTCATAAACTTATTAGAGTAATGCTATTAATTCTTCATACCCAATTATCACACTTATTTCGTACCGATTAACATGTTATATTTTAAGTGATTTTCATGTCAAGAACTTTTTTTTTAATCTATATCAGTAGCTTAAAAGAATAAAAAGAAAATTACTTAAAATACATCACATCAATCAGTATAAGATAAGTATTTATGATAAATGGACGTAAATAGTAGCATTACTCAACTTATTATTGAATATCAAAAATTACTCCTTTTAAGTAGAAATTGGGCAAGGCAAATCAATCCCTAGTTGGGATATTTATTTTACAACCTGGTATATATATCTTTGCAATATGTGAATTAGGAGAAATATGACTATAATCACATGAAAAAAATAATGTTTATACATATAAAATCAACCTAGCTATGATTTTGAATAGTCCATATATATATATATATTTATATTATCTTGGGACCAGCTGGATGACTCTTGAACTGATCCACTGACCTAACTCTTTGGAAAAATCATAAATAGTGTCCCACCTAAATTTCTCTCTTTCTCTAGCTCCATCGAGGATTGATGGGTGAAAGTTTTTGAACCCACAAGGCGACAGAATAGTTGGCTTGGGAATGTGGTGGTAGTAGTGGGTGAAAGTTTTTGAACCCACAAGGCGACAGAATAGTTGGCTTGGGAATGTGGTGGTAGTAGTATAGCCATAGGGCAGATGATGTTTCTGTGTCAGAAAACGACTATTTAATCAAAACCATCAACGATCGTACATGTATTCTGGTTTCTTTTGAAGTTCTAAAGGATAGACATGCATGAATTTTGCAGCCTCAATTATTGCTAATAATTCGGTGAATAAATGTAGAAAAGTTTGTAGGCTTTAGGGAAACTATTTGTTTGAATACTGGTTTAGTTGAACAATCATATATATATATATATATATATATATATATATGTAAGAGAATTCTCTCATGTTTTTTCTGTTCAATTCGAATAAAAAAATTGCTGAAAATGTAAAAACAATTGCTAAGAATTGATAGAAATTTGCCTGATCCTTCTTATATTGGGCTTTTATTTCATGCACAGTAAATATGAAAAGATGTAGCTGCAAAGAAGCTTAGGAGAGAAACCATTGTGTCGGCCTTTCCTCATCTCACATCGCTTTTATGATACAACGAATACATAAAGTGTATACGTTCACATACATGCACCACATGCACAAAGATTGGCATCCTTAGATTTAATAAATTAGGTTTCTTATATATGCGGGTTAAAAATTAGGTGTCTACTTTATTTATAGTCACTCACTTAATTATAATATTTTAAAGTTGAAAAAATTTAACATATAAATTTAATGATTTAGTAATGTTAGATGTTTTAATTATCACGTCAATTTAATTATAAAAAAACATTTATAGAAGCAAAAGCAATAATTCGAACTCTTTTCCTTTAATTGTTTGCTGACTGGTCGTTTACTTGATTTGGATTTTCAACATATATTAAAACCGATCGAAGACAATATTAAAGTTAAGAAATGGAGCCTACTTATGCTCCTTTCTTTTTCTCTTCGTCTTTTCTTCCAAAAAATCATGTTGCACACGTCCCTCCTTGCGTCATTGGGACACAAAGTTTGACCTTCAGCTACATGATCATCGATCTGTATATGATACAAATAATTCAATACTTTCCCCAAAACTCCATCATTGATTCCTCAATCGAAAGCTACATTGTAAATTGTCTACATATATATATATACACGTGTGCGTTATCCCCTTTCTGACGTACCATCTTACATCATTTTATTGTCTGTAAACTTTAAATGCTTATGGCCACTAGCTGAGCATACCCATTTTGGACACAGACAAAATCGTCGGCAATAGACGACTTCTTTTTTTTTTTTTTTAAGATGTGATTGATATAGATGTACACATTTTTGTCGAGGGAATATTATAAGATTTTAGAATTACTTTACTTCAGCTCTTTTATTATACATACTAATACTAATCTTTATATTTATAGATGATATTAAATAAGTGTGGTAAATAAAAGTGAATAACAAAATTTTTATATCATATATTATAAATGAACGGTACGGTTAAGATTATGCTACTTCGATTGGGAATCTTATTTAAAAATAAAATTTTTAATTTGTTTTCTCCTATATTTTTTTGGCCAACCACCATTTGAGACGATGATCAAACCATTTAATTAAGTTGTTTTGGACGGTTGGGTTGGGTTGGGTTGGGTTGGGTTACCCCAGTTGATTGTTATGGGGTTGATGGACCATTCCCTTAAAGCATGTTTTAAGGGCTATCCTTGTCCAACCACTTTCATCTAATGACTCTAATTATTTGGGTGGCTAACCACCCCAATTTATTGTTGAAGCATGGTGACCAGTTCAAAATAGGTTAAGTCTTTTTTTTTTTTTCCTAGATGTTAAGATAACGGAGTTCGTTTCTAACCGTTCATTATAAACGAACAACTGAGGTTGAAGGAACTATACTATATATTACTTTTATTTAATCTTTAAAAGAAATATTTGTAGGAATTATTATATATGAACATATGTTACAAATAGAATGTAAGTCTGATAATAATTACGTCAATCCACATACACAAAACATGTATATATAACTCATGTTTACTTTATGAGTAATGTTACATATATATCACACAAACAAGCTGATATGGTAAGCTCTTGCAGCCATTAATTTTTTACTTTTTAACAATGACTAATTCAATAGCTACTAAATCCATCTTGTCACGTTAGCTTTGAGTATAGGCTAGGAAGATGTGAAAAATTTTCCTGGCATATATGACTTGCTCCCATCGTTTTATCAGAGAGCCCTCCATTGCCTTGGCTGGCTTCCCGCTAGTATTAGTGATGGTCCCTAAAAAATTAATGGCTACCTAGACCTTGTCATGTCATCTTTCAATATAGTTTAGGAAGATTTGAAAAATTTTCTTGGCATATATGACTCATAAACCACGAAAGTGTACTTCATTCCGGGTGTATGAGTTTACACCATGAAGTAATTTATAGTGTGACTTTCCATTTTTCTTTTTCTTTCATTCTAATTAGGTCTTAATATCTTGGGATTCAATTTCTTTGTAATCATTTTGTACTATAATTAGAGTTTTAATTAAAGAGCATAGACTAATCTCTTTACCATAACTGAGGTTTTAATTTTTTTTTTTTATAAAAGAAAAAACCTTAATTATGTTATTTTTATTTGAGGTCTTATTTTATTAGAGGTCTTAAATGACAGCCTACTTCGCCTAAACAATGAGTTAGTTGTCTGACTCAAAACACAATGGATATTATTGCAAAACTGTCAAGTGGGAAAACTAGAACAAGATTCTCGATTTCAAGTTCAAATGAATTGGAGAATATCCAATTACTTATATTTGATGGGTATTTTTCTTTTTTCGCTTTTTGATGAGACAAAATTACATATCCACTCTGATTCATTTGAATTACGTTGTTGTTTTTTTTTTTTTTTTTTTTTGCCTAAAAAGAGTAAGGAGTAAAAGAGTAATAATAAGAGGATGTGAGGGGCTCTTGCCTGAATAAAAAAAGCCTATATGAGCAAAAGGTACTAAAAAAACTGTTCATTCACGTTGTTTTTAAACTGTATAAATTGTCCAAAGAAAACAAACGAGAACTAGATCTCATCATTTTTATTGTCGTCCTTCGATTTATTTAGTCATGGATTGAAGTTATTTAGTGTCTTTAATTAAAGCAATAAACCATATATTATTTATTATCTATTTTATATTATTTTGGTTGGATATTGTGCGGTAGATTACACTTTCATGGGTAAAAAGAATTTTTTAACTGTGTAGTAATTGACAACACCATAGCGAGTGAGTAGTGAGGATTTCACACCTTCAAGTTGAAGCATATTTTAATACATATATAAAAAGCAGAATTAATACACATGAAACAAGCAGAAAGATAAACCTTATAGAGCTGCTGTGGTTGAGAGTTTATAATCTACACAACCAGTACTGCAACCTTATTGGCATTACAAGCTTAGATACAAAGATAGCATAGGACGACGAAGGATTTAATTTGTCTAATTTTTGTTAGTTTCACTTTTCAGTTTTCAGTTTCTGTCTCGCCTGCAGCACCGTGTCCATGGTGACCGTGATGATGGCCATGATGATGGAGATGATGACGATGATCATGTCCGTGGCCGTGGTGACCATGTCCATGCCCGTGGCTATGGTCACCATAGTTGACCTCCTCCACAGCCTCAGTTTCCTCTATAGATAAAAGTGAGTTAAATTCACAACATGGCTATGGTATAAACTATAATTTCAAAATTAAGCATAAGTGCTTAAACAAATCCTATATATGAAACACATGAAATATTTGGTGCTCCCTAATTTGTTAAACAAATGTAGAGATGCAAGGCACATGTCATTATACTAATATAATTAATGTCATGTTTAAGCACTTATGCAATTAAAATGGATTAAGACTTCGAAGTACTCTATTTTGTTTTTTCCTCGTCCGAGGGACGTATATTATCACTTTGAGAAATGTTGCGCATCTTAAATTTTCTTTCCAAAAGTTGATTCTTAAATGATGTGTCATAATCCCATGAGTTCGTGACATACTTCCTAAAATCATAAATCTTATGAGATGATGACACATCATTTAGAAACTAAGTTTTGGAAAAAAAATTTGGGATGTGTAGCACTCATCTATCACTGTATATGAGGAATTTGCACATTATTAATTAACTCAAAAAATAAGGAAGAAACTCACGGGTTTGAGCGGCCTCAGCAAGCAGCTCACGAGCTGAGACATGGGAGATAAGAAGCACAACAGCAAAGACAAGACCAAAGAGAAGAAAAGTCTTGGAGTAACCCATTTTTCTGCTAAAAAGGAAGAGAATTGGAGACAATGTAGTACTCTAAGATGATTCTGTGTGTAAGTGAAGGGTGAGTTGCTCTGCATTGTGGCTCTCCCTATTTATACACAAGTAGTAGGGACTAGCTAGGGAGGGAGCTGGTAGCAATTGGGCGGCAAAAGTTTGCTTTCCTTTTGATGCTACTGATAGGATCAGTGCGCCAAGTAAAGATTGGAGTCCGACAGTCTTTTTCCTTTAGCAAAAGGAAATGATTCCATTACCCAAAAATAAAAAAAAATAAAAAATTGAATTGGATATGTATGATCATACTCACAATGTTGTCATTGTATAAAGTTGAGCTTTCATCTAAGATTGAAAGTCGTGGTACGTGGACAAAAGGGAAACAGATCCTCTTCAGTCCTAAATGGATTAGAGAATATCCGATTAAAAGTTAAGATTTATTTTTAAAAATCTTAAGGCCTCAAATGGGACATCTGTCTCACTACTAAAATATAATAAAATATTATTTATCGTTAAAAAAAATAAAATAATAAAATAATAAGGGGTGGTTGGTCACCCCATTGCCACCCTAATTAAGGGGTGGCCGGCCACCCCTGGGGTGGCTTCACATGGCCCTTAATTGGGGGGTGGCTCAAGGGCCAAATCAAAAAATAAAATAAAATTGATCTAGGGTGGCCTGGCCACCCCATTTTGCCCTAAGGGGGTGGCTAGCCACCACTGGGATGACTTCGGCCACCCTAGACCGGCCGGTCTGGGGTGGCTTCGATGGCCCTTGGGGGTGGTTCCCCCAAGGGCAAACCCATAATTTTTTTTTGGCCCTTGTGGATGGCCGAACCACCCCCAAGGGCAATGGGGGTGGCCAACCACCCGCGATCATTTTTTTTTTTTTTTTTTTTGATTTGGCCCTTAGGGGTGGCTCGGCCACCCCCCCAAGGGCCATAGGGTGGCTTCAACCACCCCAGACTAGCTAGTCTAGGGTGGTCGAAGCCACTCCTTATTATTTTATTATTATTATTATTATTATTATTTAACTATAAATGATATTTTATTATTATTTTAGTAATGGGACAGATGTCCCATTTGGAGCCTTAAAATTTCTAAAAGTAAATCTTAGTAACTAGATATTCTTCAGTCTTAAATGGACTGTAGAAGATCCGTTTCCAGCCAAAAGTGATGTACCCATTCATATCACATTAACTTGTCTCCATTCCTTTGCAGAAATTAACCTTTGCAATTTTGCATGTTCGGGTATATTTTGTGGTTTCTAGCATTATTAATATATACTCTCGTGCATGGAAATATTTTTGTTAATTAGATTTATCAAGCTTTTAGTCTTACTATATATGGGGATAAACGAATATTTAATTAATGTTTTAATAGTTGAATTTCTATTCTAAGCAAATATCCGAGCTAGTTTAATGTTTTAGTTACCATCTTAATGGCTTTAATTAGTTTCTGGGTTTATATCTGGCTAAACTCTTATTAATTAAAGCTGATCATTGACATTTTTTATCAGCTTATTTTAGCTCTATGATTGCAACTTCTTAAAGGATTTATAGGCTACTCCTATAAATAATGTCCCACCTTATCTTCTTACTACTCTATATCTAGGAATGGGTGGAAGTCTTAGAGCCTGGCCACAAGGAGACAGAATAGTTGGCATGGTATAGGACCGATGATGTTTCCGTGCCTTTTTTGATAAATATATATATATATGGGCAATTTCTATTAACAACTGAAAACAAATACACACAAAACCAGCAAAAGCCAGCTATTTAATGAATCAAAACCCAGCAACGAGGATCATATGTAATTATGTATGATGGTTTCTTATAATTGAGCTTTTCTTTTTTGCAAATCTAATATTGTGAAAAGATGTAGCCCCCATGCAAAGAAGTTTGGGAGAGACCATGCATTGTCAGCATTGTCTCATCTCACATGGCTTTTTTATCTCTTCATGATTTTCTCGCTTTTTCTAAAGATCTTCTACCAAATTGATTTGCAAATCAATAAGGTAGATTCCCCTTCTCTTGCTATTGCTAACGGACCCGAGAAAAAAAAAAAAAAAAAAAAAGGTACTGTTACTCATTACACCTATTTATAATCATGCTCATTTAATTAACATGATCGACATATTTTAAATGATTTTTCATATTAACTTGTGTACAATGAAAGTAAAGAAAAACATTACTCAAAAAAAAAGAATTCAAGAGATAGAATAAAAAGAAAAAGAGATTATTGCTTTCTTATTTTATAGATCTTTTTGACAAAAGTAGAGGGGACTTTGCTTGCTAAATCAAAAGATGGCAATTAATTATCTATCCTATTTGATTTTGTCTTGAAAGCTTTGTACTTATCGATCGCCTTGTCTTTCTTTTGATACAAAAGTGCGATCTTTCTTCTGATATAAAGTGTATATTTTCACATGCACAAAGTTTGGTATGTTAGATTCCAAGAAATTATTTCTTTTATGTGCAAATAAGAAACTGATAAATAAAGGCATTAGTTGTGCGTCTAAGCCCCAAGACAACCTTTCCTATTAGTTATTATTGAAAAATGTTTGAGTATTATTACAATTTTCTCTCATGTGATAATATCTTACAAAATGAAGAAATTCATCATGTAAATTAATTTAATTTTTTAATGTTTCAAAAATTTTCACTACTTTATGTTTAAAAAATCATCTTTTTTTTTTCACTACTCTTTTTTTTTTTTTTTCAAAATAACTACTTTCACTATTTTATTTGAATATTATTTCTTTTCAAATCACCTATATTTCATAGTCATGTACATCTCTCATAGAAATCTATTTAAAAAAAAAAAAAACTAAAAAACTAAAAACTAAAATAGCTAGGGAAATATAACAATTTTTTCACCCAAATTTATGTTTTAACTAACCAAAAAAGCCTTGTACTCAGGGTGGAACTGTGTAGGCCTTTGTCTCTCCAAAATTTTAAAATTATCCTTAAAATTTAAAATTTTATTCCTAAAATTTATGGGTTTTTATGAAATGTCTCCCTAAAAACGAAATTTTTACCCCTAAATTTTTATTTTTAAAATTTTGTCCCCCACTCTTAATTGTCTAGTTCCTCCCCTGCTTGTACTCATCTTGCACACGTCGTGTCATTGGGAGTCTGGGACACAAAAAAAAGAAAAAAAAATTGAAACCTTTCCCCAAAGTTTTTTTTTTTTTTTTTTTTTTTTTTGTAATATCCAAAGTTAATTGACTCGGGGACCATATGTTGTGTTTCACGAGTGATGATGGAGCCTTTGGTATGATTAAGTCCCATCATCTTATGTTATTTTTATTGTCTATAATTATAAGAGGATTGCTACACATCCTAAATTTTCCTTCAAAAAATTAGTTCTCAAATGATATCTCATCATCTCATGAGATTTATTATTTTGGGAAGTGTGTCACCAATTCATGGGATAGTGACACATCATTTGGGAACCAATTTTTGAGAAAAAAATTTGGGATGTAAAGCATTTTTCTAATTATAAATTGATATATGCCTATGGCTGAAGAACCGGTGTTTTTTCGACATAGACGTGTAAGCTGTGATTGATAACAAGTCATGAGTGATACGGAAATCGGGTGCACCGCTAATGTGCTAGTTAGTTATTGGTGAGGGATTAACGTATCTCGTAAAATCTCTATAATTTTAAAAAATTTTAGAATATTAGAAAAAATGTAAAATTATTTAGTGCATGAAAATTTGGTTTTTTTTGTTAGAAAATCACACCACGTAAATTTTGAGTTGATGTATAGCATTATTTTTTGAATTAATTTCTTCGCTAAAATTTAAAAAAATTTGGTGATTTTCTTTTTGGGTCATACGTTTGGGCCGAACATGAACTTCAGGGCTCATCAAGTACAGTCCCAAATTGATATTGCAAACTTTGAGTTAGGGCCTTAGGCTACATAAGGCTGTTGGGCCCAATTTTGCATGCCCATATTTTCGCGGTAACCAAACAGCCATTAGTGTTTCGTTCGTGGTGAGATCTCATACTCCGGATCGATTCTGAGTTCGGTTTCATCAAACCCTAAATCAAAATTCAAATTCCTAATTGTTCTTGCGGGAACTGGTTTTTCTCTCCCAGATCGAAGGGAAAATCGACATGGGGTTCTTGGTGACAACGCTAATTTTCGCATTGATTGGGATCATTGCGTCTCTGAGCACCAGAATTTGCTGCAACAGAGGACCCTCCACTAATTTGTACGTTTCTCATAATCCAATCCATTTTTTATGTTATTTTCTTGAGGTCATGTTTGTGTCTCAACTTTTGTGTGTGGGTGGGTGTGTTATATTGCTTATTTATAAAATCTAGGTTTCTCAAATCATCTGCACTAGTCAGATGCTAATGAAATACTATCTGATGGTGGTTTGAGTGATTATGGTAATGGGGCATTTAGATTTAATTGAAATGTTCATCAGCTATCTAATGAAAACTGTGCATGTTAATGTATTACTCTTTATTCTTTTTGAAACTTTTGTGTGTATATGCTTTCAATCATCTTATATTCTTCTGGTAATGTGCAAAATGGCCTAATCTGCTTTTTTCATTGAAGGTTAATGTATTATTCTGTATTCCTTTTGAAACTTTTGTGTGTATCTTATTTCAATCATCTTATATTCTTCTGGTAATGTGCAAAATGGCCTAATCTGCTCTTCTCATTGCAGGTTCCACCTAACATTGGTTAATACAGCAACAACCTGTTGTTGGATGATGTAAGTGCATGTTTAGTTTGCATGTTTTTCGTTTCATCAGCTATCACTAAGTATTCAAACATCAGAAGTCCATCTAATTTGATGTTGTATGTAAAAGTCATTGCACATGTGCACCTCTTTAGGTAGCACTTCATGTACACTTTTTTTTCTTTTTTTTTTAAGGTCGAGTCATAGCCTAACCCCAACTCCACTAAGGGGATAGCAATAACAAGTTGGTGGAGGATTAATGGACATGGGTCTCGTTCCTTTAGCATCATGTCCATTGATATCCTCCCCTCACCAACCCAGTGGGATAAACTAGGATAAAAAAGGGACATTTGATCAAGTTTTGGCTTAAGTACTATAAAAAAAAAAAAACTACAGCACATGTTATGTAAATTTTTAAATGGTCCAGATTTAATTTCAAATTTTTTATGAGAAAGAAAGAGAGAGTGTGAAGTTAAATCTGGATTGTTAAAAAAACTATAGCACATATTCTATAGTTATTTTTTACTGCATCTAATCCAATTCCATTTGACCAACGCCATGAGATATCATTCTCTTTGAAGACAATAAAAGCCTGTTAATCTGACTTTTCTTTTCTCTGTTCTAGTTGGTCTCAATTCTAATTTGAGAAAGCTTATGTGTAGTTGTTTCTTGGTTGTAATGTATTATTCTTGTTTTGCTTGTTAGGTGGGCGATTGTATATCTTGCACAGATGAAACCACTCATAGTCCCAATTCTGAGTGAAGGAGAATGAAGTTCTGTGTGGATTTACATACGGTGCATTATTAGTAAACCAATAACATGGGTTATGGATTGGCTAGCAGAGCATCTGATTTTGGATTCGCGGGTAATTCAGTATCTTCTTGTGTATGTAATTCTTGTTTAGAGCATGAACCTTGAATTAGTTTTGCATTGTTGCTCAATATTCCATGTGATAAAATTGTTATATTTTACCCTTCATTTACTTTCTGATATCATTCTATCAGACAGTAAAGGTATATATATATATGTAGTTTGAATGAAGTAAGTGATGATGTACATTTCTTTTTAATTATATCAATGCTATAAAGAGATAACCTTGCATTATCTCTACATGTTTATTTTTGAGGAATGCTACATGCTGCACAAACATCCCACAAATATCTCACAAAACTGACGTGACAAGGTTTAGTAGTCATTGGATCCGCCCTTGTTAAAAGAAATATATCCCTACTAGACCTTAACACGTCAGCTTTATAAGATATTTGTGGGATGTTTGTGTGGTATTCAACCGGTCTATTCCACTCCTCCACTCAATTGTCTTTCCATCATCTTGCTAGCTTATGCTTCATCCATTGCGTGCAACCCACACGCCGTCTTGGCGCGCATGGACTACACTTGTCGATATCATTTCTTGTTTCTTGCGAAAGATCCTTTGCTCCCCCCTCCACCTCTCCTCTTAATCTCCATGGTTGGTGCCCTCTCTTTTGCCTATGTAGCCTTCCAAGTCCAAGTACGATGTCCACTAAGCATTCATCGCCGGGCACCTTCTTCATCGGACATTGTGTTAGTGCTCCTCTACGACAGTTCTAGTCTAGTCATTATCAGTTCTATCCTCTTTATTGAGACTCAAGTTCTCTTGTCGAAATAGCAATTGTTTCAAGCAACCCATTCACTAAATAGTCTTAACAACCGTCGTTTTTAACAACTTCCCTTTTTTTGGATTGTATGCCAAAAATCTATTGGACCGAGCCAATTATTCGACCATTCCCATATGTTAGGTTTGTTCTTGCGATGTGATGTTTTTACTAGAGTTTTTATTTGGTACCAAATCTCTTTTGTTTTCACTCTTCTTTTGTTAATGCAAAAAACAAAAAACAAAAAAAAATGTAAAGTCCACCTACCCCTTCAAATTATTGCTTAATTGATAATGTTCTCCCCAAATTTTCAATTGTGACAATGTCTCCCCCAAACTATTAAAATTTGTCAATGTCCCCCAATGACGAAAATACTCTTAAAATAAAAATGAAAAATTCAAAACAAAATCTAAAAATAATTTTTTTTAAAAAAAATAAAAACAAAAACCATGGTATGGAATTAAATTTTTTTTTTCTTAAATAAAAAAAAAAAAACAATTTGTTTTTGTTTTTTTTTTTTTTTTTTTCTTCAAATTTATTGGAGTATTTTATTTTTTTTTCTTATTGAAAAAAAATTAAGGTCATTTTTTTTTTTTTTTAGCCTTGAGTGGACATTGTCAATTTCTTGATAGTTTAGGGGGACATTATTGAAAATTTTAGGAAGTATTGTCAATTAGGTAATAGTTTGAAAGGGACATGTAAACTTTAAAATAAATAAATAAAAAAAGTGTATTTCATTTTTTTTAACCGTGCTGCAGTTTTGTTATTTATAGGCTAAGAAAAAAAAAAGTTAATTAATGAGAGAGAGAGAGAGGGAGAGAGGGAGTGATAAAATCGCATTAAAGAAAACAAAGTAAACGACAACGGGAGAAAAGAAACGAAGAGAAATTACAGTTAAAAAAATCGTAGTAATAAATTTCCTCTTTTTACGTTTCATTTTTTGGTTCATGAATGCCCAGAGCAAACCTGGACAGAGCATAGAAAACTTTATACTATGCCTCTTTCAAATCTAAGTTTTCCAAATTAGAAAACTTTTGTATTCAAAAGAGAAGTTAATTCTTTCTTCAAAAAAAAAAAAAAAAAAAAAAACTTGTGTATATAGTTATGAATTATGACCTAGTATGAAATTAAATTTAAAATTTGCTTGCTTTTATTTTACATAAACGCGCACACACATAAAAGAATTATATGTATTTGAGAAGTATTAGGGAGTCAAACAAATAAACTTAAAAAAAAAAATTTCAAATTGACGTGGCAAGGGTTTTTAAATTTTTTTTTTAAAAAATGCAATTATCTCTCTCTTATCTGCCACTCACGGTCTGTCACGTCAGTTTAACAATTTTTTTGGGTTCATTTGTTTGGCTCTCTAACACTTCCCTATGTATTTACGTAAGTTCAGACCCTCCGGCAAAAAAATTCTAGTTTCACTCATGTCATTGGTCTGAAACTACCATATCAATAATGTAAGATAATTATAAAACAAAATTTTAATATATATATATATCAAATTTTCAACGTGAGTAACCCAAAATATTTGATAAGACGGGAAATTTAATTCTCAAATTATTGATCATAGATGATACCATAAATCGAATTAGGATTCAAAGTTACATAAAGGCCTACTCAATAGAAATGCTAAATAAATGGAGGAACCTCTTGCCTTCTATAATTACCTGCACAACCACAAGTTCATTATGTTTATGTGGCAATTAAACATGGACCATCTTCAAAGACCCTCCCATAAAAAGTCAAGCCTCCTTAAATGAGGGATCATGAGGACTAATGACATATAAATTTAGTGACTAAATAAAAAATGTCACATCAACTATTATATTAGTGATAAATGTTATACGCACTCTTACTGCTCACTCTCTATCACCGTGCCATGTAAAGAGTGCGCATTTGAAAATGTGTAAGTGAAAATGTGTAGCATTTCTCTTACTTCAATTTATTAAAAAAATAATTGTAACAAAAATTAAAATACCCTTACAAGTTACAACACTCAAAAAATAATAATAATAATTTATATATATATATATATATATATATTAATCGATATTTTTGCGGTGTTTACTCAGGAAACCAGCCTGTTTATTACTTTTTTTTTTTTTTTTCTTAAAACAAAACAGAAAACATAGGTTCAGCACACGGGGGCGGGGCCCATCCAATCTTCGTGACGTGCCACTCCCACATATCCGAATCCACCAAGAGAGTGAAAACTGAAACGGTTTTGTTTTTGTTTTTGTTTTGAAGTTTCTATTAGTTCATTTTCCTAAAACCCTAAAACCCATTTCTTTCTCTCTGTCTCTCACTTCCTGTGGCAATGGCAATTCTTCAGCTCACAAACGCAAACGAGCTGATCTCAACCTCTTCAATTCACACCCCATTTCACCAAAAGACATTCCCTTTTAGAGAATGCCTTTCTCAAAGAAGATGTACTTTCCGGAAACAACACCGTTTTGGGGTTGTCAGCTGCTCCTTTGCCCCAATGGAATCGGCCAAGATTAAGGTGGTTGGCGTCGGTGGTGGTGGCAACAATGCCGTTAATCGCATGATTGGTAGCGGTTTACACGTGGGTTTTCGTTTACATTTTTTGGGCCTAGGCCAAACTCCGATATTCCAACTCTCTCTCTGTGTCCCTCATTTTGGTTCTGACTGTGTTTTGAGTATTTTGTTTGATGCCCATTTGTGGTTTTACTTCAATTATGCCCTTTTTTCGAGTTTTCATTTATTCCTGTAAGTATATATATTGGTCATTTTCCGCTGGTCTGGTTACATTATAAGCTGTGACCATTTGCGTTTCTGTTAATTATGCTTGTAATCCGCATGAAGATTCACTTTTGATGGTCTCGATGGTGGTTTCTTGTGTTGTGTGTTTGTTGCGTGTTTGCTTCGTTACCGGCTAACACAGTTGTAAAACATTTCCATTGCTTGATATGCACATGCATTTGTTGATTTTGTTCAGTGCTTTCACCTTTTTTATTCAAATTTTTGGTGCATAACTTCCGAATTGGATTCTTGAGGCCTTGTGTTGTTTGAAGTATACATGGGATAGTGTTAAACTGGAAAATAAGTCATTATTGATCTTGATGTTTTACAATTTTGACATTTCAGGGAGTTGATTTCTATGCGATAAACACAGATTCACAAGCACTATTACACTCTGCTGCCGAGAACCCACTTCAAATTGGAGAACTTTTGACTCGTGGACTAGGTCTGGTGTTCTCATTGATATGTTTAATTAACTATTTTGAATCTTTAGGCATTGACCACACAACCAAGGCCAGTGGTCTGGTGTTCTCAGCCCACTCACACTCATGTTTGCACTTTGCATAATTTCCATTGTGGACTTATTTACTTTATGGTGGTAGTATTGTGTCTATTGATTGAATTATTTGATAGAGCTGCAGGTACGGGTGGGAATCCACTTTTGGGGGAACAAGCTGCGGAGGAGTCTAAAGAAGCCATTGCAAATGCTCTTAAGGGGTCAGATCTTGTGTTTATAACTGCTGGTATGGGTGGAGGAACAGGGTCTGGTGCTGCCCCAGTTGTTGCCCAGATATCCAAAGAGGCAGGGTATTTGACCGTTGGTGTCGTTACCTATCCTTTCAGCTTTGAAGGACGTAAGAGATCTGTACAGGCAGGTGTCCTTTTGGTCTTTATTTGGAATTTTTGAATAACTTATCTGTTGTTCGCTAATATATTAAATCCAAAACTTCCTAACCAAATGTTGAGAAGTGCTTTAATTGAGGCATCATCCACATATCTTGAATTGAATGGAAACAGATGTCATACGTTTTCTTTCCTTTTGGACACATGTTCAGACTCTTCGGTCTAAGAGAATTTCCCTTGCATTTGTTCTCCCATAACCTGTTTTGGAGCTAGAAATATATTTATGACTTCAAACTTTTCTCTATTTGCTTTGGATAGACAAAATCAATATTCAAAGGATTGCCAAAAGGTTGGACTCCTTGACAGATGTGTAATGTATCCAACTCTTTTTTAAGCTGTACTTTATAATTTGTAAATTGTAATTGCCAAAAAGTTACTTTTACATGAACAGATGTTTATTGAAAGTGCTTCAGTAATTGAGCTCCTTCCATCCACTTTGGCCAGGTTTGGGATTATGTGATGTCTTAAGATGTTCATGTTCTTAAAAAAAAAAAAAAAAAACAAAAAACATAACCCTGTTGTAGTGCTTATCATTATTAATGTGCACTATAGATGAGTTGCTTAGCTCATCTGTAAAATATATGTTAATGGTAGTGTAGAGACTAGACACAGAACTAAGCTGGAATTTTATGATATTGCGGCAGCAGCTTTGATGCACATCAATTTCTATAGCTTTAGGAGTTTCAAGTTATATTATATTTACTTTTCTTCAGGCATTGGAGGCTATTGAAAGGTTGCAAAAGAATGTTGACACTCTTATAGTCATTCCAAACGACCGTCTGCTGGATATTGCTGATGAGCAGATGCCCCTTCAGGATGCTTTCCTTCTTGCTGATGATGTTCTACGTCAAGGAGTCCAAGGAATTTCAGACATAATCACAGTGAGTGTTGTGTGAAACACTCAACTGTATTTCTACATTTCAATCACTTGCCCATTTTATTTAAGAAGTTGAAGTCCTTGGCTACCTCAGTTAAGCATAATATGATTGCATTATTGATTATCTATTAATTAGTGAATTGCACACGCACACAATGCCCTAACTATTCCTTATTATTTTAACGTAGCCATATCTGCTTCTTTTCCCCTTCCTAAACATTATCATTCTGCTTATCCTAGATAATTTGAAGATTGAAACTTTTGCAGATTCCTGGACTGGTAAATGTGGATTTTGCAGATGTAAAGGCAGTCATGAAAGACTCTGGAACTGCAATGCTTGGAGTAGGGGTTTCCTCCAGCAAAAACCGTGCAGAAGAAGCAGCTGAACAAGCCACTTTAGCTCCCTTGATTGGATCCTCAATTCAATCAGCTACAGGGGTAGTGTACAATATTACAGGAGGAAAAGACATAACCCTGCAGGAAGTGAATAGAGTGTCTCAGGTACTTGAGATATTGGTTTTTATTATTCTATACTCTAGTCAAAGAAGGCACACGGTCGAATTCATTTTGTATTTAGGGAAAATTACAGTTTACCCCCCCAAAGTTGTCACCGATTTGCAATTTCGCCTCTAAAGTTTCAATTTTTGCAATCCACCCCCTTAAAGTTTCAATTTTTTTCAATTCAACCATTCTGTCAGTCAAAACCGCTTTGACTGACAGAACAGTGATCACGTGCGACGCACGTGATCACTTAAGGCGTTTTAGTACCGAAAATGCCCCCTGAATATTATTTTTCACATTCTGCAGTCAACCACCTCCGAATCTCTTCCATTACAAATCTCCCATGCTTCTCCCTCCATGTTCTGGTGCACTGCAAGCTCTTTAGAGATTCAACAGTAGATTCTCTCAATCTCTGCGCCACTTTCGTTGCTACTGTCTTCAAATTTTGTTAGTGTATCATTTCCTTCACAAATTCATCCAATATTTTCGGAATCTGTCTGCTTTTCCATCAGGTATTGTTTTTCTTAAGATTTGAAGCATACCCATCTGGTTTCTTAATAATTTATGTCACGGGTTTCCTCCACACTGTTGTTGCCCCTCTCCCTCGCTGTTGCCTCCAAAAGGAAGAAGATTGATCTTTCCTTGGCCAAATGGCCCAAATCTCACAAAACTATTGGGATTTTGGCCATATTCAATCCCGAAACACCTTGGAAACGACAATGGAACTACCAAATTGAAACAATTGAAACAATTAAATCCAAGAACCGAAGTCCTTACATTTCACGCATAAACAACCGTAATTCAAAAAAATTCTCAAATTTATCACAACCCAGTACAATGTGAATGATCGAACATATGATTCTAACATCTATTAACATAAATCAACCATCAATTCCGATAAATTAATCTTCTCTGTCATTGCCGGAAAGGGATCAATATTTTCTGTTGTTGCCGGAGAATGACCTTTGCCGAAGAATCCAAGAATCATTCGTTCAAATGAACAGGGGAACATAGAAACAAAAACGCCTTCTTCCCAAGACTTGCTTTGCCTCTTCCTGCAAGACCCTTCTCACTCTTTCTCGTTTCTTGCTGACCAATAGCAGATCGATCGGTTTGGCATGGAGAAGATGAGGTAGGCGGAGAAGAGAAGGTAGGGATGGGGGCATTTTGGGAAAAAAACAACCAACAGCGATCACGTGACTTGCACGTGATCACCGTTCCGTCAGTCAAAGCGGCTTTGACTGACGGAATGGCTGAATTGAAAAAAATTGAAACTTTAAGGGGGTGGATTGCAAAAATTGAAACTTTGGAGGCGAAATTGCAAATCGGTGACAACTTTGGGAGGGTAATCTGTAATTTTCCCTTGTATTTAAATTGATGAACAATATTGAATTATTCCTAGTGCATGTTCTCACATTGATGCATGCCTGACATTCCCCAGAAATCAGCAAGCTGAGTTTATAATTACTGCATCCAGTGCTGGGATTTTTCATCTCTCTGTTTTCGGGATTCAGCATACTAATATCTGCTTATGTAATAAACCCTTTTCAGGTTGTTACAAGTTTAGCAGATCCTTCTGCTAACATCATATTTGGAGCTGTCGTGGATGACCGCTACAACGGAGAGATTCATGTTACCATCATTGCTACAGGCTTCTCGCAGTCATTTCAGAAGATACTATTAACAGATCCCAAGGCAGCAAAGCTGATTGACAAAGTTGCAGCGGGCCAAGAAGGTAAGGGAATGCCCTTTCCCCTCAAGTCCACAACCTCACCTTCAACTGCACCAGCAAGACCGGCTCTGCGAAAACTCTTCTTTTAATGCCTTCTTGCTTCGTTTTTTCAACTACTTGTGCTAATTGGCTCTGTAATGATCTCGAAGCTAAATGTATGAGAACATCATTTTGTTTTAGGGGTTGCTCGGTTTTTATGTACGTAGGTAAGATAATTGGAGGTACTCTCATTCTTTATCATGCTTTCTATTATCCTCTTCTAACTAAAGCCTATGTTTGTACAATCTGTTAGATCCCCAAAATCTTTTCTGTTGTATCAAATTCATATGTTGAACAGCAAGTCCGCTGAAGCATGTGCAAGGAACAAAACGCATATTACTAATTGCGCCATTCAACTGTCAAATGGTCACAAACGCCCAACAATACCCAGTAGAATACCTACAGGCTTCAAGAAACAAAATATACAAATCCCGGGTTTAGCTTGAGTGCAGAAAGGACACAAGCTAAGGGTGCCACGGGTCCTATTTGCTGATGTGGCAACCTTACCAGCGTCATGTAAATAGACATGACATAGGCTTTGCCCTTCCTTTAGAGAGTTCAGATTAATGAGTCTACCCTATTTAATAAAATAGATCAACTTGCAAATCAACACAAACCTAACTTAAAATTAGCAAGTTAGAGTTTAAGAATTTGATATGTTTAATTAAATTTGTCGGGTTAAAGTTTGTCCATCCAAACACAACACGCAATATTCAGGACTGATAATTTTTAAAAAAATTCACAAATCCAACACGAAATTAGTAAGTTAAGATTAATGAATCTGGCCTGTTTAATAAAATAGATCGAGTTATAATTGATTTATATAATCTAATAATACCTATGCCCGATAAAACCCAAGCCAGACACAAATACGAATTATCACTTCTTGGAGGTGAGTTGCGTATACCTCAAAACAAACTCGAACACAGCTGTAAAGAATCATATTATTGCAAACAAATTATCATAGAAGAGAGATTCCTAAAAAGTTGGCGAGCAACTTCCAATTTTGGACTAACAGACATTTATGAACAGAGAGTTTACATGTTCGCTCAGTATCTATACCCTCCTGTTAAAACGGGAATTTAACAGATAATTTACACATTCTAGAGAATGATTACTCTCCTGTTGATATTGAATTAATCACAAGAAGAAGGACAGCTCAGGTTTTGGGGTAAAGGAGTACAAACTTTCACCGAAAAATTCAAACAAAGATGCCAACAAACGTCCTGCATCCATGTCCTCCTTCCACGCCTGAGAGAGAACACTGGACGCTTTTACTACTCTACCACCAACCTCCCTTCCAGACATGTTTTCAGTTGGTAACTGCCGGGACATTGATGACAAACCAACATTGGAACCCCCTACAGCAGTTGAATACCCACCTGTAGCCCCTTGCCTGTCAGTTTGCATGGAGTTCATTGGTATAACACCCATTGTGCCCTCTGTTGCCATTTTTTTGTGTGGCGGTTGCTGCATCAAGTTGTCCGTGCTTGCCTTGCGTTTCTCTAGATTGATAAGAAAGCAGAGTGGATAAAGAGGATCAGGTAGAGGTAGAGCATTATCGTAAAAATCAGGTAAACAATCCTAACTCCAAGGAGTAATATGAGGTTTTTCCCCCTCCTTTTGGCTAGGGGTGAAAACTTTCAGTTAAAAGACGTGACGTGTATCTAAAAACAAGTCATGCAAATAATTGATGTGGTTACATCTCAAAGAAGATTTGAAATACACAGGCTTCCAATCAATCTGTATGTCAAACTATTATTTAATTATATTCCAACTTAAAGATTCAAGCAAGAAACACATGCGCACAACCGAGACACTTCTAAGAAGTTCCATTCATGAGAATATATGCAATGTAATGAATTAAATTTACAACACTATTTACAATTCCGCATTTCCTTTCAAAACAACATAGGTAACCCCATTTTTTCCCCTCTTAATCATCTCCAGGAAGGAACATAAAAAAACCAATTACTAAAAGCTTATACCGGCCATTAAAATTTCTTCCAAAAGACACCCTAAGACTTGACCTTATGACATTCAGGCTGTTTGAGTACCCATTTTGCATATGATCCCCTCTCAATGATATTTAAAACCAACCATTAAAATTCATTCTTTGGCCAGTAGAATTCTCTCTTCATTGAACTTACCATCAACCCTAAGGGTTGGTCTTGAATGACTCATGTAGCTTATGTGCTTGCTTCGAACCCCCATAAGTATGGTGTAGTGGGTGAGGTCTTGGGTTCAAGTCCCATGGAGTGCATGAGTAACTTATTAATAAAAAATTAAAAGAAAAATGTTTAGAACACTCGACCACAATCCATTCAACTTTCCATTGAAGGCAATCTAAGAAATTTCTTTGCAATATGCCCTTAAAGCTAGCCTTCCATCATCCAAACAGTTTTAAACTCACAATATAGGGATGTTCTTTGCAGAACACACAAATATGCATTATGTATGTATCTATTGCACACTAAATGTTGATGAGACGAGTCATACTTCGCATGGTAGTTGCAACTTTCCAATTGATCTTCCAGATGGCACGAGTTGGTGGAAAGAGCAAACTGCGGAACATCTTGAGCTGATCGTACATGCATTGGCCAGCCGCAAACTAGAAGGTTGATGGCTTTGTTAGTTCCATAGCACATCCAAGTCGAATAAAAAAATCCTTCAGTTGAAGGAAAAAATCAGTATAATATTGAAATATGAAATCACCAGCAAGGCCCCATAAACACGCCAAGCTTCAAGTCTCTTCATCTCGTTCTTTTGCTTCTCAAGTAGCATTTCTGGCGCCAGCAGTTGCAAATATGGCTCAAGATTTGGTAATATAAGCAGACGAACCTGCTCAGAGTTTAAAAGTATAACAAATTTCACAAAACCAGCATAACAGATGATTTTACAAAGCAAAACACAAGAAACTAAGAAATGCACAATAATGACAACAATAACTGCAATTTATTGCATAACATGCTTTGCGTGGTTCAGTGTGGAAGAGGGAGCACAGGATAAAGTAAAATACCTCAAAAAGTAAAAAAGTTATTATAAACAGCCTCTTCTTGAGTTAAAGAGTGATTTGAAAGAACTATACAATATTTCCAATTTCAAAAACTGCAACTTTATCCCACAAAACATTTAGCATCTCCTTTTTCCATAAAAAAGCAGAGATATGAGGTTACCACATTGGGTCCAAGGGCTGCTAGTCCCTGAATTGCACCAAAATGTTGAGGCAACGCTTTGGTTGGGTCTAAGAACGCATGGAGCAGAGTCCTTGTGATACGTGGCTGAAGATTGTGATAAACATGCCCATATCTGAAAAAGGTTTACACATAAGGAATGTAAATTACTATCTCAAATGAGAAGACAAATTAAAAATGTTCCGTATCTTCCAGTACTCTTATCTCTTCAAATATAACTTACACGTGAAGCAAACTAAAACTAAAAGGCAAAATGAGCAGTCATTGCAGTTTCAGAATGAACTCATAATTCTAGATCCCAAGGACAGAGGAGGCTAGGTTAACTTAAAGACGGCTTTTAATTCAAAGACAAAAAGTTGCCCTCGCTTATATTCTACAGTTTGCAAAAGTACATGTATCACACTATAAGGCATCATGGACATGACTTTATGCAGAGAACAAATTATATGGTGAAATTTCAACTAACACGCCGAGTAACTTCCAAACAACCGAATGCAGAAAATAGTAGGAATTCATTGTGCGTTTCTAGTTTCTACAATTGTGTTGTAAGATGTATCATTGAAGCTGGAATGCCGACATTCTCAGTCAAGCAAATCTCCCAGCAAGCTTTATATTATCAATATAAAACAGAAAGAAAATAATCACCTTTTGCATATTGAAGCAACCAGGTTTGCTGCGAAGTTCCTAAGCTCCCAATGGTTGTCAGAAGATCTATTCCCTAATCTTTTCGCAACAAGGCATGTCATAACAGATGGCATCAACTGGTGTAGCTGAATTAAATTAACATGATATTTAGATAGACAGCAAATAAACCCTTCATATTAGATAGACAGCAAATAAAGCTTTGTATTATCAGATTAGGTCTTCTCCAAAACCAGCAGTGTTAAATTGCAGCACCACTGCCAAGCCCATGGCTTAGGACCTAACAAGGCCCAACAATGTGGTAATTCATTAAATATCAACCATTAAGAAATTCCTTTCCATCGCATTTTTTATACCCGGTTGTGCATTCAAGATCAAAGGTCTACTAAATCATTTGGTATCATCATCCAACTAGAACATTATGAGGTTTCCTATCTCTTTGTTAAAAATTTCTCGTGGTAAGCCCACAGCTTTAGATCATATTTAAAATGAGACACAAATGACTACTAAATCCTTCTGATAGTTATGTTGAGGACTGATAGTTCAGCATCAAAGCTTGTGATGGTTATACATGTACGTGAATTAACAGTTGTGCCAATAAAGTGACATACTTACATAAGGTTCGATATGAATGTGTGGATTTTGAAGAAGGCTTTGAACAACGCGCATCCAAGCAAACAGGAGAGGGAAATTATTTAAATTACGTGTAACCTGGGATGAATTTGGGAAAACATCAGTTCAAAATGAGCAAGAAAAAAGCAATCTCAACCAAAAGTAAGCTAAGAATAGACAATAAGAAAGATATAGCTGCAAGATCACCTCATCAGCGATGAAGTATGTGAAATAAGGAACTAAGGGATGCAGTCCTGAATTTGTTGCCAAGCTCACTAATGCTTGTTTGAAGAGGACGGACCCAGACTTATTCCGAGTCAACTCTATGATTTTTTCATAGTATAGCTGTAGAGGCAATAGCAAAAGAATCTTCGCATAAGAATGTTCCATGAATGGAAATACAAAGAAGATATGCACGGTAAGAGATATGGAATATACCTGAAGCTCCCTTGACAGAAAATGCTTAACAGGTAATTTAACGTCAATGGGAAGTCTATCTTCTGTGTACTCAGATTTTTTGCCATCAGATGGCATGGCAAGTGCTACACCAAATAAACATAATGTCAATGTAAAAGCACCAAGGATGGGGAAATCAGACTTTTAAACAAAACAGATTAGACTAATTAAACCGCACCATAAGACTAGAGCTTATAATGAACTAGGAATTACAACATGTGGAATCATCAAACAGAAATGTTCTTGGTAGCAAATGCTTTCCAATCAGAAGTTACTAGACATACAAGCAGAACACGTGATTAGCGGGATTAATATGATAGAACATGAGATGTTCATTTCACTAACTGTGTATGCCTATCTCAGCAGACTTAGCATGATACTGACTAGGAGATTCTACAGTTACACAACACCAATCTAGTAGAGAACATGTAACAAACTGGGAAAGCGTTAACCACATATGCACTATTACTCCAAAAGAACTAGTCAATTTGAAGTTCTCTAGAATCACTTATAAAGCTCAATCTCGCCTAGTAAGGAACTAAAGTGGGACTTAAAACCCATGAGTGCCTTTTATAATACACCCACTTTATGTGACCTAGTCATTCCCAATGTGAGACTAGGGCATTACAATCTCCCCCCTTAAATCCATGGTGTCCTCGTTAGGGCTTAGTGTGACGTACCACATTGTCTGGGTGTGAAAAAGAGGATGTGATTATATAGAGCATGCTCTCTCTAAACGGTATGAGGCATTTTGGGGTAAATCCAATAATAAAAGCGTGCGGGCTTGGCCCAAAGCAGACAATATCATATCATTTAAGGCAGGGTGTTACAAATGGTATCAGAGCCGAAGCCCAGCCTGAGATGGGGGAGCATGCACAAGCCCATGAGGGTCGCTAGCAAGAACGCTGGATTTCAAGAGGAGGGTGATTGTAACGTTTCACATTGCCTGGGTGTGAGGAAGGGGATGTGCTTATATAAAGCATACTCTCTCTAAATGGTATGAGGCCTTTTGGAGTAAATTCAATAATAAAATTGTGCATGCTTGACCCAAAGTGGATAATATCATATCATTTAGGTCAAAGTGTTACACCTAGTCATGCAATGTTCCAGTACCACATGGCGTTATTAGGATGCTCTGATACCGACCTAGGGAAAGTACTAGCCACATTTGGGCTATTGCTCCAAAATGCCTAAACAATTTAGAACTCCTTATAATCACTTTTAAAGCTTAGTGTCACCTAGTAAGGATTCAATGTGGGACTTAGCACCCATGAGTGCCTTTTATAACCCACCCACTCTAAATAGGCTATTTATCTTCCCAATGTAGGAGTGGGTTATTACAGAATAGATCCCTCATTACATCAATTATATTGCACCTAATTTTAGCTAGATACCTTCAACTGGAGCATTTTCTGGAACTGCAGGTTGAACACCTTCAATTGCAAGCCAGTGAGCAGTAACTGATGTATCAAGTGGTGCTTCAGTCAAAGGTGCTTCAATCACCTGTATAAATCAGGAAAGTTATGAGATCTTAAGAAGTAATTTAAATACTGTAGTTATAACAGTAGAGTTAATGTTATTTGTAAGAATGTTCTTACGTTTTTAAATTCCACATCCTTGTCATCAATGTAGAATAAATCCTTGTGTCCAGCAGCCCTTTTGAACCTCAAGGAATCTCCAGATGTAAAGCCATATATTGGCTGAAGCAGGTAGAAAAGACATAAGTAAGAAAAATGGAAACCTAAGTGGCAACTTACTGATAAACCTCTTTGAAATTAACTAGAGCATTCCCTTTTTTGGTGATCAATTTTGTATACCACGTGGCAGCCAGAGAGGATGTGCACATGTTCAATAGATTTTTTTGATAAGTAATGAATTTCATTAGAAAAGCAACCCCAGTACATGGGGGGGTGTATATAAGAGAGACTCGAAAACAGAAATTAACATCTAAAATTCAAAATATTCCCCATGTTCAATAGATCACTCAAGTGTCAGCAAGATCACCTCTATGGCGGCCACATAAGTAAAATCACCTCTACAAAATGGCCCAAAAAGCCCTAGCTCAGGTACCACAAATTAATGGGGATATATAAAATATAACTGAGCAACAAAAGATTAAATTATTTAGGAACCACATTTTAAATGATCTAAGAGGATAAAAAGAGACAAGACGAGAACCAAAAACAGATACAGCAAAAGAAATGTCAGCTGAATAATAATACTACTTACCTCCACGTTTCTTAACTTAAGCGCATTATCCACATCATCAGATGTCAGACTAGTCCGCCTCGAGTGGCGCATGCATTTAATTGCCTCCTGCATTTTCAGAAAACATAAGCGTTTTCAGTTTCCTTCGAAGTCTCAAAACCCCTCCATTGTACTCCATTACCCACATACATTATGTAAGCTACAGTACCAATAAAGTCTCCCCAATTACAAAGAATAGAAAGCATAACTTTTTTTTGTTTAGATATCACTAAAAGCGTAAGACGCTCCAAGTACACAAAAAGTATATATATGAGAAAACACCTAACTTGCGGGTCAAAGCATAGAAAGCATAACTAGAACCTCAATTCTTGCTATCTGAACTGTCAAACCATCTCAACCACTCTACTTTCATCTTCAATGATAGAATGCGCTTCAATTGCTCACTTTCACTTTTACCATTCTTATGTACTAATCAATTCAACATGTGTACACATTTGTGTTTGTGTTTGTGTTTGTGTGTGTAAAATGCAATAGGGTGTTAGAAATTGGAGTTAGCATTAAACAAACTAAAGTTTTAACACCTGGGTTTCCTCAGCTCTCCAATTAATTCAAGAACCAGCAAATGCACTACTAGCTCTTGCAATTTCTGACTACTTCAATGTCCAACTAGTACCACCATGCTACACACTATAACACTCACAGTTGTACCAAAATTGAGCACAAATTTAGGAGCACCAGCATCAAATGACATACCTGCATGATCTCACGGACCCGGTACTCGACGTCAGGAGCAAGAACGAGAACAACATCTGAGGACAAATTGGTGATTCCAATGCTCTGTGCAACGACCTCAATTGCCTCCTTTGGCACAACGCTCATCTTTATATATAGTTCGATTATATACACTTCAATGATCTACTACTTGCACCAGAAACCTCCGTACAAAGCTTCCGTAAAGCTATTACGCATTCAAAAGTTCCAATTCAAATACGTATATAAGATTAACAAAAAGAGGAATTTGAAAATATTAGTACCTGAAAACCGGAGGGTAAAATTTCTGATTTTAGGGTTAATTGTAGGAAACGGGAGACAAGTGCCGGTGAAGGTGAAGAAGAAAATCCATGGTTGTCACGTCACTAGTGGAAGGTTTGCTGGGCTTGTTTTATGGGCCTTGGAAATTGAAGCATTAGCTCATCTCCAGGAGTCTCAGCCCAACATAAACGAACCCAGCCCGCTATTGGCCCAAGGCATATTAGGCCATAGCCTTTTTGTCTTTTCTCTTTCTCTTCATCTAATATATATATATAGATTCCGAATGGATTATGAGTTGAGATTTATTGCATTCAAATTTGTGCATGGCTCAAAATTTTGGATTGGCTTGAAATTCGGGTTTACCGTTAGATTAGATTTTTGGGATAATTTGACGGTACATATGTAGCTCAATGACGGCATGGTCCATGACGCCTAAGTGGCAAACGCCGTAGACCATAAGATAAAATACAATTGACAAGCTCATTCGTTTGGCTCCGAAGACCAAAATCAACAACTTTGGAAGGTTCGACTAGGCTTGGACCCTAAAGGATGTGAGCAAGAAGTGTTGGTTGTACCAATGGATCATTGTCGGGGCAAAATTGTGATCATGATGGTCGCTGAGGTGTCGATAAGAAAATCAAAGGGGAAGAGATGTTAGGAACAACATTGTTTTGGAGGATTGTGTGGTGGAGATCTGCTTGAAGAGTTGAAATTCCAACACAACCCAATTTAAATTCAAAAACCTATTACTGACCCCAAGCCGTGGCCTGTTGGGAGCCGATTAGGCAGCTTAGGTAAACTAAGTAACCTCAGATTGAGCGAATATCGAGCGAGTTTGGCCCGGCCCTACTTGTACTAGAATTATGTGGGAAGACATAAGGAAAATCCAATAAGATCAGCTCTTTCTCGAAATATTCTTGATCAAAACCATTCCCATGCATATTGCAAGATATATAAGATTCTCATGAACACATTTTATACGTAGAAGGTTAGACAATGGAAGAGCTCGCCATAAGAGTTGGCAAGAGAACAAGAAGTCTGGCAAGCCAATACCTTATTTCTCTTTTCACATTGCAAAATAGATAGAAGAGAAGATAAATATTTATATATTAATATGCCGATTACAAATGTGATTTACAAATTATCTTAATACCCCCTCAGCAAGTCCGTCTCACAAACAAAGCACCAAAAGAAGACAAGAAAGCCCGACGCATTGTTAGAACGATAACATGAAACAATGAAAAACCAATTCACACCAACAAACACATACGAAGAGAAAGATGGCGCGGTGTTTTGCCATTGTTGGAATTACAAATATTTGATCAACAACCATATGACAGCAACCAGAAGCACGATCCCAATAACTGACAGGAGCATGCACATGCATGAGCAACCTCCCTTGGTGCGCTTATTCAAAACCGCCAAATGCTTCTGAACCCGCTGTTTTTACCATAGCAAAGACCACATAAGAAACATAATTAAATTTCAGCCATCAAAGAATAGAGAGAGAGAGAGATTAAAATCAGATTAACTAGTGAATGCACATCTACACCCTATTTGGTTTACTTTCTACAATAGAACCCTGGGAGAGAGTAATGTTTGTTTATGGACAGAAAGAAGGGAGGAATTGAAAAAGGAAATGACATTTTTGAAACATTTGTTCCAAGAAACCAAATCTTACCTACTTTTAAGGAAAATTTAGGTGATACAATGTGAGAATTTTTAAGTTGCTTTCTTCCTTCTTTTTTTTCTTTTTGGTATTGTGCATTTTGCAATGACATCACCTGCTAAACTATGAGTTATTGGTGCTAGTTAAAAAGTAGTAGCGAATGTATTACCCGTAACCTGGAGTCCGTAACATCCACATGTTGGTCCAAGTCATCCTGCACAATAGAAGAGTTGATATTCACAGCACTTGTCAATATCACTAAGTATTTAATTTTAGATGGGAGTCAAACATTTTAAAAAGGAAAGGTAAGTAACTAAATGAATGAAAAGGGTGGGAGAAAACACATACGATCAGCCTAGTATGTAGGTCAAGTTCTTCGTTGACTGCCAATGCAATATGTTTTGTACTTACTACAGTCTCCTCCAACTTCTCAAGACCTTCATCTTGCTCTGTTTCAAAGAGCATGCCACATAAGGATTCATATTGCAAAAACATAAGCCATACAATATAACAAGGAAAAGTATTATTGTCAATAAAGTGATTAGCAACTTGCCTCTCATAATTTGCCGTTGAAGACCAACATGGCCAGAGTTGTCCAAGCCAGCTGCTCTGCTCATGGCATCAGCTTGCTTTATTTCCGGGCCAAGCAAGCTGTCCCTGTTAGCAAAGTTTGACATGTTCAATGTTGACGCCATCTGGTTAACTTTTGATCTCAAATTTGCAAGCATGTCCTTGCGACGATTCATCTCTTTCTCTGATCTGAGTATCACAACAAGCATATCAATAAACTTCGGATAAAAAAATAATAATAATAAAAAATTAAATTAAATTAAAAAATAATAATTAAAAAAAAAAAAAAAAAAACTATGAAGTTTCTTCAGAATGTCAATTCACGCAACTGAAAAGAAAATATTGCCAACTTGATCAAAGATAAATGTAACTCTCACTCCATCAGTGAACAGGTGTACCAGCAAGATATTAACATAATAATTTTCTTACTTCTATAGGCTAAAATCAGAAACCTCAAAGTTATTGTGAGAATACACCGTGGATTGAATAATATGAAATTTAATTATACGGGATAGATACTACTGGTGTTAATAGAAGAAGGATAATATGAAAATTAACAAAGAAAAAACCAGACATTTCAACCAACCCCTTCCAATTTCCCCTTAGCTCTTTTTCTAGTTCACAATCCAACCAGCATTTGACTGTTATATTAGAGCATGCCAGCTAGTAGTTAAGTCATGAACTTTCCCATCACCACAAATTCCAGTGCCCAGAATATACAAGGTGAGACTTTTACGCAGATAAATGACCAGTTAGAGTGAAATAAAATGTATAGCAATATAAGATGTGCTACCGTATAACAAACTTCTCATTGCAAGAGGATTATATTAATCACCAACAGCCATAACAATTAACATAGACACCTTCCTCATGGCAATATAAGCAAAACAATGGCACATTATAGTAACAGAAAACTGGAGTAAAATAGAAACATTATGATCGTAAGAATAATGAAAACAATAGATCATCAAATAAGGAAAGCATGGTAAGACAACATTTCTAGTCTTAAATCTATTCTGAGGTGATCGCAGCTCCTTTTCTTAAAACGTTAGTGCAGTTTAACTAAAAAGACTTACATGGGCTGCTTTCCAGGAAGCTTCGACAAAAGGGACTGTAAGCTATCAAGTCTAGTCCCTAATATTGTGATCTTTCTCCGTATAGCAGATGCATGACGCTGAGCATCTGGTCCTGATGTAGGCAATGAACTTCGTTCAGAAATCATGCCATTGATATCATCAGCAAGTTTTAATGCTTCATTAAATTCCTTCATCCATGAGTCTGCAGAAGATGCCATTGACCCTGAAAGATACAGGAGAAATTAATCAGTATGCAATTCAATCAACGATAATATCCTTCCACAAATTCATGATAAAAGAACTTCAGCACTGATAATAACACACAATAAATAAAGCCTTCTCATTAAGTCATTGAACAAAATGATGAAAATATAATCAAAATAAATATAAGCTAGGGCATGGACACAGGAAGTAGAAGGATAATAGTAAAATATGCATGAGACCTAAACGTTTAGGTTAATAAACCTTTGACGGATCTTACAGAAGCTGGTCAGCCTAAGACCCATAAAGGCCCATATTAGGTATTTTACGGGCTATCATTACCTGCATGGCTATCTATAGCTAATTATGAGTAAATGCAATCACATAGGCATCCAACCAGTGTCTACTAGTTATTAAATCATCACCAACTAACCATATGTGTCGATTTGACTCGATTATTATCAAAAAAAAAAAAAAAATCATCACCAACTAAGAAGTAGTCTCGTAGGACCACCTTCTGCAAGCAGCCTAGAACCAAAGAACTTTTCAAGAAGATGCATATTAATTTAAATTCATAAAACCATTACTGACTGTTCTTTTTACAAAAAGAAGTAAGAGATGAAATAATTTATACTCTAGCAGAACGCTGCATGCATACATCAACGACACTACCCATTCCTTCAGAATTAACTAATTAAACAGTTGGAAACTTTTTTTTATAATTTTTTTTGGTCCCAAGGGGAGGAAGAATGAGAGATTTAATCTAATGACTCCCGCTTCATGTGTCGTGTCGTGATTGTCGATTGAGTTACCCCTAGGGTCTGAATTTACCAACAGTTTAATTCTGTTAATTCAGTCTACCAACAGTTTAACAGAATTAAACTATTGGTAAACTTATCACCGTAAAAGCCTAAGCAGCCAAGAAACAAGCCAAAGCCATCTCACTAACACCAGCTAAGCTACCCCACTTGATAATTTCGGGGGCAGACACCCAATAGCTTGACTACGTAAACAAATTGCAATAAAATTTGACAAAAGAAAACATATCCCCGCATGATACAAGTACAGCTCTTGTTTGCAAAATGAGGTCTCAGCTCAACTAAGCCTTAATCCAAACTCCTATAAGCCAACATACAAATCACCTAGGATGAGCTACATGAATTGAATCCATACAACATCCCCCCTCTCCCCAACACAAAAATAATAAATAATAAATAAAATAAAATGAAGCTAAAATTCAAGATAAGGCAAGGGAGAGGAGGCTTAAATCAAATCAAAACATACCCAACTATCTAAATATTCATTGAATTATGAATAAACATTTTATTTCAAGGGTTTCCCAGTTCAATGTCTAATAATAGAAATAATATCATAGATTCCCCCCTAATAACAGAAAACCCAGAAGCTATTCTACCCCAACATCCAAAATTACTGATTCATAAACTAGAGCATGAGAAAACCCATGATTAAACACTACAAATTGCATACTTCTCAACCAACCACATTGAACAGCCAATCTCGATCGAAAACTTAAAAAGTTGAAACAGAATTCACTTGTATAATACTATAAAAACGACAAATTTTAGGCTAACGCAGCTCGTGAATGAGTAAAGCAAGCGGGAAATACACGATCGTGTCGGAATGAGGTTTGGGATCGAATGGAATTGAAAGGGAATTAGCAGAAATAGAAATACCTGTTGGGGAAAACGAATCCTAAGGGAGAGATAATTGAATTTGACGGTGATCGAAACGACGTATTCGGAATGTGTCGAATTTGGAATAGGAGGTAACGTACGGAACCAACCACAACCGCCACTGTTTGTCCGCCTCCGTTGTCGTCTGGAAAACTATTATATAGAAACCAAGTTGAAAAAAGAATTACGAAAAAAAAAAAAACCAAGTTGGAATAATTCTTTCACCACGATGTCGTTTCCTAGTCCCATCTTATGTGGGAGTCGAGGAACCTTATGCACCACATTTTTTCTTAACATTAATGATTGGTTTTTTTCATTTTTTTTTCCATTTTATCTTATAAATCAATCATTATATTTATAAAATCATATATAAGTAAATAATAGACTCTATAAATTTAATTGTTAATTTATTAAATTTGTAAAAGAATATAAAAAATAAATAAATAAATTATTGACATCAATCATTTATCTTTATTTAATATTTAATAATGTTGACCTGGTTGTTCCAATCAGTCCATTGTGAAGGGTGACAAAAAAAATCACTCAAAACATGCAACCTCGTTTAATATGAAATTGGTGTAAATAGTAACACTATGAAAAAGAAGAAGAAAAATAATAATAATACAATGATGGTTCGACCTTATCACATGATTCACATCATCATAGTGTATAAATGTATAAAAAAATGTGTTGAGTATAGTATTACTCTTCTTTTTTTATCTCTCTATTCTTTCAATGATTTTTTTTTTTCCGGAGTAATGTGAAAAATCATATTATTATTCTACTATTATCTAACCATATTGACCTAGCAGTGTCAATGTGTCTATCAATTATTATTTTTTAAGAACAGCTAATTAATATTACTACATCAATAAAGTGAAATAATATTACAATAAAGGGAAAAATCAACATACTTCTCTCAAATTATCACATAATTGACAATGTCCCTCAAACTTTCAATTGTAACAATGTCACCCCCTAAACTACAAAAAATTGTCAATGTTTCCCCAATAACAAAAATAGCCTTAGTAAAATAAAAATAAAAATACTAGAACTTCTAAAAAAAACTAAAACTAAAAAAATAAAAAAATAAAAATCCAAAGGGTGGTAAATTTAAAATTTGGAAAAAAAAAATTATACGAAAAATCTTTTTTAAAAAAATCGATTTTTTTTGTTATAAAAATTGGAATATTTTTATAATTTTTTAAATGATTTTTTCCGTTTTAAAAAAATTAACAATTTTCGTTTAAGAAATTAAAAATTTTCATTTTCTAAAACAAACAAAAAAATTCTGTTTAAAACAAAAAAAAAAAATCTTTTAAAAAAATTCGTTAATTTTTTTAAAAAAAAATTAAAATTTTCGTTTATATATATATATACTTTATTTATTTTTTGAATTTATAAGAGTATCTTTGTCTTATTGAGAAATATATGTTGACATTTTTATCTTTTTGCTAACTTTAGGGGGCATTGACAGTTTTTGATAGTTTTGGGGAACATTGTCACAATTGAAAGTTTGGGGGGACATTGTAAATTGAGTGGTAGTTTGAGAATAATATATGGACTTTACCCTAAAATAAAAGTGTAGTAAAAAGCTATCCTTTTTGTCAAGCATTTAATTGCCCTAAATTTATGTATTACCACACCAATTCAATGAAATATAAGTGTGATTGTTAGCATTATTTATTGTTTAATATTCCCTCTAATAATATGTCAAGAAACTTTGTCAATTAGATAATATTATAAATTGCATAGCTTTCGTCGTATGATGAAAATTGTGTCTAGACTGAGACATATATATATTTACTCCGATAGAAATCAAATTCAATATGCATGTTCATCATACGTGGGTTTAGAGTGTTGAAGAATATGCAAAATACATGGACCTTTTTTTTTTCTTTTTTTTTTTTAAGGGTAAATCTCTTCTCATTCTATAAAAGATTCAGAGTATAAAACTTTCACATCATAGAACATAAAACTCTTAAAAACATAGGCAAAAGCTATGAACTTACAAAGTATACATCGAAAAATCTAGCAATCAAATCGTATCTATGACCTTCAATCTTACCCATGTACAAACTTCATTTATGGCATAGATTTGCTCATGGCAGACTAAGTCTAAGATATAGGTAGATCATATTCCTTAACTGGCCATGAGAGATAAGTCCTCACACCGAAAATTATCTGTCATCAACTCAAAAGCAAAAGCCAAAAAAAAAAAAAAAAAAAAAAAAAAAAACAGTGGTAGGCTCACACAAAAGTGTGTGAGTGAGATTCACGCGATTCACGCTCCGGTGCGTTCAAACCACAACCGTCACGTGCCGACCGAAGGGAAAACGTCTGTTGTCTAAAGTACTCGTTGGTGCTGGGGAAAAAGGTGTGATGACACATATAGGACTTGAACCAACGGCAAAAACATAGATCTGCTTCGGAAAAAGCCGATTTAAGAACCCTTGCAAAAACGGACAAAGCCAAAAGATCAAGAAGTAAAACGAATGGCAAGGCGGAGTAGACGGCCAAAGCGGTGGAGGAGGTTGGGCGCTACTGCTGGAATTTAAACAAAATCTAAAACAAAAACAAGAAAAAATGGAGGAGGTTGGGTTTGCTATTTTTTTCAAAATACATTGACTTAAATAGCTTAGGCTAACAGCCTAACACCATATCAAACATTAAACTTACAAATATATTTTTAATTGACAAATTATAAATGCACTCAGCCTGTTTCAAGCCCACTTCAATCATATAATTTGTGCATGCCAATTTTGTTTGGTTTTCACCGATACTCCCTCTCTATGATATTATTTTTTGGGATAATTTTACTTTACACCCCTGAATTATTACGCGATTTGATAAGCCCTCAAACTTCAAAACCTCTCAATTTGAACCCATCAACTTTCAATTGCAATTAATTTGAACACTTCCGCCAGATTTAGAACGTTAAAAGTGAGATAATAATGTTTATACCCGTGACTTTTTTTATAAAATTTTAAATTTACCCTTAATTCCTTTTTTTTTTTTTAAAAAAAAAAAAAAAAAAAGAAGAAGAAGAAGGAAGAAGAGGATTCTGGCCTTGAGACCCGTGGGTTAGGCCAGACCCACACGGGTTTGGCCATGACCCACGCTGGGTCTTGGCCAGAGACCCGCGTGGGTCTAGCTTGACTCAACAGTTTGTTTTTTTTTTTTTTTAAGGAAAATTAAGGATATTTGTCGTTTTGGGTGTTGCCGTTAGAAGTTAACGGCTAAATCTGACGGATGTGTTCAAATTAACTGCAATTGAAAGTTGAAGACTTATTAAATCGCGTAATAATTCAAGTGTCTAAAGTCACGTTACCCCTTATTTTGTTCTATTTTCTTTCTCAATTGCAAGTAAGGCTTCTTTCAAGCTTGCTACCTCACTCGTTGCTTCTTGTTGCGGCTTGCCCCAACCCTGTTGTGCTCGTTGGTTGGTTGCTGCTCACCACGAATATTCTATGAATAAGACAATGTATGGAGAAGCTCATTTTTTTTTTTACTCCAAAGATAAAGATAAACAAGTAAATGTGAGATAGTTTTGGGAGTCCAATCTAAATCTTATAGTAAAAAATGACAAATGAATATGGCTAATGCAAATTCTCTTTTAACTTAATTTTTCTTTAGTGGCACATTCTTTTAGCACTCAATTCCGTGAAAGAATAGGGCAACATAAAAAGACAAATGAAACCAATTGATGCTCTCATTCTATTGGTGCAACAAAAGTGCTTATGTGGTATAACAAGACAATGTAGTAAGAAAAAATCTCTTTCAGTCACTTCGTAGACCAACCCCTCTTTTTTATGTTTATTTGAATTTGTGTTTGCATACAGCCCAGCATGCTTATGTAAGGAAAGAATGATTAGAATTTTAAAACTAAAACGGGCTAAAAACCAAAAAGGACAACAATACACAATGGTACAACGCAATTACACCAAAATAAAGGGGCACCATTGCAAAAACCTCGAGAACACAATCGAGGCCACATAATAAAGGAAGTGAACCACAGTAGTATATTACTAAAAAAAGTGGCAGATTCACAGAGAGCGAGAGATAGATAGATAGAGGGAGGGAAAGAGAGAGAGAGAGGGGGCCAAAGGCCAAATCGGCGTGCTCTCTAGGTCTGAGGAAGAAGAGGGTTCAGCGTGAGAGAGAGAGATGTCAGACCTAGACAGGCAAATAGAGCAGCTGAAGAAGTGCGAGCCTCTTAAGGAGTCGGAGGTGAAGGCCCTCTGCCTCAAAGCCATGGAAATCCTCGTCGAAGAGAGCAACGTTCAAAGGGTCGACGCCCCCGTCACAGTAAGTCCTCTCTCTATCTATCTCTCCATATATATGTAGGTGTGTATGTATATATAGAGCTTGTGTTGTTTTGATTTAGTGGGAATACTAAGGTTTATGGGGTTGGATGGGTTTGTTTAATTTTTGGGTTGTTGGTTTGATTTGGCTGTGAATTTCAATGTTGGATTTGGTTCTGGCAAGTGAGTTGTGCCTATTTCTTTCATGTTGTTGAGATGTGACCTAAAATTGAAGGAAGAAGCTTGCTGTAGTGTTCGATTTGGAGTAATTGAAAGTTGCTAAAATAGTTGGATTTAATCCATGTAATAGTTATTTATTGGAGAAATCAACTGGGTTAGAGATACTTGTAGGGCTTAGGATTTTGAGCAAAAATTTGAACATATGGCACTAATTTTGGGCATCTAAGCTTTGTTAGAGCAGTTCATGATTGGGAGGTGGATGTCTTTGCCTCTTTTTTTAATTTGTTGTACTCAGTTAGAGCAAAACTGGAAGCTGAAGACCAGCTTTGGTGGATCCCCTCTAAAAAAGGGTTGTTCGTTGTTAGCTCCTTCTATAAGGTCCTTGTTTGTAATGGTGACATTCCTTTTCCTTGAAAGAGTTTTTGGCAAACCAAGGTGCCATTGAGAGTGGCTTTTTTTGCTCGGTCGACGGTCTTAGGAAAGATTCTTATCATGAACAATGTTAGGAAGAGGCATGTCATTGTGGTTAATTGGTATTATATGTGCAAAAGGGATGGGGAGTCCATGGACCATCTTCTTCTCCATTGTGAGGTAGCTTGCGCATTATGGAGTGCGTTCTTCAGTCGTTTTGGGCTTTCTCGGGTTAAGTCTAGAAGAGTAGCTAATTTGTATGATTGTTGGTGGACGGGTGGTAGCTCTCAAAGTGCTGCTGTCTGTAAGATGGTACCTTCTTTTTTTCGTGATGTCTTTGGAGGGAATGCATTGTTAGATGTTTTGAGAACCGCAAGAGGATGTTGGCGGATCTTATGTTCTTATTTTTGAATACTCTATTAACTTGGACAGCTGTTTTTTTAGCTCCCTTTGTGCTCAACTTTCATAATTTCCTTATTATCTTTTCTTCTTCAAGTTAGGTGTTTATTTTCTATACTTCTTGTGTACTTGGGTTGTGCCTTTCGCTTTTTAATAATATTTCAATTACTTACTAAAAAAAATTGGGCATGAATGATGATTTTTTTTTTGGAATTCGTGTTCTAATGCTAAGAGTATTTTGTTGCTGCTTTCGTGGTCTTTCAAGTTTTAATTTTTTGGTTAAACTGAGCTTTATGGGAATGGAAGGTCTAAAATTGCTTTGGTAATTACTCTACTCAGTTTGAGTTTTTCTTTATGAATTAGGCAATCTGTTTAGTTAGATTCCTGGTCAGTGATGGATTCCAGTTTAATCAACATAAGAGAGCTTTATAGGATTCATTGCTGCATCAAGTGTAAGTCTTTGACTTACCAAAGAATGAAGTACCCCTTTTACAGGGTCGTACAGGCTAGCCTTTCTGTTATATCTGGTTGGGCTTTAGGTCAAACCTAATTAAAATTTAATTACTTCAAAACTTTGCCCAGCCATTTATTTGCAATAAATTTTGATTTGCATCATTTGGGTGCTGTTCTTTATGAGATCTTGTAGATCTCCTAGATGTGGCAAATTAGGAGACACCTCTTATTTGGTGATTGTGAAACTGACGAGAAACTGGAAGTTCCTATTCTTTTATGGAACTAAAATAGGTATAGTAGATGATATCATAGAAGGTGGGATTCTATATATTAGTGCTCCTGCATCATTCTTACTCATTATAAATTAAGCAATGTCTGCTGGTTAAGCCCCCTAATCTGATTCCACTATGAGGGTAAGTTTTTGTTGTCATGATGCATTGATTGGCAGACTACTGCACTTTCGGCTATATCTTGCTCATCTGAAATGGGAGGCAAGGAAGGGGTACAGTGTCAAAGTATCTAGTATTTAAGCCTCGTTGATGTTCCTTTTGTAGTTTGATAGTAATACAAATCTGTATCACTTGCAAATGCTGTTTATCTTTAATCATAATTTGATTCCCCCTTTTACTTATCTCCTCTACATTTAGATGTACTAGGAAGGGGCAGGGAGGATGAGCAAAATCTGGAGTTGAAGTAGGGAATCCAGAATATATCATCTATGTTTAAATATATTCCATTGGACAATATACATTTAAACATATTCTATTGGTTAAAATCATGATTGTGATTCAGGCCGACTGATGTCAGTTGGATATCTTTTTTGATAGATATGTGGCGACATCCATGGGCAATTCTATGACATGAAAGAGCTTTTCAAAGTAGGAGGTGATTGCCCAAAGACTAACTACTTGTTTCTTGGAGATTTTGTTGACAGAGGATTTTATTCCGTGGAGACATTTCTGCTTCTATTAGCCCTGAAGGTAATAATTTTGCAATATCCTATTTATGAAATTAAGTGGGAGCTTGTGTCAAATGTAGTCAGCCTTGCAGGTTGTTGCACTTTCTATTTATATTTCTCAGATTTTCTTTTTCCTTCCTTTTGACCTTGTCTTCCATCCATTTCATTAGGAGGTTCTCATTAGAAATGGCACTTCTGTGGCTTCTAAAACATGGTCCTCTTTGTGAAAAGTCCTTGGTTGAATGTTTATTTTCAGTAGATTGTCATTCATCTCAAGATTTACTTTGGACCACCACATTGCATAATTGAACCAATAAGGTGTTTTAAGCCCTATCTTTGTCCATCGACCTTTGTGATCGCAGGTATGTGCAGCCACTATTAGGCTTTGCGTTTAACTGGTGGGAAGTTGGCTTGGTGTTAACTCCCGAAAATGTTGCTTGATGTTTTAAGAAAACTACCCCGAATTTTAAACAATCTGACTCTTGAGAAAATGATGTATGACATAAAATGGAGGAAGAAGAGCTGCAGCAGGTGAAGAAAAACTCCTCGTGAATTTGGAAGGGTCAAACAGATGTTCTAAAATACAGGAATGCTTGCTAAACCTGAAGTCATAAAGCTTTGGGTACAGAAGTTTTCAAACAAAATCCCATATAAGAATAAACTCACTGTTTGTCACAAATTAACTTCAAAGTCATGTCTAATTAAAGATACTTTGTTGACTCAATATTGATCTTAAAAATATATTAGCTGCTCAAAGAGAACCCTCCCCATCTGCTCAAAGAGAACCCTCCCCATATGAAATACCTATCTACTATTCCTAGTAGGTCCCAAATATAGTGATACAGCAGGGACCAAAAGTAACCAAGAGAGGCTCTTTGTGAAATATCAAAGATTTATGTCATCATTTGAATCTTCTCACATCAAGTAAATCTTCACAATTGCATTGTCTTTGTGGGATCTATTGAAGTGGTTGTGCAGTCAAAGTGACGTCTGGCATCAGACTTTTTGTTGAATTGGTTGAGTGTGGAATGTGCATCTTGATTTGCAATTTGCCAGTGTCAGATTGCAAAAATCAATAGACTACACAATTGTAATATTTTCATCTAGTCTTTTGATGTATTGTTGATTTATTTTTTTGTTACTTCAAACATTAAGTTTTTCAACTGATAAATTCATTCAGGTGAGGTATCCAGATCGGATAACTCTCATTAGAGGGAACCATGAGAGCCGTCAGATCACACAGGTTAAGTCTCTTTAACTGGTATATATGTTTCAACTTTTTATGCTCTTAGAGTATTTCTTTTCTTTTATGTGTTCAGAGCATTTACCATTTATTTGTACTATTCAGGTATATGGATTCTACGACGAGTGTCTACGTAAATATGGCTCTGTGAATGTTTGGAGATATTGCACTGATATATTTGATTACTTAAGGTTTGGCCATATCCTTTAAAAACATAAGATACCTGTCTGTTAGAATGTAAGGGAGCTGTAAGAATGTAGTGATGGGTGGGGGATGTTAGGATAGAGATTGGGATTTACTACAACTAGGCTGCCTGAATATTAGTGAAGATTCTTGTGTGTTGCCTAATCATCCTTTCATTTTTTTTTTTTTGGATGGTCAGAAATTATGTATAAATGTAACAACCTAGGGAAAAAACACTAGTCATATCTGTGCTATCATAACTTGTCAATTTGAAGCTTCTCTAGAATCACTTATGAAGCTCAGTTTCACCTAATAATTAGGCAATGTGAGACTTAGCATGCATAACTATTTTTATAAACCACCCACTCTATGTGGGCTACTCATCTTCCCAATATGGGACCAGGATGTTACAATAAATTTCATATCGTTGGATGGTTGGGATCATCAACTCAATTTCTTGCATGTTTCTAAGAGTCATAAGTGTGTATCATGAATATATCACTATGCTGCTGCCTTTATAGCATGGATACCACAATATGCTATGATATCCAAAGTTATTTAGATTGATGAGATACCTTAAAGAGTTCTCTCATATATTGGTCTCCTTGCATGTCTCCGTGTCACATGGTGTCTGGTCTTTTTAGTACACCACCTTGTGCATGTTTATGAAGTGTTTTGAAAAGATGTTTTTGTGTTTTGATTTGAAAATAGTTTTTTTGATGTGATGGAAAGTTGAGACATGTTTTTGGTGGGGTCCACACTTGAAAAGTATTCTCTGTGGGGCCTACAGAAGAAAATTGTTTGGTAAAATTTTTAAAAAGTGTGTTTTAGCGTTTCTAAAAAAAATAAAATATCTAAGAAGTGTTTCCAAAACATAAAAGAAACAACCAAACCAAAAAAAAGTAAAATAATTAAAAATGAAAAGTAAGGGTGGCTGGATAAAAAAAAAATCAGGGGCAGCCAAACCCTCTTGGCCATTGGGTTGGCCACCCTCTCTATCCTGTTGGGGTGGCTGTGTAGCCACCCCCTCCCGTCTATTGGGGATGGCCGCACGGCCACCTCTCTATTTTTTATATATTATATTTTAATAAATAATAAGTCAACCTTCATACTTGAAAAAAATAAGCAAGTACTTTCTCAAAATATTTATGAGAAAGTTTCTAAAAAAATTTGTGTTTTATTTTTTGAAGTCTTTTGTTGATTAAACATTGTTTTGTGTTTTGTTGTTTGAAAAATATTTCGTTTGGTTACTTGTTTACAGAAAGTGTGTTTTTATGTTTAAAATGAAAAAAAAAAAAGAAAAAGACTTTTCAAACATGCTACCAAGCAAGCCCTTATTACCCATCCTGCAGGTGCCCTGGATTTTAATTTTGTTATATTAGGGTGTGTTTGGAAGCAAGTAACCAAACTTTCATACCAAAGTTTCATTGTTTTCTTTCTATACCATTTTCCACTTTCACGAGTTCAAGATACTGTATAGTTGAAGCAATTCTTAAGAGAAGCAGATATCACTTTACCATGTGAAAGTAAGCAGAGCCTTTTAAGTGACATGCAGTAACAGTAGTATACTTATGCCTTACTTTATTTTTTAAAGTTCTCAATTGACCATCAAATTTTACTCTAGTGGCCAATTAAAGTCTTTCTCCATTTCAGTTGCTTCCAACAGAACCTAGATTTAGGTACTTTTGTCAAGTCAGTCTATTACTGCTTCTAAATTTTTACTGTGTTTGTTTCAGTCTATCAGCTCTCATTGAGAACAAAATTTTCAGTGTCCATGGAGGCCTCTCTCCTGCCATATCAACATTGGATCAGGTCAGAGAACCCATCCTGAATTTGTATATATACTCTGAAGATTGATATACTAATAATGTTCCATTTGCCAGATACGAACAATCGATCGGAAGCAAGAAGTACCTCATGATGGTGCTATGTGTGACCTCCTGTGGTCTGATCCTGAAGATATTGTTGATGGTTGGGGTTTGAGTCCCCGTGGTGCTGGCTTTCTATTTGGTGGCAGTGTTGTTACTACTTTTAACCATGCAAACAACATTGACTACATATGTCGTGCCCATCAGTTGGTAATGGAAGGATATAAATGGATGTTCAATCACCAGATAGTTACGGTCTGGTCAGCACCAAATTACTGTTACAGGTAAATTATAAATTTTAGGTTTGTCTCCTTTGCTTTGTTCTTGTATTTATGGTTGGTTTCATTCTTGGACGTGTTTGCAGATGTGGTAATGTAGCTGCAATACTTGAGCTAGACGAGAATTTGAATAAGCAGTTTCGTGTGTTTGATGCTGCTCCACAGGTTTGTACATATACTACACTGGCAATTCATTACCAGAGGAAAATATGTGTTTTCTTGTCTAATACAAACGGCTGCGTACTCTTTATTTAAGTTTCTCATTGCTAGTCTGAGTTATACCCTCTTGAGAGGAATCCATACATTGAGCTGGTGCAAATATATGGCTTTTTATTTACTAAAAGCACTTATTTGATCTGTTAGTTTTTAATTATTACTTTGTTTGGTAAGGTTTGTAACCTGAGCCATGAACAAGAGGCATGTTACCAATATGACTTGAATGGTTCTAGTCTTTGAAAGGATAGGGATGCACTACTAGTTGATCTGGTTTCTGCAATCCTGTGATTCAGACTAGATGGTTATATCCATGTGAGCTGAACTGTTTTCAGTTTTATACAAACAGATGACTGAAAGGCGTGATCTGTGTGTATGGCAGCCCATGGGGAAGAGATGTTTCATGATGTACTTCAACATTATAAAACACTGCTTCTTGATTGAATTCACTCTTGCATGCTGTGCTACACTGAAAGATTAATATGATATGCAGGAATCAAGAGCGGCGCCAGCCAAAAAACCTGCACCAGATTACTTTTTATGAGACCAATTTGGTAAAAGTTTTACAATTTATCATCCAATACGCTTGCATTGATAAACAAGAAGATATACGGTCGCACGAAGGAGATGATCTTATGTAATACCAAAGGAAATCTGCACATTGGCTGCTTAATGATCAGTTCCCCCAAATGACGAGCTAGCGGTGTACTTTTCTGTTCATGATTGGTTTGGATTATTGGGTTTGCATTTCTTGTTAGCCTGCTTTTCTTCCATCTTCGTTAATTATTTGTAACTGTAGTGTTCATTACATAGTCTATGCGAATCATCAAATATAGAAAGCCAAGAGGGGCAGGGGGTCTTGAAAAGGTATGGAGCTTTGGTTCCATCTACAGGGTATGAAAAGTATTGGAGTAGAAACAATGGGTAGGTTATTGTTCAGAACAACATAATGGAAAGAAGACATTCATGTTGGGTTTTGCTTGTTCTCGACAATAAACATTCTTTACGATCATCTTCTCTCAATATGATCAACTTGTAGAACCCTCTGCTTGCTCTCATGTTGTATTATACTGGTAATCAGGATCTCAAACCATAACCGAAGTATCATCAGGTGAACGTGGCTGTATCTGAATGATGTCTTCATTATGGTCGATATCCTCCTTTCTATAACTTTATTTGAAGAATATCAGGTCGGTTTGTCCTTTGCAAGTAGCAGAAACATCATTAACTCCAGTAATGAAAATAGCAAAAGGGAAAAAAGAAAAGAAAAGAAAGGAAGGAAGATTATGTGAAATGTTTATAAATTAAATCGTCTTTAATGTAAAAGGCCTGATAGGCCATGGAACCGTTTACAATTACATGGACAATTTCCTCGGAGCTATCATAACATATTATCTGTTTGATAGACTGATGATGGAGTTCGATGTTTAGAGTGTGTTTGGCCTTGAGATTATGCAAACCAAATGCACGTTTTTGTAGACAAAATGGTGAAAAATGTTCAATTTGGAATTAAGTTTGAAAAAATAGCACTTTAAGAATGTGAAAAAAATTGGGGATGTCTTAAAAATTCACGATTTTAAAGGTTAAATTACAATTTTATCGGTATCTAAGTTACATTTTCATTAAATGCATTATGACATCGTTTTTTCTTTAAACCATTAAAAATCAAATAGACTTTAATCATGAAAGAAAACTCGACAAAATAACTTAAAGATGTCTATCCAATTAACAGTTCATTATACATTTTTTTTTCTTCATTCTTTGCTATAAAAATAATTAGAAATTTATCATGCTAGCCTGGAACCGTAAAATTTCCCATGGTTCCCAACAAAACATAATAACAAGTAATGCCACTCTACTTATCACATTAATTTTAGGGTTATATACCTTTTTACCTTGTCTTTATTTTTTGCTTCCTAGGGATTAGTTTTTATCATAGGAGGTACATCGGGTTTACATAAAAATAGAGATGGTACCTCTATCTAAATTTCGTCTAAAATTTGACAGAAAGCTACTTCAGCACAATTAAAAAATCGACACGTTTCCATATACCTAATTAAAAAATAATAAAAATTAAAAACATTAAATAGATATATTTAATTAATTTTATATAAAAAAAAAAATTAAAAAAAATTGGGGGTGGCTGCCAAGGGGATAGCTCGGCCACTCCCAAATGGCTGGATTGGGGGTGGTTCGGCCACCCGCAAACCTCGGTCACCCCCAATGGGTTTGGGGGTGGTTTCGGTCACCCCCATTTGGCCCCCTTGGAGGTGGCCAGCCACCTCCTAAATGGCCAAAGAACCACCCCAAATATATATATATATATAAACATAATTTTTTTTAATGTTTTTAATTTAAAAACAATTTTTTATTTTTTTATTTTTAATTAGGTATATGGACATGTGTCAATTTTTTAATGGTGGTGATGTGGCTTTCTGTCAAATTTTGGATGGATGTATCATCTCCGTCTTTATGTACACCCGAGGAGGCAAAAAATAAAGTTGATAAACCACATGAGCCAAAAATGTATTTAACCCTTAATTTTATATAAACTGTCGTGACTTGTTTTGAGTGATTTATTTATTTTTAGGGTAAATATATTATAAGTCCCTGAGTCAACCCGCCAAAACTAAAAAATTCATAAGTGTTTTTTGTTTGACTTTTTACTTCCTGGGTCAATTGAAATGCCAATAAAATTTCTACCGTCAAAATTGTGTAGCCGTCGTTAGTTCCAATCAAAATACACTGTTTTATCATGTCAGCATAATAATTTTTTTATTAATTTAATTTAAAAATTAAAAAAAAAAAAAATTGAAGGGGTGGCCAGCGGTGGGGTTGCAGCCACCAAGGGGTGGCCAGAAGCCACCCCATAGGAGTTGGGGGTGGCAACCCCACCGCTGGCCCACCCCTTTAATTTTTAATTTTTTTTTTTAATTTTTAAATTAAATTAATAAAAAATTATTATGCTAAAATGGCTAGGATTAACGGCGGTTACACAATTTTAGCTGCAAAAATTTTATTAGCATTTCGATTGACCTAAGGAATAAAAAGTCTAAAAAAAAAAACTTAGAAATTTTTTAGTTTTGTCTAATTGACTCATAAACTTATAATATATTTACCGGTTGACATGAAAAATGATTTAAAATATATTAAGTTAGACAATATAAAGTACAAATGTGAAAGAATAGAAATACACCGCAACAAAATGTATTAATGTACGAGGTACAAGTTAACACAGTCCGAGAAGATTTCAACTAAACTTTTCCTTCACGATTGGAATCGCACGGATGCGAATCTTAAGCATGGATGCTGTTCTTCGGCAAGTTGGAGAGACCACGCGCCCCGCTTACCTGAGGTGGATACGTGTGGGCCTTGTTCTTAGCAGCCAAGATATCATCTTGTACCAAGTCGGCCGTGTCGATTGTTTACTCAAAATAATGAAGAAAATTCCAAAACCTCAACCAAAAAAACTTCTTTTACATAAACTCTCATAACTTCAACCTGCTGCTTTCTGGGTTTCATCTCTACCTCCTCAAAATCAATGGCACCCACTATTTTTTTCATTGTTTTATCACTTCTTTTCACTCTTTCAACTACCCGTATTCAATCCAATGATGAAGGCTTCATTTCTGTGCAAATATCCAACAGGGGTCTTGATTTTGCCAAGGATGTGCTAATAGACAAGGCCGTTTCCTCTATTGTTCCTCTTCAACTGCCTGATATTGAAAAATCTGTGAAAATCCCAGTTGTTGGCAAAGTTCATGTTCTTCTTTCAAACATTACAATTTATCATGTTGATGTTGCTTCCTCGTATATTCATACTGGAGAGACAGGTATTGTCTTAGTTGCTTCAGGTGCCACTGCAAATTTGAGCATGGCTTGGCAGTATTCTTACCGCACTTGGTTGGTTCCAGTTGCAATTACGGATGACGGGGGCGCATCTGTTCAGGTATAAAGCCAGCCTTTTTATTTTGCTTCGGCTCTAGTTTCTGTAAATTGATAGATATATGGCTGAATTTTGCTAATATAGCCATTTTTCTTTTGGCTCGCCTTTGTCATATTGTTTGCAGTCGATTTTAGCTATACTTGAGATAAGGGCCATTGACCTCTAAATATCTTGATTCAAAAGATACCATAGTTGTGTCATATAACAGAAATCTCAAACAAGCATATTTGACTATTAAAACTAAGGTGGATAGGCCAAATATATTGAAAATAATCTGTTTAGTGGCTGACATAGAGTGAAAATTGTAAGAATACTCTGTTGCTAGCAAAAGTGTTCAGAGATTTTTTCTCTTGAACTTTACTTTCTCATTAAATACTGCTGTTTCTATCAAGGTTGAAGGTATGGAAGTGGGGCTAGCTGCAGCTCTCAAGAACCAAGATGGAAATCTTAAGCTCTCGGTGCTGGAATGTGGATGCCATGTGAAAGATATCTCAATAAAGTTGGATGGTGGAGCATCTTGGCTTTATCAAGTGTAAGCAATCCTCCTAAATAATTGAAGTCCTCTTGATAAACGGTTTGTTATCATCTATATATTGTAGTCGAGAAGGTGATATTTTTATGTGGTGTGAGATTGCAACTTAATTTCCTCAAAATCTCTTATGACTGCATATGGTGCTACATTTGCAGTATGTTGAACTGCCCCATTGCCATATGCTAGTGATTCAATTCACCAGTCTGGAATTCAGATTTACTTCTCTTTTTTGGTCAACATTATTTTCCTTTTTCAATTATTTGTTATGATCCCCATCAGAGAGTTTTTAGTTGCATGGGGAGTTTGATTGTAGATTGTAGGAATAGAGTGTTAAAAGCTTCCTCTTTCCTTCCTCTTATTCAGTTCTAAACATACCATTATCCATGATTCTATCCTAGCAGACGAGATTTTGTTTACATTTTAGCAACTTATCGGCATTCATGCGATTCCCTAGCCTGTTCCATCTGTAGTAAAATTGCCAAATTAGCAAACTCTCTACATCAAGAATCTCCACCATATATTATAGGCTTTTATAATTAGTAAAGAGATTACTTTTAAGTCTTAAGGGAGCTCAAGGTCAACATCTCATACAAGCAGAGATCCCTTCCCACTTCAATCGTACTAACTTGAAAAGACATCAGTTGATTAATAATACACTTTTAACTTTTTATTTCTTAATGATGTATTAATCTCTATTATTCTCTCTCTTAATCAGTCTGACTATTGGTCTTAATGAATCTTACTAATTAAACAATGAACTACTTATGCACTTTATTCCTTTACTTTTATTCCAGGGTAGTGAATGCTTTTGAAGGAAAAATAGCATCTGCAATTGAAAATGCTATTTCCAAGAAAATCAGAGAAGGGATAATAAAGCTTGACTCCTTATTGCAATCTATTCCAAAAGAAATCCCAATATATCACACTGCTGTTTTAAATGTTACTTTTGTGGACAATCCTGTGTTGAGTAATTCTTCCATTGAAGTTGAGATTAATGGCCTAGTCACAGCAAAGGATGCTGTTTTAGTCTCAAACTACATCCATAAAGGATGGAAGGATACTTTTTTCTGCAGTGGTCCAGCTAAGATGATCCAGATCTCATTACAACAAGATGTTTTTAATTCTTTATCATTAGTTTACTTTGATGTAAGTTCTTTCAATGTCAACTCTTTGTTTTCCACATTATTATTCAAGTGCATTTAAAAGGATCTTTTGCAATTAGTTTCCGTATGGTGTTTTAAAAGCATCAAGCTTTAAGCTAGGTGGTGCATTTTTTGACATTGTCAAGATGGGACATACTACCTTGGCTGGCTCTGGCTTTGTCTTGGTATGCTGAATTGAAACTGAGTTGGGACTCAGGAATGAAACAGTTGTCTGAGCACTAACTCACCTTGGACATGCCTGAGTTGCACACTTGTATTTTCTGTAATGCAATTGCAGTTGGACACCTGAACTAATGCTTTTTTTTCGGTCAGGCAGATTATATGCACTGGATTGTGGACAAAATACCAGATCAATCCATTTTGAATACAGCTGGATGGAGATACATTGTTCCTCAACTGTACAAGCAGTACCCAGATGATGACATGAATCTTAATATATCTGTATCTTCTCCACCAATTATTAAAGTTGCAAAGGATGTCATTGGCGCCATTATTAACTTAGATGTGACAATTGATGTTGTGGATGGTGGTGAAGTTATACCGGTTGCTTGCATCTCATTGGTACACTTGATTGAAACATCTGTCTGTAGAAACTGTAAATTTTTATGCACTACGTTTTCCTTACACTTCACTAAATTATTTCTTTACTTTTTAACTATGTGACAAATTAAGTAATCATGTTATAATATTTGTGTGAACTGTTGTGAAATCTAATGAATGAATCTTGATATGGCACCAGTTTTTTTTCTTCCATATTAAGTACATATAGGAACACCATTTCACATATTGTCTAAAGTTGACAGTTGGAAGTATCAGTTTGTTCTTCATGAGGATCAGTAGGTGCTATTTGTTGGTGCAGGATATAAGTACTTCAGGTTCTGCAGTAATCTTGAGGAATAATCTAGCTGGTAGAGTCAGATTGGAGGACTTCACTGCATATTTGAAATGGAGTGAGATTGGTGACCTGCACATGCATCTTCTTCAGGTTAGTGTCATTTCTGTGTCAGTCTGGAGCTACTTAATGATGCCTGGAAATTGAATGGAACTGAAAAACGACCAAAGTTTTTCTTAACTAGATTCTGAAATACTTCCTAAGAGTTTTATTTATTTATTTCCATTGAGCTATACTTCCCCATAGTGGCCTAGAAACTTTGACCAATTATATCAAGCAATGTAAAACTCAATTATTTCCATTGAGTTTTATTTATTGCATTCTCTTGCTAGAATAAAGAAACATTACTTTCTGAAGTCACTATGAATCTCATGCTGTGTTGATCTCTGCAGCCAATAATGTCAACTGTCCTCAAAACCGTAATCTTGCCGAACGTGAACTTACACCTGATGAAAGGATTTCCTCTGCCTCTCCCTCAAGGTTTTACACTCCAGAATGCTGAAATTGTCTGCACAGATTCAAGGGTTATAGTTTTCAGCGATCTGGCCTTCACAGAACAATACCATCTTAGCCAGAAGCTACTTACTTCACTGCATCTAGGTACTTGAATATCATGTAAACAAAGTAGGCACTTCTATCAGTCTATTCTGTGCATATAAATTTAGAATTGTACATGTAATGTTTGCTCAAAAACTAAATAAGATTTCTGTTGGGTTGTTAGTTTTGTGATCCATATTGCTTAAATGATAGCTTGAACAAAATTTGTAACACTTGGTGCAATTGAAGGAGGTAAAAGTTTTTGAGTTTGCTTGCGAAGGATAATGTGATCTTTTTCATATTGAAATAGGCTATGTGAGAATTGTTTAACAAAAAAAAAAAAAAACACAATGGCTCATTGACAATGCGTTTTAGAGGGTGTTTTTTGTTTTGAGTAATGCTATAAACCAAACTTTTATCCTATAATTATTTCACAATATTAACATGTCAGTCCTAACTAACCCTTGAACCAAAGATTGGTTGGGATTGTCGCATCTGCATCGTAAGATATTTATAGGATCAAAATGTAATTTTTAGCATTTCTTTTTTAATTTTTTGTTTTAAAAGATGTTTTGATGTGACATAAAAAATGAAAGTAGTTTTGAATTTTGGGTTGTTTGTTATTAAAAAAAAAAAAAAAAAAAAAAAAGATGAAAAAAGTTTTATCAAATAAAGCCAATACAATAAGCCTACCTAGTCTAGGGTTTGTGTTGGGGCCATGCACCATCTGTAATGTATCTCTAAAATTTCCTAAATCAACTATAGGCCTAACACATAAGTTTCAAGCATGGGCCTCTGATCCATTTCCATCCTAGTGGGTCCAAAAATGCAAGGAAATGAAGAACTTTGTGAAAAAATGACAAGGATATTGATTTATAAAGGAAATGTGGGTTATACAAATTCAATGGTGGTTTGAGAAAGAAATTGATGAAAGATGAATGAGAGACAATATCTGGTCTCTTTCTTAAATTCAGTCTATAAAACTGTTATTTGTGATATGTCTCTTACCATGTGAGAAGCACGTAACATGAGTTAGCAAATAAAAATGACATGTTTTAGCAAGTAAGAAGCACATTTTTTTTTTATTAATACGTGCTTTTTTAATAACTTAAAAGGACACATATTTCTTTTTTAAAGACTAATTTGTAAGAGTTTTTACAACAAATTTCTGTCATTTAGAACTTGGTTAGGGAAATTTGTTGTCCTACTTTAAATTTATAAAAATAAAAATTTAGGGTGCCAATTTGAAAAGATAGAAAGGAGTAGTGGCATGATTGAAAAATGTTGGAAACAGTTGGCTCCCACGCCCTTGCACGTTAAAACCCGGTTTCCAAACCCGAACCCGTTTTATATTACAAATAACGCTTTCGCTTTCTCTCTCTCTCTCTCTTTCTCTCACAAAATCGCTCTGCTCAGCCACCCCACACCCAACCCAACACCCCTTCCCTTTCTCTCTCCCAAAACTCACCCCCCTCTTACTATTATCACTAACCCAACACACAAATCTCTCTTTCTCTCTCCCTAAATTACCCGCCAAAAAGGTCTCTCTCTAATTAACGTACCCTAATTTAAACCACAAATTCAAAATCCCCCTAAACCCCTCTTTCCCTCTCCCTCCCTCTCTCTCTTTCCCTCTCTCGCATGTCTAACCAGGGCTCTCTCTCGTGCAGGTCCTATACAAGCAGTTCGCTGAAACGGCGTCGTTGGCCTCTAGGGCTTGTTCTCTCTGAACAATGGATCCGACGGTCGGGGTCGAGCCAATGGAGCTGGCCGAACCGTCGAACGGAGGGGACGAGGACTTGGGGGCCCGGACGAGCAAGAGGGCCAAGATTGGGCCTGGGCCTGGGCCTGGGACTGGGCCGGGGCGGGAGCTGAAGAGAGTGGCGGAGATCGTGCTGGTGCTGTCAGCGATGGCGAGGATGCGAGGCGGAGGGAAGGGCCCGACGGATGCGGAGGTGGAGCTTATGGTGGAGGCCAGGGCCAAGCTGGCAGAGGCCTGCGCGGCCCTGGCGCCCAAGGACGTGGTGGGCCGGGAGGCAATTGGGGCGGTGATTGAGGATTTGGGGCTCAATGGCAAGCTCAAGGATCAGCGGCTAGGGTTTCGGACTCCCAAGTTGACTATCAAGGAGAAGTTTGATAATGCAAAGAGGAAGGTCAGGGTTCTGATTTAGATTTGAATTGTGTCGTATGCTATGTGCTAGAATTCAATTTTTTTATAAGTATGTGTTACACTTAAATTCACTGCACTAAGTTAGATTTGAATTTGTGTTATATGCTATGTGTTAGAATTAAATTCACTAAACTTGAGCTTTTGAGATATTTCTAATTTATTATGATATGGCAATAGGTGTAGTTTACTTACCGAGGGAGAGTCTGGATCCACATGTAAATGGGTGTTAGAATATTCTAAGCCAAGAGTCTAGGGTCATATGTGAGGGAGAGTGTTAAAATATTCAAAATTGAGTAAATTCATTATTTACTATGAGTTTAAGCTTTTGAGTTAAGGGAATATTTATCACGATGTTTGGTTTGAGTTTTTTTGGAATTGGTGTCAGTAATGTTGATTATGGAATTGTGTTATATTTGTTTGATGGTTAGATGATACAAACCGACCAGAATGTGGGCTCTGTTATGCCCTGTCTGTGGAAGTTGAAACAGACGATGTGGCAAGGGAAGTTGAGAGCATGATGGGTTGTGGGTTGTTTTTTGTTTTGTAACTGTTACTTGGCTGTTAATCGTAGTGGTACGAGTCTCTAGTAACTGTTGTTCTCTGTGTTGTATAACCAGTTTCATGCTCATTGAGCAAGGTGTGAAGAAAGTATTTGTATTTGTACTGAGGTTTGACTCCCACCTGAAGTGGAACCTTTTTATTCAAAGTTTACTGTGTTCAGTGTAGTAGAGTGCTTATGTGCCCATCATTGGAGAATGTGGTGGAGGATATGGAATTGAGGTTTTGAAATCTTAGGTTTCCATGTTAGATTTTAGAATTTTGAATCTTTGTGTTAGTTTCATCAATTAGTAACCATCAAAATTGTGAAAATTTCTAGAAAATTGGCTTACTTGGTTTGAGGATCTTGGACTTGGTGATTAACCCAAGAATGAGTATCTCAGAGAAAGTTGGTGAAACGTAGTTTGATTGAGCCTGACTTATGTTGAAGAGGGTTACTGTCATTCAGATGGGTCCAGAATTATGTCATGCAACCAGAGTGTCCTAAGTGTATACTCTCCTTCTATTAGTCTTCTAGTCCATGTGTATTCAATGTCTTTGATATTGAATTGCAAACACCAAGTTAGAGGCTCCAAATTATCAAAAACTTTTTTCTAGGATTTAGTGTTTAATGTGCTAAATGATTAATTTATTCTCTGATATACTTTGTAATGCTTCTTTATTTCCCTAGATGGATGAGTCGAAGAATTTTGTTGCACATACTACTGCATATACTTCTCACCCCGTGCAACCAAGCTCTAGTACATCAGCTGAAATCAGTGGGGCATTGCATACTGTGCGTACTTTTCCATCAGATAAACCAAGTAATCTGCCAATTTCTTCTGGTGGCATCCCAGCTTCTTCACCTTTAGGTCATGCTTCTGCAGTAACTTCTACTTCCATACAATATCAATTGCCGACTAATGAAGTTAGACCAGGTATTAGAGGATTGCCTAGTGGTCATTTAGGAAGAGATTCTTCTTCCTTATCAACGGCTAAAGTTGAAAGAGGACAGTTCAAATTGGATGGAGGATCAAATGGGTCTTCTTATGCATCGCAATTACAAGGTAATGTTCCCCTCTTACGAAAATTGATGAGAGGGATTTTCTGTTTTCAAAATAATCTTAAGATTTCTGAATCTTTTATGTTTGTTGTTTAATACAAAATTGAAAAAAGTATCAACCAGAAAAAGCTTAGATAGCCTGCCTGGAGAATTCTAGCACACATAAGAGACTGGCCAAGGGCATTCTCTTTGCTATAGCCTAAATGCTTGACTGGAATTTTGTTTATATTCACTTGAAAGCTATTTTTTGCTGCTTCAGAGAATAGTGTTTTGACCTTTGTTGGAATAGTTAGTTGGGTAATTGTGCTTGCTCCATTACCATCAACCTCTTTTTATTTTTCGCTGGGGGTAGGGTTGTTGGGGGAGGTGAAGTTACAATGGTAACTTTTAATTTATATTGTTGCCATTTTCTCTTCTTAGCTTACAGTTTGTTGCAACTAACCTGATGGCTCTTTCCAGTTGCTTAAGCTATGATTTTTATTTATTTATTTTTTTTGATAAGTTGTAAGAATTTATTCTTCATATATTTCTGTTTGCAGCAAATGCTTCTGCAAACCACCCACTGGTGAATGCTCCTACATGGTCTGTACAAACCCAATCTGCCTCAGCAGCTAAAAGTGGGCAAGAAAACAAGGTGCCAAATAATAGTTCTACCAAGGTTGAGGGAACTGTTGAAATAAATATGTCACGAGTTGCTACTCAAGGAGCGAGAGATCAGAGCTTTAGGCCATTTGTAACTCAAACAGCACCTGGAAATTTGCCAAATATACAGCAGCCTCTGCAGGGAATGGGCTTTGTCCAAGCCCCTTCACTTGGTAATAATCACAATGAAATTGCTAAACTTGTTCAGAAGTTATTACAACCACAGCGTCCTGATCACCCTAAGTGGAATCCTCCGTCAAGGGATTACATGAATAAGGCTTTAACTTGCCAATTGTGCCAGCTTACCATCAGTGAGGTTGATAATGTTCTTCTTTGTGATGCTTGTGAGAAAGGATATCACTTAAAGTGTATGCAGCCTAATCAAAAGGGAATTCCTAGAGGTGAGTGGCACTGCATGAGGTGCTTGACGTTGACCCAAGGGAAACCTTTGCCCCCTAAATATGGTCGTGTCATGAGAAGTGGTACAAATCAACCAAATTTGTCTCCTGAGATTCCTATGAAGGTGTCATCTTCAGAGAAGAAAGTGGGAACTTTAGATCCAAAGGTCAATCAGCTGAAGATGACAGCAAATGGAAGCTCTGCTCTACATAGTCCCACACATGCTAGTAGTGCAGGCACCAATCATGTTGAGTCAGCGTCTGATGTAAAGATTCCTAATGCAAGAGAAACTCAAGGGAATAACAGCATATCAAGCAGTAAAATTATGGATGACAAAACTTTTTCTGGAGCTTCCCCTAATATCCCATCAAAACCCTTGGGGGAAGCTAGTTATTCTCCTCCTGTTGGCTCATCAAGTGTAAAGTCTGCTCAAAATCTTAAAGATCATGAGTTATCTACGCTTGAAGAGAGATCTTTTCAACAAAAGACAGAGTCTCCTGCTAAAGTATCTGAAACAGTAAGTAGTAAGTCTAATCATTCCCAACCCTTGCACAACTCGCAAGTTGTTGACTGGAGAGACCTGCCTAAATGTGCTGAGGTTCCATCAAAGAATTGTGATGACAATGACCTTGCTGTCAAAGATCCTGAAAAATCTCAGATAAGAGAAAATCTTGACTGTACTTCAGTATCTGATACTAAGCAAGATGACCAACTTGTTGCTCAGGCAACTCCTTCTGGGGGATTTCAAACTTGTACAGGGAGTGAACGTTCTGGGTTTCCTTCAGATGGCTTGCGGAGTGTGGAATGGATTGGCAACGTTATCCAAGTTTTAGAAGGGAAATCGTTCTACCAGTCTTGTAGAGTTAATGGAGTAATGTATAAACTGCAGGATCACGCTCTTTTTCCTTCCAACCATGGTGAATTGTTACCCTCGAAGCTTCAGGCAAGCAAATAATCTGGCACTCTATGATAGTTGTAGCTTTAATGCTTGTGCACCTACGCCCATGAGATAACTAGATTTGGTTTTATATATGATATGAGCTCTTTCTCTTGGTTACAACTTGTTTTTGAATTGTAGATCTTTCCTCTTCTGAAATTGCTTATCAGTTGTTGCATCTTGTAAAAATATTTTTCTACCAGGGGTTATAATATGAAGTCATGAATTTTGTTTTTGATTGCAGTCCATGTGGGAGGACAGCAAAACTGGGTCAAAGTGGGTTATTGTCACAAGGTGCTATTTTCCTGGCGACTTGCCTGAGAATGTTGGACGCCCATGTGCCCCTGAGAGCAATGAGGTGAATAATTTTCTTGTATACAGTTTTTTTTTTTTTTTTTAATTATCAACATGAAAAATCTGTGGTTGGTTATATAGCCAACTAATTGATTGACCTCTTGAGATATTGGTCATGTGGATTCATTCACGATCACAGCCATGTAGAACTTGATTAAAAGTGGCATGCACCACTGTGATCACATTTAGTGTGGTGTGTTATGTTAGTTAATTGAGATTCTACCCTCTCCCTCTTCTTGAATTGGCATATGAATGGATGGTATATGCAATAATTCATATAAAGTGCATATGAACTCGTTGCTCTGTTATAGGTCTATGAATCAAATCATGAAAGCACAATAATGGCTGGTTTGATCCAAGGCCCATGTGAAGTTCTGCCTCCTGCGAAGTTTAGTGAAGAAAGTGAAAGACGGAGTCAGGCAGGACCCAATGCAAGTATTGGATTACAGCCAGTTTTCCTGTGCAAGTATGTCTCATCATTTCTTACTTTCCAAGCAATTGCTTCATTAGTTCTTGCAGTTGCCCTTGAAAGGAAAAGTACAGAGAATATTTCTTTTACATGGTTCTAGGTGTGCGTACATGCATGGAAATCTGACTAACTTTTTTGTGTAACCATAGTTGGTGAAAATATGCTTTATTTGAAATGTATCAGTAATCTTGATATATGCTATGGATACTTCTAAAACTTTAGATTTTAATGATTTTGTTTTGTGCTCAGTGTTTCATGCTTGTTGTCTTGTGGAAAGGGAAGAGAATGAGAGGAAATAGTGTAAATAACTACCTATATAAGTGTGTAGAATAAGGATAAATAATGGTAGGATGACACCCCATCAATTTTGATGGGTCCTCACCCACTTTTATATATATGTGGGTTTTGTAACTGTTTTGGCTATTTAATAGATTAAGAACATCTTATATAAGCGGGAACAAAACTAAAATTAGAAAGTAAATGGCTCTTTTTATAATTTAAAAAAAAAAAAAAAAAAAAGAACTTTATTTTTTGGTTCAAACATGCTATGCTAATCACCTTTCAATTATAAATAAATATATAAATCATTTTACCACTTTTTATAGTCCGTAGATTTATTTGAACAATTTGGATCGATAAATTATCTATTGTCAAGTGTGAAAGTCGATGATGGAGTGCCACCATACCATAGCTTGTGGCATTCAAAAGTTCTCGTGAAATAATTTAAAACTTAGAAGAGTGAGATAACATCTGTCATGACATTCCTACACAGATGGTTTTCGTGTAACATGTTTCTAAAGTGGACTTTTTTTTTTTCCTCCAAAGACTGGGTTGTAATAATTTTACACAGCAACGCCTCTCTTGCATAGTTAAATCTGAACAGGGTGAGATGGGCCAGAGTAGGTGGAAACCCATCCCTGACCTAAAGCCACATTGGGGTAGGTCTTTAATTCCAATGTAACTCTATCCTGAATAAGTTTGTAATCAAGTTCCACGAGGGGCGGGGCAGGGAAGGGCCCAATTGAATCTGCCCCATTGTAATCCTATGACCTGGTCTGGATGTGCCTTGTGTGCAAATCCTTTAGTGCTGCATGAAGACAATCCAGTGCTTGTTCATTAGTGTTATGGTAATAAATATTAACCAATATGTATTGTTATTTATCGAAGCAGAGAGTGACTTGGCTGATATTGGCTCTTGTTTAACGAGAGGATGGTTTTGTTTTGCAGATGGTTCTATGATGAATTTAAAGGACTTTTTCAACCTGTTTCCAGTTAATCTGCTCATGCACATACATTGGTGATTGATTTGGTTTTCATTGCACCTTTTTGGTGCTCTCTTTTATCAGGTATTTGATATGCGTTGGCCTAACTGTTGTCTTGTTTATTTCTGGCCTGTTGCTTGTGTTGGTTATCTTTTGTCATTGAGAGCATGGGACCTGTAAACGTTAGCTGTATAAACTGCTTGTTTTTTGGAATAATAATACTCTTATGTAATATAAAACGTTTTGTGGGAAACTTTTTAGAAAATGATAATTATGGATGTGGCTTTTTGGTTGTGATTGAATCGGTGCATGATGTGATTAATGGAGTCAACAAAGAATACTCTTTTCACTTTTACATGAGAACATGGAGATAATATATTCTGATTCATTTGACCTTTAGTACAGAAAGTGAGAGGGAGAGTTCCGGCTGGGGTGGGGGGAGGACCTGCAAAGAGAGAAGGTTAAAATAATTGTTCTAGTAATCTTTTATGGGCTTTAGTTTTCCCAATAATGTTTCAAACTTATAGAGGCTGAACCTAAAACCATGTTGCACATAACATGTTTTAGTAATTTACTAGGCAAGTAGTATGCACTTTTTGGATATGCTTGCTACTGTGAAATTAGTTTATTTTAATTATTGAAATAATGGCCAATCAACGTTCTCACCTAACTGAGCACTCATTTCATTAGACATGAATGTCCCCTAGCTTTTGACACTCATCTTTTATTTATTGGATATTCTTCCCCGGAGTTTGTGTTTATTAGGAATTCAAGAGGGCGTGGTTGGGACCTCTTTTTGTTGGGTAATAAGATGAGAAACCTTTTCAGTCTCTCTCTAGGAGATAATGAATCTGATAAAGATCAAACAAATTAAAGGCAACAACTAATTTTTTTTTGATTTGGATACATATGCTATGCTATCCATGCAATCTCAAGAAATTTAGAGGTATAGTTTCTGATGCTTGCATATTATGGCTTCTCTAGAGATGTTTTAGAAGACTGTTACGGCTAGAAAAAAGCATCAAGATTGAGATCAATGGCCATGACACACACAAATGTTTGTTCAATAATAAATGTGGAAGTTTACATCTAATTTTGCAATATATGGAGAGGTTTCATATTTTTCAGTTTGTTGTCATTGTAGAAATCTTAGGGTGTGAACCTTATATTTAAATATTTTATAGTTCATATTGCTCTTCCCTTTGCAACCATCTATGGAGGGGGATCTCTAATGAATTATTTGTTTCAGTACAGGTAGTTTATAGCAGATGTGGCATTCAGATAATTGACGGTTGAGGAAGCTCCAATATTCATTCCCTGTACAATATTTAGCTGTAATCTTAGTTTGTATTATCTTCCAATAGCAATTCAATTTGTAATTTTTGTTGCCCTCTTTGGTGCCTTTATGACCCACTATTACATTATCACACCCCATCAATCATAGAATGAATTTCTGCAATTTCTCTTTATACTTTTTGAATTGTTGACTCCATTTTTCAAAGACGCTATTTTCTTAGTGTCGGAATTTTTTTTGGTGTTGACAGAAAGGAGTGTACGTGTTCTTTTGCCCTGTTAGTCTAAATCTGTTACGTCATGGGAATTGAATTCCTTGTGAATTTATTGTATCCACTTCTTTATTCTCTAATTCAAAGCTTAAGGCACAATTGCGGTTGTACAGTCTCTCTTTAATATATATATATATATATATATATATTTTTTTTTTTTTCTAATCAATGCGGGAGAGGGAAAAAAGGGAGAGTTACAGTGGTGTCTTTCCCACAATTGATCCTAAATGAAGAAATAAAAGGATTAGACATAAGAATGTTTTCAAAGATACGGTTAGAAGCGGCTCATTTAGTAAGCTGATGTTTCTTTAAAGTCTTTAAACTTCGTCTACAATGGCTAAATATAGAGCCGAAAGAAAAGAACAAGAATGAACAATTGAAGTATTACCCATACAAAAAAAAAGTGTAATGAGGAATAAGATCTTAAGGTTTATGTCATGGGTGAGATTAGATTGTATAAATCTAATAGTTTATATGTTGTCATATGATAAATATGTTGTCACATTATTTAAAAAGTTCTAAATATCATGGCATTATGTACTTCGTACAACAAAACAAAATTCGAACTATGATCATCTATTTCACTTGAAATAGAGATGATTTTATTTAGCTTGTTGAGTGTTACAATATTGATCTTCTGTTTCACAAATTCAATTGTGATTTTAAAGTTAATATTAGTTTGGAAGAACGCAAAAGGGACATAAAGATGTCTTCTAGCATTACCTAGTAGACTATATCTTTTACAAATGAGAAATGTTTGTTTTCATTCTCTTACACATCTCGTGTCCCTTTTCGTATAAGAAATGAGCAAATCTACCATTAAAATTGTGAGACTCACATATATCAGTGTCACAATTTTAATGGTAGAATTGCTCCGTACAAGAGATGTGCAAATCCATCATTAAATTTATGAGACTTACATGTGAGTCCTACAGATTCAATGGTAAATTTGCAAAAGAGAAGGACAATAGATGTGTAAGAGAGATCAAGATTCCCTACAATTTCTTTAAAATTGTAGAATTTTCAAGTTAGGTATTTCAAACATTTTTAGGCATTGAAAGGCTTGAAAAGTGCTAGCTATTGAAAATGTGGCATGTTATTGAGGTAACCAAGCATAGTTTTCTTTGCAAAAGGCTTTATCTTCACTTTTGTAGATACACTTCTTCTTCATAAAATAAAAAGACAATTTTTTGCTCAAACTTTTTATTAGCATAGAGAGCAACGACGTGAGAAAAATATACTTAATTTTCAACTGGAGCATACCACAATTTTAATAGATAGTATTTTTCAAGCATTTCGATGCTTAAAAAGACCAAAATAATATAATTTGAGAATCTACTATTTTTTTAAAAATTGTAGGGGATCCTAATCCGTGAAAGAGAATGACACCAAACACATCTCTTTCCATATTAGATTGATATGTATCCTACATATCCGATGGTTGATTTTCAAAAGGGAAGATGAGAGAATACTGAATAGCAAGTTCCAGGTTGATAGAATATTCCTTGACTAGAATTTACCATTTAGGTTTGAGATTTAATTACCTTATTTATATCATCTCCACCTACCATCTTTTCTTTATAAATAGGAGACATGTCTATTATTGTAAATTAATTGAACGAGAGTACAATGTACTCCTTTGGACTCTTCCTTTTCTTCTCTTTTCTTCCCAAATTATTCTCTTTCTTCTATATTTTACATAAATTTCCACACTCGATATTTTATAAATATTGTTTACATCTTTGCTTTAGACACAAGAGAAAAAATGAAACTGCTTGGTGATCCAATCCCTTCTCGTTATTGTAGTTCGAAATCCTAAATTCCATGCAGGCCTACGTTTCCCAAAACCGTTGAATAAAGTTATTATGACGGGTATAGGCTTACAACTCTTCCAAGTTCTATGGTTGCTTCAGAAGGATCCATTCGCATTAATTTCTTTGGTCTAATTATTATTTCTCCTCTCTCTCTCTTTCTCTCTACACGGATCTGGGTTCCCGTCAATTTGTTGTTCTAATTGCTAGCATACGAAACTCAGTAATACTTATTCTCAACAAATAAATAGACTGTCCGAGACCTACTCAAACACATGGAGGAATCCCATGATAACTAATCTCATATTTATTGTTCATACTGCTGGAATCTCTTTAATTGTGTCGCCACCATCTTAACATGATAAATTAGATGGCATGTGGAATCTGGAAAATTGCCTCATTTCATCCATGCATGCCGTTTTTATCACACTAGCTCATTTGCAGGAAAAAGCTGCAGGATAGGGATAAGAAAATCTCCACCCCATTAACCAATCAAAAGAAACAAAAGACCCACTTCTATATCTAGCTAGGGAGTAACAAACTGCTCAAACGTATTTATGAACCTACAGATACATGTGAAAAATAAATAGAGGCTATAAATTAACCTAGTAAATTAATGTTTCTTTATGACAATCTATAAAGTAGCTAGCTAGGCTTATCTTGGTCGTGACAAAACCCAGACCATTTTTCATTTTGCGTGATAAATTCAGTACCATACCATTACTGCGTTTAATGTATTGTGGGCAAGCTGTCCCTCTTAAGGCTTGCAAAACCTTGCTGGACATGCGTATTCAAATCATCTTGTACTTTATGTGGCCACAAATCTGGTCTCAAAATAATAATAACTATATATATATATATAACAATTAACAAGAAAGAAAAAACAATTACAAGTCCTTCCCTCTATCAAGAGAGAATGAGAATGCTTCTAGAAAATCTGGATAGAGGAGCCTATCTAGTATCTAGTTTGCCTAGGGTTTTGGGAGTTTTTTTTTTTAGTTTTTTTTTCCTTAATTTTTTTTAAAAAAAATTGTATTTAACCCCGAGTGGCTATAATTCTGTGGAAGGAGACGAAAAAAACTTAACGAATGGGTTAAATTGTCACAGTTTGTGGAGTTTGAGTGTCACTTTTCAAACTTGTGAGGCTAAAATGTCAAAGTGGTGATATATTGGACGGTAAAGTATATTTTTTCCGATTAATTTTGACTTGGTTTAAACACTAAAACCCTCTTCCCTTGGAGATAGATCTAGAGGGATGAAAAGAAACCGCCCATCAAATATTAATGCTATATTTTAAACACCTTTCTAAGGCCCTTGACCCTGATCAAAATCTAAATATGGGGCCATATATAATGAGTAGTAGAAAAACTCCATTTAGTCGAGAATACTATAGCATTGAAAATTTGAAAAGGAATGTAACAACATCTCTTTTGACCATTCCACGATCTCTTTAGCTCATTTCACAAACTTTTTCTCACCCCCCATCATCTTTCTTTAAAAAACTTAAAAAACTAGTGGATATGATCAATCTCTTCTCCTTTAATATAAAATGCACAACCGACTATTCAACTGCAATCATAGATTTGAACTAAGGCCAACTAATTAACCGAAGAAGGACAGTAAATATGAGAGAGTTTTTATAAGATCAATTTATCTATCTAAACAAGGTGGACGAACTGTCTGAAACTTGCTCGAACAAATAGATCTTATTAGAATTTTTTTATATTTGGACATTTGAAGGATAAAATTGCTGAAGATCTCAGTCGATGTGGTTAGTTTATATATTTGCATGGATTAAATTAAAAAAAGTAGGATAGAAGCAAAAGCCTATGTTGTAGGTTAGTTAGGACGTTAAAGATAAAGGTAAGAAGAAGAAATAGTTGAGCCTCGTTTCACGTGAATCAGCGAATATCACGGCGTTAGTAGACTTTTATAAGAGAATTGCAAAAGAAAGGCTCATGAGGGGGTGAAAAATGGAGAACAAGATTCCGGGTCTTTAGATAGATTTGAAAGAAAAAGAAAAGAAACGGTCACAATCCGAATAGTTTGATGCCTTTTCACTCTCCTAATTAATTTACTTGATCATTTGGATTTTTAAAACAAAGAGGAAATCTTTAATTAAATTGCAATTATTAGAGGAATTTGTATAGTGTTTCTTTAATCCAGTCTATTAAACTAATGTTTATCTTTATCACGCGTGATTTCGATATGCATTTTTAATAGGATTAACATATGCCACATTAATAGACTTCGACACCCTGTGCATGAGGGAATTTTCTTCAATATGATTTGGAGAAAAACTTTGTCTACCGTAACTATAGGACCCTAAATGAGTGGAACCGAGCACGTATATGCACATTAGGAACTAGATGTATTCTTAACATTTATGTGGCCAACATAATATTAAAAGTAATGCTACATAATATACTCTCAGTTTACCAGGCTTATATGGCAATGTCTGCCAGTTCTTGGATTATTTTTTTAAAAAAACAATGGCTGATGGACACTGCCACACCAGTTCAGTGGAATTGAGAATAGTATGTAGCATTACTCTAATATTAACAATAAAGTTGCATTATTAAATGAACACGCTAAGTAGCATTTGGGATGTTTGTTTAAGTTAGGTTAATTAATTAAATTTTAGAAGTTGAGTTTGAAGGGAATATATACACCAACTAGTTTTTTTTTTTTAAGTATAAAATAATACTAACTAGTTAAATTACTTGAATTCTTCACATAATTTTTGGAGGAATTAAGCTTAATTAAACCCTTTAGTAAACGTGAGATCAATTGAAAATGATTTTTTTCAGTGTTCGTGGCGTGGACGCGCAAGATAAAGGCTCGTGGGGGTGGCTTGAAACTACCAACATCAATCCAACAAAGACTACGAGTCTAGTTAGTAGTTAAAAAAGGGTTAGGTACAAACTGAACCTTGATTTCTGGGGTGATGGTTTAATTAATAAGGGAATAATTAATCATCATTTGGCTTTTAATAGATCCTAATTATCTCCTAAAAGGCCTCTTTATGCTCACCCCTCCATAATCTCTTACTTTATTTAAAACATTTTAAAAATAATCACACTTTTATTTCGTCGCTATTTCATTTTACTCGACTAACGTGACATTATTAATTACCTTTTGTTAAAATAAAATTAAAAATTGACTGTCATATCAATTGGATGTAATAAGTGTTATAATAAAAGTTGCGTGGTGGACCAGTTTGGGAGGCCAAAAAATAAAAGAAAAAAAAAAAATGCTAGACCTATATGACTGATTGACAATTTTTTTACAACTTGTTGATACGAATGGTGACTTGTAAAAGAGTCGTGGGTGTATATATATATATGTGGCTTTCAAAAACGCAATTATCATGATCTTTATGTTAATCAATTTGTAAGATTAATTGTTTAGGGGGTATTCGTGTTGTAGTTGGAAGATTATTAGACAATAATTCTCTCTACACTATTTTTATATATAGAGGGAAGGGTGCAAGACTATATAACATATAATTGAGACAAACTTCAGTCCCATAATTAATGCTGTCAAGTGTCAACCATCTCAAGCTTATCATGTATGTCTGGGCTGCTTGTTTCCGTAATTGGAAGCTACTAATTCTGGTGCTTTATCATGGGTAGTCTTCTTTTACTTTATATTTTTTTTTTTGCCCTATTCCAATTATTGTGGCATGGTTCTTGAAAAAAAGTAAATATGATGATAATTAATTTTGGTTTCAACACAAACCAACCTTTAAAAGGTTAGGGTTTATAAAGAAGGGAAAAATATTGTTCTAATCCTTGGTGTTTGAATTCAAATCGTTTTTTGGGTACTTCAAAATCAAAATCAATTCTTAAAGTTTAATCGGTTAGTATTGCAATACGTGTAAAATGCCACCCGCACAACATATTGGATGAACAAGTAGACCCAATTAAATAAGTCTTATCGAAGCCTCTCACAGTTAAAGAAGACTCCTGTTAATTATATAGACACAATATTGAACATTTTTAGAAATCTTGGCATCAAAATGAAAAGATTTTATTTATTTATTTTTTCGGCTCATATTTGACCTGGTTTGGATGTGCCTAAAATACCTCAGGATAATATGTTATCTTTAAAGATAACATTAGAAATATGGATTATAATTTAAATATTAGAGATAAGTATTATCATTAGAGTAGTTTATTATACTTTGAGTTTGTTTGGGATCGGTTTGAGAAATAGAGCTTTTAAGTAAAAAAAAAAAAAAAAAAAGTTTTTGGGCCAAAGCTAGCTTTTGCTAAAAGTGCGTTTTGGCTATTTTTAGGCTTTTTGAACCCTTAAAATGGCTTTTAATTTTTTTTACCAAACTAATACTTTTTTCTTCAAACATGCTTTTTGAGTGTTAAACGCACTTTTAGGCATGTCAACCGCAATATCAAACATGCCCTTAGTTTTTTATTTGGAAAATGCTAGGTGTTCTTCTAGTGTTCTCCTAATTGTGATGTGGCTTTTAAAATCACCAATAGATTAAAAGTCAATAATGATAATCTTAAATTGAACAGTGATTTTAAAAGACACATCACAGTTGGGAGGACACTAGAAGAATACTAAAAGAACACCTAACATTTTCCTTTCTATTTTCACTATGCATTGTAATTGTCTATTTAAAGACATCAAGCTAGTTAATAAAGAAAACAGAAAATTAATTTCAAACATTGTGTTTAAAAAAAAGATTTTAGACTTTCTTAAAATATAAAAAGTCTAGATTCCCTGGAAAAAAAAAAAAAAAAAAAAAAAAAAAGGGCATACTACGTCGGATTTGGGTTGGGTGACAACCTTTGCCGGGGACAAGGTTCGTCCGATGGAGTTGCTTACGGAGATTTGAACATCGATTAAAATCCGGCGTCAATTTTGGGCCTGCTGATTTGGCAAGCATGCATGTGAGGCCCATATTAATGGGTGTTCCTCTTTTTAACTTTGTTTTTTTTTTTGGTTTATATTTATGTCGTAAAAGACAATTGAGTCAGTTTCTCAAACCCTGTACAAAGTACAAACCATGCAATTACTATTAATTAATTAATTAATTATTTTTAAGTAATTAATTAAATTAGATAAGATATAGCTAACTATAGTATCCTAACCAGAGTACATTCACAACCTTAGTCCCCCATCTCTGTCTATATATTCCACTGCTGCTAGCCTCCTTTTCAACCCCCCTACTATACAGCCATAAAGTTTTGGGATTTCTAACACACACACACAAACACCAACATATATGGCTCCAAAAGGAGACAATGTTGTAGTTTCCAACATGAAGCTTGAGAGGATGCTTAGCATGAAAGGAGGCAAAGGAGAAGCTAGTTATGCCAACAATTCCCAAGCCCAGGTTTCTCTCCTTCCACACCTTTTTCTATTTCTTTTTTTCACACACACACACAGATCTACCGATCTCTGATTGTGGTTTTAGTGATCCGAGAAAAATGGAAAATATATAACTCTGTAAAAATATGATTATATATATATATATCATCTATGCATAATATGAAGCTTTGTTCAAAGTCTACCTTAGTGACGCTTGAAAAAGACAAGAATCTTGCTTTTCTAATGAACTATTCCACGACAATCTAATCTGTCGTGTTTCTTTCGCATTCTTAATGTCTTGAATTTTTCTGAGAAGCTTCACAATTAACAAACACCTGTATTTATAATTAAGTTAATAGTTTGTGTATCATAACTGATTTTTACTGACACGATATCTCAGTTGTATATTAATGAAAGAAAACTATATATGTTGCTTATTTTATTCCATGCATATTGATCATGTTCTTTGTGATATGGTTGATGTCCATGCAGGCACTACATGCTCGATCCATGCTTCATCTTCTTGAAGAAACTCTTGATGGGGTCCAGCTAAACTCACCGGAGGTGCCGTTTGTGGTGGTGGACCTCGGATGCTCATGCGGCAGCAACACCATCTACATCGTTGACGTGATGATCAAGCACATGATCAAGCGCTACGAGGCCTTGGGTTACGAGCCGCCGGAGTTCTCTGCTTTCTTCTCCGACCTCCCCAGCAATGACTTCAACACCCTCTTTCAGCTCCTCCCTCCGCTAGCCAATTACGGCGGTAGCATGGAGGAGTGCCTAGCAGCCAACAAGCACAGATCTTATTTTGCAGCTGGGGTTCCCGGATCCTTCTACCGGAGACTTTTTCCGGCCAGGTCTATTGATGTCTTCCACTCCGCATTTTCCCTTCATTGGCTATCTCAGGTAACTTCATTTATTAATGTACAGTAAAATACTACGTACGTACAATATTATTCAATTCTCTGCTGATTTATTTATATATATAGTTTTTTTTTTTTTTTTTATAAGTATTTATATATATAGTTAATTTGTTTCAAAAGGATAATATGTGCAGCCCTAGCTAACATCATAGCCCTCAAAATAGAAGATCTTAGCCGTTAGATCTACTGCCTGCTTAGAAGGTCAAAAAGTTGGTGCAACAAAGTTAATAAATTATTTTCTTTACCGTTGAAACCAACAGCAGCTGTTTCCAAAAAGAAAATGACATGTCCTGAAATTTGATCCAATAAAAGAAGACAAACAATAAAAATGCATCCAACTTTAATAAACGACTGTTGATGGTATGATTCTGTCTCAACATATTTTGTTTGTTTGCTATCTTTCTGTTCTCGCTTTGAAAAAGTATTTTGACGTGACAGTAAAGCGAAACATATTTATGTATTTTTTTTTTTCTTTGAGTGTTTTATGTTTGAGTTATTTGTTAACTACGTTAACAGTATTAACGACAGAACTATAATTACTCTTTCTTGAAAGATTACGAACTTTGAGAAATTTATACTCTTAAGTGATAGAGTTAGTAGTAGGGCTGCGCTCCATCCTACAAGGTATGAGGACCAACAAAAGGAACAAGAAGAAAGTAAAACTTACTTAGTTGTTTATCTTTTGTGAGCAATTAGTGGAGGAGCCTATTAATTACTTGAGTCGGCTCAACCATTAATAACTGATACACTTTTGGGCAATTTTACGGGCTTAGAATTAAATGTAACAAAAATAACTAAATATTATTATTATTATTATTATTATTATTAAGTTTTTCGGTTAAATATTTTATTATTTTGAGTGTTGGACACAGGTACCGGAGAGTGTGCTAGACAAGAGATCAACGGCTTACAACAAAGGGAGGGTGTTCATCCACGGTGCAAGTGAGAGCACTGCAAATGCATACAAGAAACGGTTTCAAACTGATTTGGCAGGGTTCCTGAGATCAAGATCGCAGGAGATGAAGAGAGGTGGGTCCATGTTTCTTGTCTGCTTAGGAAGAACCTCAGTGGACCCCGCCGACCAAGGTGGGGCCGGCCTCCTCTTTGGAACCCACTTTCAGGATGCTTGGGATGATCTTGTCCAAGAGGTAATCATATATACCCTGTAAACATCTTACTAATATACACACAAATAATTAACGAATTTTACTTTTAGTAAAATTGTAGTTTAACTTTTAAAATTGTATTTTTTAATCTCTGTAATTACATTCTCCGTACAAAAGGAGAAACGATGGATGGGTGAATCGCCCCTAATCATTTCTCCCTTTGCTTGGTGGTGAATAGTGCACACCATCCTAAAGGAGAAATGATTAGGTGCTGTTGGTTTTACAGGGCCTTGTTATGAATTTCCTCTGGTTATGATTAAGCCACATTAATTCTAGCCGTCCGATACTCTTCCCAAAACTGGATCTTGCCATCCATTTTTTGAAAACCCATGTCGGCAGAATTATTACTGTTGGCAAGTGGGGGGGGCCATATAATTGACCATGGAATTTGAGAGAGTTTGTAACACAACAACATCATCATATCCAATAAGGACATTGGATCCATCGGATCATTGTTGATCAGAGAATTAATTAATGACTTATTATGGGACCGGGACCAACATGTCTATGAAACAAAGTGAGTGCCTGTACCTTTGATCCTGTCCCTTAATCAACTGCTCTAATCAGGAGAGTACAGTGATTATCATGAGGTTTTGATGATTTTTGTGTCTGTCAGCCAATTTTACAGTAAATCACAGAAGAAATCTGACAAAGAAGATCTATAACACATATCAATTAGGCCTGCCAAATGTACTTGTCCATGGAAGGAGCTTTAGATTATAACTTCAATTTTGTTGACTTATAAATAATTTAATAATTTAATTAATATTTTATAAGAGTGACTTTTAATAATATTTAATTTTTAAATTATATATAGGGCCTTATCAACAGTGAGAAACGTGACAACTTCAACATTCCGGTGTATGCACCAAGCCTACAAGACTTCAAGGAAGTGGTAGAAGCTGACGGCTCATTTGCCATTAACAAGCTAGAAGTTTTTAAAGGAGGAAGCCCCCTTGTGGTTAACCAGCCGGACGACGCAGTCGAGGTTGGTCGAGCCCTAGCCAATAGCTGCCGGAGTGTGTCCGGTGTCCTAGTCGATGCACACATCGGTGACCGGCTTAGCGAGGAACTATTTTTGAGAGTGGAGCATCGAGCCACCAGCCATGCTAAAGTGCTGCTAGAGCAACTACAATTCTTTCATATTGTGGCATCCCTTTCTTTTGCTTAGGGCAAAGTTTTTTTTTTTAAAAAAAAAAAAAAAAATAGGGCTTCAGAAAATGAGAGGGGAAAAGGCTTTCTTTCTCCCTTAGGGGTGTGTCATTCTATTGCATAGAGTTCACACACACAAAAGTGAGAGTAGAAGAAGGCTTTTTGATGATCATGATCACCTTCTTTTCTTTTTCTTTTTTTCTTTTTTGTTCTTTTTTCTCTCTCTCTTTTGTGTGTTTCTGTGGTGTAACTGTAGTGACCTCTATATACTTGATGGCTTTTGTGACTTTGTGTTCCCTTGAATCCAAACTAAGTAAATGAAGCTAGTAAACCTACTTCAACCTGCTTTCTTCTCTCTCTCTCTCTCTCTCTCTCTCTCTCTTGTGTGTTTCTGTGGTGTTACTGCAATAACTTTTCTTCTTGATGGCTCTTGTGATTTTGTGTTCCATTGAAAATCCAAATTAAGTAAACCAATAATTCCATCCTGCCTTCCTAACTTTTTTATTATATCTCTGCTGTATTAATGAAGGGCTTCCTTCTCTACCTGACAAGTTGTGAAATGCCATTTGAATTCAATTTTTTTTTCTACTTGAATCCTTTTTTTCAATAAGAGGGGGCTAGGAATTTTCCTTTTTCAGAAGTACTCATTTATTATCCATTTTTTTCTTTAACTAAGGGTCGGCAACTTTTGACCCGACCATCTACTTGAATCCTTTTTTTCAATAAGAGGGGGCTAAGAATATTCCTTTTTCAAAAGTACTCATGTATTATCCATTTTTTTCTTTAACTAAGGGTCGGCAACTTTTGACCCGACCATCAAATTTATTACGAACTCAACACGAAACTAGTAAATTAGAGTTGAGGTGACCCGTTTAATTAAATGGATTATATTAATGTTGACCTCTTTAGTGGATTATGGTTGTGGGATCTGACCTATTTAATTAAATAGGTTAGGTTATGGATGACTTGTAGAGTCTTATACCCATGTCTCAGCATGATCCAAACTCGACCTGCGATATTTAGAGCTGACAATTTTTTACACCGCTTGTGAACCCAACACGAACTTAATACAAAAAATTATTGAGTTAAGGTTGTGGATTCTGACCTATTTAATTAAATGAGTCGGGTTACAGTTGACGTATATGTTTTATACATATGCTTTGATACAACCCAAATCCACACACACAAACACGAATTACCATCCATATTTCTTCAACCATAGGATCATTGTCGATGGTGCTACTTGTCATTTACTTTTCTTTTTTGTTGGACTTATTTACTATTTTGAATTAAAGTAATTGTCCTTGCCTTATTTTCTTAAAACCAAAAAGAAACTGCAAACTAATTAGCTCTCTCATTACATACAGAGCTCCAGTTCACTGAAATGGAGAAATCCTGATAAGATATTAAGAAACCTGAAAGATAGAGAAGGTTTTTTTGCAACTAGTTAGAATCTGATGATATCAGCCTCTTCAGGTAGTCTAAAGCTCACACTTTTCTTCACCTTTACACTTTGGCTTCTGCTTAATGAAGAAACACCCATTTTTCTTCTATCAATCTCTTCAACTTTCAATAGCCGCTCCGTACTGTTCCTGGAGAAAGAGTAATCTTCATCTTCTCCAGAAATAGCTGGATAAATCCTGTCAAATAACTGTTTAAGAACATGGTATTCATGGCCTCCTCCATTTGTGAAATTTTGTTCATAAGCATAGCCTGGTGGTGAAGCACTAAGACACTCCTCTAGAGTGAGCTCCTTCACCATTTTCAGCTGCTGCTGCTGCTGCTCCTCTTTTTCTTGCGTCTTCTTGCTCTTCGTCCATAAGCACTTTGGCTTCATAAACTCAATAATCGATGATCGAGAAAGAGAAAAACAGAGGTCTAATCTCATCCCTTTTTTTTTTCTCAGAAATTAACCATTTATCATCAGTGAAAGATTTGGAGTGCTTTTACAGAGGGCGTATACAATGGGGCTATATAGGATACTTGACGGGGTTTGCAAGAGGAGAATTTCATAGGAAGAATAGCTTAGTTATCACTCCAAGTAGGTGAGCCAATAATACAAATTATGTTATAGATGAGAACAAGATCTCTTGGCTTATCCACATTTTCAGACCAGAAACAAATTTTATCTTGTAATTGCGGCGATGAACGCAACAATAGCTTAGCAAACGAGGTTATTTCATACAAAAAAACGAAGAAAGAAAAAAAAATCTTTTAATATTGAGGACAAAACAAGATATTGTAATTCAGGAAAAGAAGATAGCAAATGGTTAGGGATAATTACAATGATTAGTAAGAGTAATGCTATAAATCACATTTTTCCTTCACAAATATCTCAAAATGCTTACGTGACAATTTGAACCAATCTTTAAAACAATCATTGTCGATGAAGAAAATATTTGTAAGATAAAAATGTGATTGTATATTGTTACTCAAAAATAGTAATACTGAAAATTTAATTTTTTGCCTTACTTATGTCAGAAACTTATTAAAGACTCGTGGGATAGACGACTGGAGTTCCAACATCGCAGCCTCCACCGCATCATTCTTCTGACCGCTTTTTCCACGACACAATCCGACACCAGACTTTTAGAGAAAAGTCCAGAAGCACTGTATTTGTTGGGTTCTTATCCACACAGTGTCTAATACTTGATACTCAGCTGAAAGATCATTGCCTCTGCGGCAATACTATTATGACAACTTTTTTCCTTGACACAATCCGACACCAGACTTTTTGAGACAGCCCAGAAGCAAATTGCTTTTCTTCGGTTCTTATCCGACAACCAGCACACAAAATACTTTTGACACAGTCCACAACATTGCCCTTCATGAGTTCTTACAGTTGTCGCATGCATAAAAGCCCCAAGTACGGATCCGAACTGATTTCCACTTTCCATTAGGTCCGAAAATTAATACTATTTCTTACATTAAGAGGGCACGTTTGGGACTGGGAAACAAACCAATTATTTCATTTATAGATCCGATGACATTTACAAATCAAACCATTCAAAATATAACAAACAAAACAAAAGATAGAACCACCTGTAGACTCCCATCAATGCGGGACATTGGCAACTCATTGACCAGCAGATGGATTTGTCAGCAATTCAAGTGATTTCTTCAAGAAGTCTACGGCGACTGTCACGTCATCAAATGCCAGCGCCCCTACTGCAAATCTTGCAGCTTTGTGCGCCTCGGCAATTTTCTCGGGTGCTGGTAGATAGTTAATGTCATATTGAAATTTTTGAGCAGGAGGAGGGGACGGTTCTGAAACACTCCCATTTGCGCTGGGAGAACGGTATGGGGCGGTGGATGAATAGTTTGTCACTGGAGGAGCTGATTGGTGAGAGTAGGACGCATCAGAGCCCTGATAGTACGAAGGATACTGAGATGGAACTGCTGGGAGGCTGCTCTCTGTAAAACTGGGATAAGATTGAAAATGAGGATATGAGTAAGAGGGGGAAGTTTCAAGAGAAGAGTAATTAGAAGGCAAATGTTGTTGAGGTTGTTGAGGTTCTTGTGGGTAGGATTGATGGTTGTATGGCTGAGAGTAAGTAGGACTTTCTGATCTGTTTGTTGCAGGAGGAGGATGAAAATCATGGGAAGGATAACCAGAATTAGGGTAAGAAGGAGGTGACGGTGAAACATATGTAGAATGCTGGTCGTCTTTATCAGGGAACTGACCCGCGGGAGGAATGTTTGAAAAATGCTGGTTGTCTTTATCATGGAACTGACCCGCTGGAGGAATGTTTGAAAAATGCTGGTTGTCTTTATCATGGAACTGACCCGCTGGAGGAATGTTTGAAAAATGCTGGTTGTCTTTATCATGGAACTGACCCGCTGGAGGAATGTTTGAAAAATGCTGGTTGTCTTTATCATGAACCTGAGGTGATGGAGGCATATGTGTAGAATGCTGGTTGTTAACTTTATCGTGGAACTGAGGTGATAGATCAGATTCAGGTCCAGGATTGGTGACTGAAGTTTCACTTGGACCAAGTTCCTGCAAGGATAACATAGGAAAAAATTCTTGAAATCGATATACTTAAATGACTTTTAGCTAATGCAAGTATGGATTAGATACTTCTACAGTCAAATCATTCATCACAAAACCAGTGAACTCTCTAAATACTAACTGTCTTATCACCATATTTTGTCTAACTATTAATTTAAAAAAGCCAGAACTTCTGATTTATGAGTGATTAAAATCAGGACTTCAGAGGCGAGCTTTATCAAATTTCAGGTTTAATAAACTCAGTGGGTAAAATGTTGGAATAACACTACTTTTTTAGAGTAAGATTTTTAAACTGAAGGACACTTTCCACGGTAATTGAGATCCATCATGGAAAAACCTTCAGTATATGATTTCATTAACCATAATGGGATAAAAGAAGTTGGAATAGTATTATATTAATGGATGCCCCCCCCCCCCCCCCCCCCCCAAAATAAATAAATAAATTTAAGAAGACTAATCTACTGAGTTTAGAACCATACATATGCACCAGTAACTGAATTTGATGGAACTGATAAATCATCATCACCAGCAGGTGGGCCGGGGGTGGGCTTCCTTCCTTCTTTCAAAGCTTTCCTTATATCTGCTGCTTTCCAAACTGCATACTTCTGCTTCTCCTCAAGCTGTAAAAGAGGGTCATCACTTGTAAACTACAAAAGCCTCTCATATGTTCCCTCTATCACAACTAACTACAATATAAATGATGTGTCAATAACCAAATCATTCAACTCCCTGAGACTCAGAGGCTTTTTTTACATGGTAAATGAGGCATCAATATGCAATAAATACCACGATCAGAAACTCACATCAGGCGGAAGTACACCAAACTGGTTAAGAATCTCAAAGAAAATGCTTGCAGCGTAAAATGTTTTTGCAGTATTCCTGTAGCAAGTTGAAATAAAATGTCACGATCAATTACAGAGAATATATATGAAAGGCCTTAATATCATAAATGAAAACATTTTGCACATGGGATAAATGACCAAGGAAATGATCCACCACCCAATAATTCCCATGTGTTAGTTCAGGAGACAACAAATTCAAAACAATACCTTAATAGTCACAGATTTGTCTGTAATAACAAAGCACAGACTAATGGAACCCAAGAACAACCATTTAACCAGTGCAGTGACTAATATAAGGTACTTAAGCTTCTTAACATGGAATTGGATTCATGATCCAACATACCGTGATCATGTTAGTAGTGAGTCATTGATAGTTATAGAGACCAGACAGTCAACATAACCTGTTGTACTTGAAAAAATGATTTGACTTGCTTCACATGGTTCAAAAGGTAACTCATAGAAGCATCCCCGACCCAAAAGGCAGGGACAGGCTTTGAAGCATAGATCTTTTTTTTTTTTTTTTTTTTTGATAAGTTGCTTTGAAGCATGGATCTTGAAAAACATGATGAGAATTATGACATATTTTACATCATACGTATACAAAATCTGTGGAAAGCTTGGTATATATACATATATAAGCAATAAGCAATCCATCTAATGCATCTCATACCTCATTCACATTAAATTTTAAAACAAATTTCAATGCTCAAGCTTGTATGGCATCCAAAATCATAACTATCCTTTAAGAAAGGAGTTCAATATGTTCGAACAATTAATTAGGACAAGAGATGTCAAATTTAAAGAAACATCAGTCATGTTCTTGCTTAAATAGTTCATATTGAGCAGTAGTTCAACCGAAAAAAAAAAAAAAAAAAAAAAAAAAAAAGGTCCAAGAATTTCAAAATTACAACATTGCGAGGTAGTGGTTCTACAGTCAAGATATCCATAAATAGTAAGTGCATGCACAACTCTAAAAACTCATCATGTCATACACAACAGGGCAAAGCCAATCTTTCTTTCGTTTTTTTCTATTAAACATGATGGCTCAACCGAATTGTTTCAAGGCAATTCACATTCTGTCAGTGCCTCACAACCAGAGGTGCAGACCTAAAAAGATTGGAGTCTCTAAGATTACAACTAGAGGTTAGTCAAGAGGCATAGGCATTCAATGCCTTTTCACATGACAGTCATATATAAGAAACAAGATGGCTCAACCGAATTGTTTCAAGGCAATTCACATTCTGTCAGTGCCTCACAACCAGAGGTGCAGACCTAAAAAGATTGGAGTCTCTAAGATTACAACAAGAGGTTAGTCAAGAGGCATAGGCGTCCAATGCCTTTTCACATGACAGTCATATATATAAGAAACAAGATTTGGCATACAAATCTGATCGTCCGGCACGGTCTTGCTTGTCCGCCTTCCCAAAGACATTTAAGGCGAATCCCTCCAGATGTAAGTGGTCTTCAGGCCCCAATTTCAGTGATTTCTTGTCCTGTAAAGGTCCACTATCAGTTCACGTCAATAAGGTGAAAGATATAGAGACAACACAAGCCATATAAATTTTTGCAAGATCTTCCAAGTGACATCCATGTGAACAAGTCATATCTATTTGCTACAACAGCTAATTGACAGTAGATTCCCCTCCCATTTCTGCAAGTAACATCTATTAGTTAAGTCTATTGCTACTATGAAACCCATACAAAATTCATAAAGCACCGCTCCTAAAAATCATTAAGATATCTTAAAGAATTGACCTCATTATGTCTAAGATATACAACCATCAGTCATTTTAAATCATGATTTCAACAATATGTATTGGTCAATGTCAAAATGAGACAGTATTCCCGTATTCCTTTGGAACTAATAAGAATTTGGAAACTTGTGAATAAAAACAACTCAAAAATTTAATACCACTTGGAGCACCATGACAACTATACGAGCAGAAGGCAAACTTTAGGCGACATTCTAGTTACTATTAGTTCCCCTCAAACTACTTACCTCCACTGTGAAAGGTTCAAAATTTCTAACCCTCCATACCGAAACTATCAAGGAATTGACATACCTTATGAAACCCTTCTGTGCTTTCAAAAATGATCAATCTTCCTTATCCTGACATATAAGACTTGAACCTAAGACCTACCTGACCACTTTACTACGGAAGAAAACCCGTAAACAATGTGAGGGCGTTACAGGCAGCAGAAACATAAATTGTTTCAGGTTTAAGCTGCAAAGCGGATCCCAACAATCGTTTTAGCACATTAAGGTTAGGCAACCGGAAAATTAACGCTCACACGGAAGCCTCAGTACCAGTGCAATACAGCTTTAGACTAAATTAACCAAGAGACACGCTTATTTACTAGCTTTTCTCAGCAACCAAACAGTAAATGAAAATTTTACCGATTCGCCAAAATCAAAATCACCAATAAGAAAAATATTAAGGAGAACAAAGTAGAGGACCTTTTCGAGCTGGTTCATGAGGGAAACGAGGAGGGAATTGGTAGTCTTGGTGCGCTCGCTCTGGGGAATCCTCAACCCTCGCTCCATCGCATATAATCGACCTGATAATAGCAACAGATCGTATCGGATTGAGGGATCATACGGCGCCGTATGGAAGGGATTAGGGTTATAAAGCTGGAGGATTAGAGATACTTACAGTAATAGGCAACGAGAGGCTCGTGCTTCTGCAACTCATCGGCTCGTTGGAGGTACGGCAAGAGGAGCTTCGCTGGTTCGTTCTCGCTCGCCATCGTATCGGAGACTCAGAGAGAGTTGAGATTATTTGATTCTTCGCGATTTCAAAGTGGTTTATGTTTTTGCGTTGAGATTCTGAGATACGACGTCGTCTGCAGAGTCCAATTTCTTCGACGCGAAGATTTTGAAAAGATTGGAATTTGGTCCCTTCTCTTTGGGAGATTTTTACTTAATTCTCCTCTGTAGCCTAGAGAAAAAAACGTACACGGCCCCTAAACGTCCAGTCGTCCACGTCATTAGAGAGATAATTTTTTTTTAAAAAAAAAATTATTATTTAAGCGACTCAACTCGATCGCCTTGGGGCACTTTTTTGTTGCTCTCAAAGGTGACAGCTGGTGGATGGGCAACCCTTCGAGCTCGGATTCTTTAGGAGTTGAGCTTGAAAATCTCACCAACTAAAAGTGATTGGTGGCTACTTATATTAACAAATAAAAAAATGTGATTGGGGCCTATTAGGGCACTATTGTCTTGTAAAAAGCTAAAGCCTAAGATCTAGGGTTGTGTATCAGTTCGGTTCAGTTTAGTAGAGCCATTTTTGGTTCAGTAATCGAAATTGACTGTTAAATCATTTAATTCATCAATTACATTTCGATAAGAATTTATTTTGAAAGTTTTGGTTAAATGGATTTCAGTTAATCAATCAGTTCGGTTAATTGATTAATTGTGGACTTTTTTAATTGGGCCAAAATTGATTGTTTTGGGAGCCCAACTTGTTTTTTTAGGCTAAAATAACTTATTGAACCAAACAAATTTTAAATTAACTCATTAATTAACACAATAAGAGTCTACCGTACATTTGTTATTAGTCATAGAATCTGCCGACTAATATGTTCTACTAAAAAAACCTAACTAATACCCTCGTAATCATCATTTGACTAAAAAAACTATTTATTATAGTTTACTTATTGGTTAATTCGGTTAACCGATAAAAAAATATTTATACCGATTAACTGAACCAAAGTCGGTATAAAAATCCTTAACCAATTACCAACTAACTTATGGCGATAGGCAATTAATGTATGTTTAGTCGCAATAGGTAGACAATCGATAAACAGAAAACGGTTAATCTGGTCACCCCTGCTAAGATCCCACAAAGCAAGAAAGTTTTGCCCAAATTTACATAAATTCGGATAGCCTAATAAGAAATCCCAATCCAGGCCTTCCTCTCTTCAATCTTAGCAGTCACCAGATGCTCATGACATCCATCACATTTCTTTTCCAAACCACAAACTTTGATCCCTTTCTAATTGTGCCAATTCAGATTCCAAAAGCTTAAAACGCGAAATAATTTCCTCCTTGGCCTAGGAAAGTTGTGATTATTGCAAGATGGGAGTTCCTTAAGGTAGCGACAAGGAAGGTTGTGTATAGGCTATGGCAAAGCAACATGATTGAAAAAACTTGGAAATGTTAGTACCACACACAACGCTACAAACAGTTTTATCTGCAACTTTACTCGCTGTTTTCATAGACCATATTTCCTACAACACAAACTAGAAGTAGTAACAATAGTAACATCACGAGGATGTAAACCTACATATCTCTCTCTCTTATCACCATCATGGTGAAGCCGGAACCGGGTCAGAACCAGAAACATGGGAGGCATCATCGTCTTTCGATATGGCTACATAGTTCACAGGGGCAACTGGTCTAGTATTATCCCTCTTTCCATCTTTCACTGCGGACCTGGACCCATTTTGATGAGCATTAAGAGATAGCCGTCTGCTAGGGGTTCCGTTGGCACCGCCATTGGCACGAGGGCCCACTACCTTCTTTGTGCCAACAGGTCGAGCAGGACTGGGCCTTGAACCAAAAATGGTTTCTTGTTCTGTGTTTTGCTGCTCGGTGTACTTCTTCTGGTCCTACAAAGCACAAAGGTTATAACCCCATTCAGAGAAAGAGAAATAATCCAAATAGTAAAATGTGAAACAGCAGGACAAGCTACAAGCTCGAGTTAGGGATTATGCTTTTCAACTTTAGGCACATGCTTTAACCCATCTAATGATCAGTACTCAGCAATCATTCGATCACCCCGTCAATCAAAGCTTACCCTCATCCTCCGTTTCTCATCTTCTCGTTCATGCCTAAGCATGGCATATTCATCTAGCATGGCAAGAAGAGGAACACCGTCATAAGTAAATGATATGCCACGATCTTCTTCCCATGCCCGAGTTTTGGCAACCAATGTGTCAACCAGTGCTGCACAGCCAGGAAAAAAAAAATCAATTGGAAATTGAGGGCACATATGCATTCAAGCAGAGCTCAAATTAGGAGATTGTTAAAGATTACGCCATCCATCGGTGGCTGAAGACAGTTCTTGGAGTTACTATATTTTGGGAGTCCAGATAAAAATCTAGTTACCACCTTAAGGCAATCCACAAATAATAATTTCACTTCCGTCAGACCCATCAACACTACAGTTTATTTAGTCTCCATAGTATTGGTTAGAAGATGGTAAATTTCCGTTCATGATCTAAATTAAGGGATCTCTCTCCATTCATCTCATCTACAAGCTTGCGACATCACACTGCTAAGGTAAAATGAGGGCTACGAATGCAAGCAGCAGCCAGCTCCATACTGAAGCCTTATGAAGCAACAAATTGCTAAATACATTAATGTCTAAAGCTCGCTCAGTAAAAGACCTAGATACATGGAGTTGCAGACATCCAGCAATGCATATCAACTTCTGCAAAATACAAAAACTGCAAGTTCAACTAAGCTGCTACGACTATGTTAGTCCTCTGGTTCTACACATACCTGGAATTTTGTTGACCAGAATTCGGGCTTTTTCTGCACGCTTGAGGTTTAAGTGTGCACCTCTGCTTGCATTGTACCTGTTTTCATCCTGTTTCAACAAGGATTAAAAACACCCAAAGTCAGCAGTGAGGTAAACATTCAGATGGAAGTTCACACCTGTAATATCTGCCACCATTTGTATCATAATCTTGTGTCAGGATTACCTTTTGCTGGTCTCTAGTCAGTGTTAGATGGACGTGTTTCCTTACTAGGAAATGGGGGAGTACAAGTTTACATAATGTTACAAAGCAGGCAATTATCAAATGGATCTATTGGGTTCCAGAGAATATCTGAAAAACTAGAGTAACGCTCTGAACTGAAGTGATGAATCCAGCTCTTTAAGTACATTTGAGAAAAAGAGAGATGCAATGTGAGTCTTTATTTACTTTGCAGAGTGGGGCACTGAAGATATCATAGTCAATTCTTTCCCAGTTTTTTCCCCCTTTGAACCCTTCAACAATAAAATGAATTTCGCATCTTATTTTCACTAATCCACTGTGTTCTCAACAACTAAATACTATGGATGGAAAGGTAGACATGGGTAAGAGTGTTTAGATGTGGAATTCAACACATCTAACCTAATTGTGAATTCATGTTAGTTGCACACATGCAAAGTCATAATGACAAACTCCATCCTTGCACCCATAGGGCAATTGTAAAAGGCATTTATTTCAATCTTATGGTGTAGAGTTGAAAGAGATGACAACAATATGGCAAAATGACCCCATTTTTTTCCCTCATCACAGTGGTCAAAACCATAGCATTTTGATAGACTATACACACCCGATTGTAGTCGTCAAGCCAACTCTCCTCTTCACAGGCTGACATCCATTTCTCGACCTTGTCCAATATATCTTTTCGGCTGAGAGATTCTTCTTTTGCGTTTGCTATCTGATTATCCATGTCAGTGAGTAATTCAGTTGGTTCAACATTGCCAGAGTCAATAAGCGCCATAATTTTTTCCCTAGCAGCCTCTGGATCTATTTCTATATGAGCACGGGCAAATATCTCCTCAAGCTCTGCTTGCCTCTTAAAGGCAATTTCCTTCATCCTGCTTGCCTTCAGCTGATCAAGCCTTTCAACTTCCACCTCAGCCTTACAACAAATAACAAGAAAATAAGTAAACAGAACCAACATCATTTATTCAATCTCACAGTTCCGTGAACTCAGCAGACTTTAAATACCTGCTCAATCAGATCCAGAGCAAGAGCCCCTGGAACAGTCACTTCATCCACTGAAGCAGATATGTTACAAGTAACATGGTCAAATAATCTCCTTTCTTCGATGGGGGTATCCATCAGATTCCACAGATCAATTAGCTGAGTGGCTAACTCTTGGAGCTGTGAAGTAGCGATACATGCTAAAGTTACATCAATTTATTGGAATATGCAAACAAACAAGCAAAAACTCAAAGCAGCCAAGCATACAAAAACTGTCCAGGAGGCCGAAATAGAGAAGAAAATACACCAAAGAAACTGAAATGTGGCACCTCATTCAGAATAAACATACAGAACCAGCACCTCCCATTGATATGAAACGAAATAATACTTTAGATGACTATACAATGACATTTACAACTTACCTTATGATATAGTGTGCGTTTTAAATCCCTATGAAGTGTCTAGCAACAATGAAACAACCGCATGAAACCAAAGTTTTTATCTCTCAAACCGAAGGAAGATGTTCGAATTCTGCTACATGTCTCATGTGAAAAAAATTGAACCTTCACAGAATTGTTATGTGAACATATTCTAAATCGCAACAAAAACTTCTCAGGGATGAATCCAGTGATAGAAAATGGCAACATAACAGATTTTTATGCAGAAAAAGTACAAAATTTGTATAGACAAGAACAAATTTTTTTATGTCCGAGTAAAAATGTACTATAATATGTTTATATATATATATATATATATATATATATATAGAGAGAGAGAGAGAGAGAGAGAGAGAGGAGAAGTTGACACAGTTTTCTATCCAGTAGCACATATGGCACATTACCAAGCAATAATACTGTAAACCAAGGTTAAAAAATGTAGGGAACCAAAAGTCAAAAACTAAAGAAGTTACCTTGTGCAGCCTCTGCTTCTTGTCATCTTTTAGTGCTAAGACCGTCTTAGCCAGTCTAGATAGAGTATCATTACTAATACTTTTGGATTGCACACTAGTAGAGTCATTTAAACTTGGATGAACCTCGGTAACAGTACTGAAGAAGTCCATCCCAAGGACAGCACAAAGATCGTGCACAGTGCTCACAAACTCAAGGACCTTGTGCAACCTTTCACTCTGCCCAATAAAATAACCAATTAGCAATCACAAACCCAATGCAAGTATCTGCCAATGTTATGGTCAAATCTGTCACTAAGTGATGTATTGTTCATCAATATAAAAGTTTTACCTTCTCTTTTTGAAGTTCTTGAAGTTGGGCATGATATTCATCCAACTTTTTCAGGGATAGATCAGCTTCATCGACTGCAGGAGTCCCTGTCTGATCGTTAAGGTTCAAGTTTCCAGCAATTTCTCCACAAATCTTTTGAATCTGTGACTGAACATCAGAAAAATCCTTTACTCTCTCCTCTTTTTGTGTCCACAATTGTTCAAGTGCCGGTGCTATGGCTGCAAGCTGTTCCTTGATCGTCCCTGAAGTCTTCTCAGGCTGTAATTAAACCAAAGAAATCCATGGGAAACCACTTCATCTGTCAATGTACACTAAAACATAATATTGAATGCATCATCATAGCAGTTACTTTCACTTCCAAAAATACTTTAGCCAATGTAGGGATAAATTAAGTAACTGCTCACAATTCCAATAAAACTCTTTTCTCCAAGGGCTGATAGAAGAGTGGAAAGTTCAAGTTTGGCATCTGACAAGGCCTGAAGAAGCTGTGCTCTGGACTTTGCAGCCAGCTCAACCTTCTTCTTGTATACGTCCAAGCAGTCCTGCTCTAACTGAAGGAGCATCTTGTCCCGTTCCTCATCACTTTCCCCAACCTCATCCCATATTTCCTGCAGCAGATAATGCAATAATTTAGAAGACAAAATGCATAGACCATACATATGAGCATTAAACCCAGGCTGGCAGTCCAAATAAGAAAGATAAATTTACCTGCAGTTTCTGCAGTAAAGAACCACATGTTGATTCTCCAAGAAGGGGATTGCGTGCATCAGTCACCGCCATTCGTCAACACCACAACCTAACCTGCATTACGGAGAGTATAAGGAACATATAAAGTCATTCCATGCTCTTTCTGGCAGGATCAAGACATCTTCTCCAAAGTACACAAAAGCAGAAGGAACATAAAACCAAATCTGTATACCTTAATGACGAGCGAGAAAGACCACTTGAGTGAACAAGGATCTCATGCAAACCTGTCTGCATCAGTCATTAAAATAGATAACCCGTCAGTAGAAATGCTTAAGAATAATAGTAACTAGAGAAAGATACAAGAAAGGAGTATGAGAAAGTCTACAAGACTCACAACAAAATGTTGATATTCAATTCATCCAATACACTTGTTCAACATTAGGAATCATAAAATCATTTGCCAACTAATTCTTAAAATCATTTCTTAAACCCCTATGAAGTTCGATGCCTAAATAAAGCTCCCATCACAGATCATAAAAGTCATATCTCATTAGTAAGAGAATGTGAAGAAAGAAAGCAAAACCAAAATTCTGAATCTTGATTATTGAACATCACATTATTCGGGAGCCAAGAAAACAAAAACCTCCCTTCAACTAATAGCTTAAGATTCTCATTATTAAGACACAAACCAAAGAACGAAAAGTTCAATTGTATCCTACCAAAATTTTCCCATCAACCAAACAGAGCATTAGTTCAATCCCCTCAAACCCACAAATGATAAATTCTTTCACATTTTCTCATCAACCAAACAAACGTGGCATCTACTCAGAACCCACTCAATAACCAAATCAAATCAATAAATCCAAAGCTACAGACCCCATCAACCAAGAAACAAGCTTCAAGAACAAGATCTCAAGCTCAAGCAAAGCTAGAAACCCATATATCACAATCACTAAAAATTCACTTAAAATCCAAGCCTCTACAACACAAAGCCCACATTTTCAACACCCCACCCCAAAAAGAGAGAAAGAGAGAGAGAGAGAGAGAGAGAAATCTATCATCAACCACTAACTATAAATCCTACATTTGACACAATCAAAACAAGAGCTTTTCCAAGAACACCCAGATCTCTCCCTGTTCTGGATCAAGACAACCATAACCCAGAAACCAAACAGCACTTAGATAATAAGATTTCAGTCTTGAGAGTGGCGCAGAAATGGCTACATTATTGACGAAAGAATGGAACAAAAAGAAGAGTTGAGAGTTGAGCAGAGAGAAAACGCTTACCCCAGACCGTCCTTGGAGCTTGGGCTTTGGGGTTTGTGGTTTCAGATCTAAGCAGCCTTGCCTCAGTGTTTGTGAGAGACAGAGAAAGACAGTGAGGGATAGAAGTCACCAAAGGAGAGAGAGAGAGAGAGAGAGAGCGCGCAGAGGAAAATGGACGGACGGCGTGGGGCCCTCTTTTGCTATGTCTGATTGTATGGAAAGTCTATTCTGGAAATGCCCCGTGTTTCCCGCGTTATTTACGAATATGACACTAGAGAGTGTGACTTCTGTGGAGACTGGAGTTGCTGGTTTGACTCTTTGACTGGTGTATGGTTATTATTCAATAAATCTTATTTAAAATATTTTTATTTCACAGCTATTTTATAATATTAAAGTGTTAATTTTAATTAATATACTATTTTTTTTATTATGACTAATTTAAATATTAGTTGAAAACTCACCTTAATATTGTAAGATAAAAATATAGGTTTGAGCATTACTTTACATATCATGTCTCATTTTATTGTGATGATAATAAATAAATCAAATATTGATAAACACTACTACATCAACCCAATATTTAAATGTAAGAATGAATAATTAATAGGACGTTATAGCACTTTAGTATAAGGAAATATTTGTAAGATATTGACGTGATATATAACATTTCTCAAATCATTATTATACGAATGTATATTCAATGACTACTGAATATTATCACGTCTTTATGTTTTATATAACGTGGCATGGTAAAATAAATTAAAGTAAGTAGCATTACTCAAAATGATATTATACATGTATATTAATATGTTCATTTAGTGTATTGGCAAAGAAATAATGAGATATGATATTAAAATAAAGCACCAAGAATAATAAAAGATTGATTTCTAAAACCCTCATGATTGTGGTTATCAAAGTCACCAATTGTACAACATTGTGGGGCGAGGGCGGTTTCTTCTTCAGCAGTCCGCGGATTTGAAACAATGGCGCCTAGGGCCAACGGCTGAGCAAGACTGACCGGAGTGAGTCAAATTTTGTGGGACCATGTCCACTTTTTGAGGCCGGCATTGAGAAGTGTAGGGCATGCAATTTGGGTTAAAATGCCTACTTTATTTTTATTATTTTTTAAGAGAAATTATTCCGATCACATTAAATAAAAGAAAGATCACGAACATAAAGCTCTTATTACATCGTAGAGCATAAAGTTTTGAGAAAATCATAACCGAAACTACGAGGTTATAACATCATAGATACATACATAACAATCTTAAATTCAAGACCAATTTATGACATCAATATCTGTTAATCTATGACTAATCTTCAGTTGTAAAAATAGGTCTGTTACAAACAGACAAACTGATACATAGGTAACAACATCCATCCTCCTCGACTCACAAGTCAATAAATTACTCACATCATCAACCAAAAAGGCCAAGACCACAAAATATATCGAAAAACTAAGAAAAAAGCCAACAAAACACCACCGGAAGATTCTGGCCAGAGTGCAAAAAAATCACGTGCAAGCGCGTGCTAGTCACGATCCGTCGCGGGTTGCTAGAATGAGAAGCGGCAAGAGCCGTTGGAAGCGAGCGGGATCGGAGCGCGAGGTGGAGGGGCGCATGTCGAGGTGGGTTTGATAGAGGGACATAGATCGAACTTTGAACAGTCCAATCTAAAGAGCCCCATCAACCCCAAAAAAGAACATGGCATAAATGGTGGATGAAACACATGATGGCGTGGTGGAACTTGAGCCTATGTTAAAGGCCTACTTTAAGTTTAACATAATGGGCTACATGGGTTGGTAATCAAATTAAGCTTCTTCGTTTTTTTTTTTATCTTTTCTTTTCTTTTTTTTCTTTTTTTAAATGGGTTTGAAGATTTTTTTTAAAAAAATTTAGTCTATTAAAGTAGCACATGTTTAAAATTTATTTGATTTCTACGTGCATTTTTAATCAAATGTGTGAGAATTAAATGAATGGTTAATTTTATTTTTAGTACTTAGATTTTCACGTTTTTATATTTTTCTACATAGGTTTCAATTCGTATTATAGTTGGTATATGACTTATGGATAAATACCAGTTTAAAACCTTCGCCACTATTCTATCAACCAAACTAAAAGATTGCAATGGGGGTTGTTTCAGCCAGTCTGGGGTTGGTTCAACCACCCCTATGGCCTTTAGGGGGTGACTTGGCCACCCCTAAGGCCTTTGGAGTGGTTTCGACTCCCCTTTTTTAGCCATTGGAAGTAGCTAAACCACTCCCAATGGCGTTAGGAGTGGTTCGGCCACCCCATACAAGCCGCATGGGGTGACTAAAACCACATTCATGTCAGTCTGTTAGTTTGGCTTATGGAATAGTGATGAATGTACTAACTTAGTATTTATCCATAAGTTAAGTACCATCTGTGATACAAATTGAAACTTATGTAAAAAAAATTAAAAAATTAAAAAATGTGAAAATTTAAGTATTAAAAAAAGTAATTAACCTTTAAATAAAACATAAACTTTATCCTTGTTTAATTAGGTAAGAAACAAGTTGAGTTGCTTGTTGGCAGCTCAATAGCTTTAATAATAAGCTTTGATGGTGTGCACTTATTTGAACCATTTTCAGCAGCTTTTGGTTGAGGCTGAAGCGAGAGGAGTACAATTTAGTAGCTTGCATTTAAGTGCAAGTCCTCTCAACGTTAAAAACCAAGACAGGTTCGAACCTTTCAAAGAGTAGTGTTATTGTACTTGTATTTGTATGTCCTTTTGGTAGGACAAACCTTTCCCTTTAAATTCATTTGGAATAAATTATTATTATTATTATATATACCATGTGCTATAGTTGTTTTAAAGGTTTAAATTTTATTTTACCTTTTTTGTTTATAGCAAAAAAATTGAATTAAATATAGACAGTTCAAAAAAAAAAAGGTTACTTTCACAGCACTAAGGCAAGTTCTTTTTTTTTTTTTTTTTTTTTTTTAAACTATTATTTAATTTAGTATAATAAATTAATATATGTTTTTAGAGCATGTGATTATTACAAATGTTAATTTAATAATTTGAATTAAAAAATCTTTTTCATTCTAATTTTTTTTTCACCCTCAATTCCTTTATCAAAAGCTGATTGGTGTACCATATAATAAGCCCCTCTAGAAGGAGATTCAAGCCTATTCTCGATGAAGCCTTTTAAACTAGCAGAGGATATATTTACTATATCCTAGTCACTACTATATGAATTATTGACATCCATTTATTATCAAGGCTCAAGAATGTGAGACTAATAGAGCGGGGTTACATAATCAAATCCGTTAGCCCATAAACCTATTTTTAAACCAACATCACACTAAAAACACTCCATGAAGAAAAAGTAATTAAGTAATTCAAAGATATGTTCAGTTTTAGCTAAACACCCTTCTTCTATTTCTTGGAGAAAAATTATGATTTAAGCATCATGCATACTGACCCTTCTTTGTGCTTTACTTTCCTGATCTTCACAAGTATTCTTTAATCTTTATTAAAGGTTTAGCGTGCAATCCACTTATTCTTCTGTGTTGATAAAACCAAAAATAAATACATAAACCAGAAGTTTCCCTAAAAGTGCTTCCCAATAATAATAAAAAAATATATAGAAATGGCATTTGTGTAATAAATTCGAGAATAAAGGGCTTATGCTTGGTGACTTGAAAGGAGTAATAGAACATTCACAATCATTTCCTAAATAAATAAATAAATAATAATAGTATGGGTGTGTGTGTAAAAGAAAAGGAGATTTGTGGGGGCAAAGGGCTTTGTCACTACATAGGTGTCATCACGAATCAAATAGGTCTCTATCCAAAACCAAAAGCATCGCATAAAAAGCCTTTTTCATATTTTTAGAGCTTTTTTCCACTCATAATCATAATTGGGTTTTGAATTAAAAGGAAAGAGGGAGGAGGTTGTTACGTACATACATTATTAGATAATTATATGATTACTTATGATACCCATCATTCACATTTGCTAACAAAATAATTATGAATCTCCTAATTCGTCACTTACCAAACTCTAGCCCTTCACCTTCACATGCCTCAAGATTTTAATATTTTGAATAATACTATAAATTCTATTTTTATTTTATAAATATCTTACAATATTGATGTGTTAGTCTTAACCAACATTTGGATCAATCCTTATTAAAAGTAAAACAAAAGAATTAATTGAAACTACTATGTCGACATCAAATGGTGTATGAGCAAGGACAGAAATTTACTGTCAATTTTTTTTTTGGGGGCGGGGGGATGCGAGTGATGATATATATAACATGTTTATATCATAATGTTGATATGACAGTCCCAAACAATTCTTCATTTAAAAAATAAAAAATTAGTTGAAACTGTCACATTGGCATTGTGAAATAAAAGTATAATTTATGACATTTAAAAAATGAAAATCTCCGATTAATATTCATCCATAAGTTTGAGGTTGTGACAAATAAACCCTCAAGGTTTCAAAGGCAACCCTCCGCCCAGCCAAAGGGGTGGCCGAACCACCCCTAGCACCAGCCCAATTATTTTTCCTTTGCTACCAATAAAAATGAAATTATACATGTCTTCAAAGAGTAGCTCAATTAGCTGGGGATCACTCCTTATGAAATGTAGGTCACTAGTTCGATTTCCTTTTCCCCTCTTTTGTGTGGACATAAAAAATAATAAAAAAAAAAAAATTAAAAAAAAAAAACTATACCTATTATTGATGGATTTAGAGAATAAAGAATATTCATTTTATTGTGAAAATTTTATTTAAACTTTTTAATGACGTGACATTATGTATCACCGTTAAATTAAATGTAACAAAATATTAATTTTTAAATAAATGCTCTCCTATTTTTTATTGATGATTTCCTATATGTGAATTAATAAAAGGGAAAATGTATAACATATCCCTTAGTCAGTCTTTCAAAATTTTAATATCCTTAAGTTTTTTTTTCTTCAAAATTTAGTTTATGGATCAATTGAAATGACAATAAAATCCTTGTCGTTAAAATTTTTTAACAGATGTTAAAGAAATTCAATATGCACCGTTTTACTCAATTAAAATATTAATTTTTTTATTAATTTAATTTAAAAAATTAAATCTAAAAAAAAATAAAAATAAAAATAAGGGTGGTCAGGGGTGACAGCGGGCTACCACCCAACCCCTATGGGGTGGTTTGCCCACCTCAGGGGGTTTGGAGTGGCCTGCGGGCCAGCCCAAACCACCCATGGGGTGGTTCGAGCCACCCCTTGGGTGGTTTGGGGTGGCTCGCAGCCACCCTATGGGTGGTTTGGGGTGGTCGCGAGCCACCACATGGGTGGAGAGGTGGCCTGCGGGCCACCCCACACCCCCCCCGGGGTGGTTTGGCGACCACCCCATAGGAGTTGGGTGGTGGCGCTGCTACCCCTGGCCACCCTTAATTTTTTTAGATTTAATTTTTAAAATTAAATTAATAAAAAATTAATATTTTAATGAAGTAAAACGATCTATTTTGAATTTCTTTAATGTCTGTTAAAAAATTTTAACGGCAAGAATTTTATTATCATTTCAATTGATTCAGAGACTAAATTTTCAAAAAAAAGAAAAAAACTTAAAGATATTAAAATTTTGAAAGATTGACTCAGAGATTTATTATATATTTTCCTTTAATAAAACAATAAATCTTAATGGAGTTTAAAATGATGGGGCGGTGGCTAACTTATTTATTCATCTTTTATTTTATTTTATTTTTTTATAATTATGTTTTATTAAATTATAGGTTGACAGGTAGTTATAGGATTTGACTATTTGAGTGGTATTATTAAATTGGGAGTAGGGTAATATTGACGAGTGATTGACTTCCACCTGGATGGATTTAACAGGGGATCATGTTGTGTCCGAAATCCGAGAAACAATAGACCAATAGGAACACCTTTGTAGGCCTTGCTTCATGTGACCTCGACAGGATTTGGTGTTGGACTTGTTTGGGTGCATTGAATCCTCCAAAACCCTCACATGCTTTGTGGACCGTCACACCCTTCCATATTCCTATGGCCCTCATCACAATTTTGAGAGATTAAATGTGAGATATTATTATCTATAAAAAAAGAAAAAGAAAAAGAAAAAGTGAGATATTATTTAGAGTAGTGATTTTTGCAACTCCGGCGTGCCTAACAGTAAGCACGTCAGTGTTAAAATATTATAAAATATTATTAAAATAATATTTAAACAGTAAAAAAATAATAATAATATTTTAACACTGGCGTGCTTACTGTTCAATCACGTTAGTGTTGCAAAAATTACTACTCTATTATTTATAGAATTTATTTGTCTAAATAAGAAGTGGGTCCTTTAAAACTTGTTTGATGGATTTTGTCTGAATTACTAGTAATTTAAATTATAACATTAAAGTGACTGGATTGATAAATGAATCTCTTATAATATGCTAAATTATGATCTTTAATAAATCTTTCCAATATATTAATCTCCCTAGCAAAAGGGTACAAAACAAGAACAAGTCCATACACTACAAATACAATCAAAGAAGCAATAGCAAAAAGCTCCAAAAGGCAAAATCTCAAGCACTTCCTAAAGTTGTCTTTGCTCTTATATATATATATATATATATATTTGCCTAAAAAGAAAAATGTTAATTGACTAATTTTGCCCTGGTAAACACTAGGTGTATTATATGGGTACCAAAAACATGCATTAAAAGTGCCAATAAAAGGTATTTTCACAGAAAAGCAGGCTATAAATTTGTTTTTTGTGTGCTTTGGCAAAGCTTAAAAAGCTGAAATCATGTAATTATATAAAGTTTTTGTCACTTCATAGGTTTCAAGATAAGAGCTCAAGCAAAATGATCTTTTATTTGATACTTTTTTTTTAGGAGCCATCATGATAGCTTTCCATAAAAAAAGTTGTAGGCCATAATTTTTGTTTTTGTCTGCCTCAGTTGTGTGTCAAGAATTAACACCATCACTTACGTGGCAGAATAAATAGAATGATCTTTAAGGGGTAGCTTAATTAACTGTAGATTACGCTTCATAAAGCAGAGGTCAATAGTTAAAAAAAAAAATAATAATAATAATAGAATGGGCCAATTGATTCAAATGGCAACCCATATTAGATTTATAGTGAACGTTTGGGATATTATAATTTTTTTTTTAATAAATTCACTTGTCAATTTATATTTTATGAAAATGAGTATCACATAACAATTCATTATTTTAGTAGTTAACATTATAAGTGTCATGGAATTGTATTGCCACGTAAATTTGTAAGAAAATAAAAGCTATGGTACTATAAACAACACTCGGGCTTGTTTAAATAAACCTTTTGCATTTTTTTTCTGTATAACAATTTTTTTTTTTTTTTTTTCAATTTGCTTAGAAAAAAAAAAATATTTGAAAAAACCTTTTGCATTAGGTCTCTGTTATGGGCTTCTGACGGCTGGGCCTCATGTCGACCCAAAAGGTTATTTTTTGTTATGGCTTCTGAGTCCCATATAAATTTATTTATTTATTTATTTTTAAGATCCCAATTTATACTTTGACCCCTCATCAATCAGATTTCATTTTGACTTATTTCAATTATAGTTGTAGACTTTGTCCTCAAGAGTTAGCTCAATCGGCTAGAACTACGCCGCCTAATGAAGCGGAGGTCACTAGTTTGAATCTTCTTCCCCCTCTTATGTGGACATGTAAAAAAAAAAAAAAAAATTTAGATTTTAAGTGGAATTAATCCAATTTAATAGCAATTATAGGATAATGTGATCATTCATTATTATCTTCCCAGACTACCAATTTTATTAATATATCATACTAATTTAATTTAGCATGGGTTGCAAATTTGCAATGTGCCCTTAGGTTAAAAAGTGACGGTTGCAACGGCGTCGTTTTAATTTTCTCTATTTTACTTTTTTTATTTTTAATCTTGCGCTCCATTTAACTGTACTATTGTCGGCGTCGCAGTGACTTCTAGTACTGCACACTGTTTACGACCACAAACACAAACCCCTACACACACCGCCGGAGCGCCAGACTGTCCGGGGGGGTCCGACGATGGAGGGAGTCGGGTCGAGGCTGGGCCGGGCATCTTCCCGGTACGGCCCAGCCGCCGCAGTGTTCAGTGGCCCAGTGAGGAAGTGGAAGAAGAGGTGGGTCCACGTGCCGCAATCCTACCACAGCTCCCATCCCCAATCCAACGGCGGCAATAGCTCTCGCCTCGTCCTCTGCCGGTGGACCCCCATCTCTTCCAGCACAGTCGCCGATTCCGGCTCGGCTGGCTCCGCCGAAGAGCCGCCGAGACGCAAGTTCCGCTACACTCCTGTAAGTACATATACTGTATGCATGTACTATTTGGGAATATATAGGGTTTCTGGGAATTAAGTTGTGGTTGTTATTTTGGTTTGACCTGGTTTGTGTTGTGGTTGCCACTTTCAAGGGTTTTGGTTTTGGACATGTTGTACGACATAGTATTTGAGCTGATGTTCTGTTCTAGGCTGATGTTTAGAGATGAATTTACATATGGGTTTTTGGTTTTTGGCTATAAAGTTTCAATCTTTTAGTAGATTCTTCAATTTGTGTGTTCTGTAAAATTGAATCAAACTTGGTCTTGAGGGTTCTTACAAAAAGTGTAAGAAATTTCGACTAATGCTATGGTTTCCATGAAACTCATCCCTGACTGATTTCTTTAGGTAATAACTTCTATCAACCGCATCATTCAATTGCGAATTCTTACACTAGAAAAGAAATTTTGATTTGATTTGATTTTTTTTTTTTTTTTGAATTATGAGCAAGGGTTAATCACTGGTAATTGTGCAGATTGCTGTGCTAGAAGAACAGAGCAAGGCGGGCATCAAAAAGTCCGAAGATGATGCTAACATGAGTCAGACCAACCAATCTATGAAGCCGGACATGGATGAAGATTTGAAGAAAGGAACTCAGGTGATGTTGTTAGGTCTGACTTAGGTTCTGACTCACTCTAAATTCTCGTGTTCTTTCTATTCGAGAATTTTGTTATTCTCCCTTTGTTTTTTATTAGAGCCCATTGTTCTTTCCTTTGCTTTTAGTCAGGCTGGAATATATGTAGATGTTCTCATATTCAAGGATTCATCTTTGGAAGTTGGAAGTAATTTTCTATCAAAGCTAATTAAGTATAATGAAATGATAATGGAGCATGGTTTGGCCCTTGGATTTGCTACATCGAGAGTTCATCTGCTTATGCTTTTTTGACAATTTTATTATGCTATGTTTGTTTGTACAGATATTAGTGAAAAGCGAACAAAATGAGAAAACCATATTCATTTTTTATTTGAATTGTCACGACTCACAACGTATTGAGCTATGTTGAATTGGTAATAGGTTAGAAATGTAAGATCCTAACACAATCACATAGCATGTTTGATATCAGGATTTCTTCGTGCCGATGTATTTATATGATATTATAACAGAGCAAGAAATATGGAACATTTAGTTTAGATTATAATACATACTACGAATTACATAATAATAATATGATTTCTTTGTGTTCCTAGGATTTTATGCAGGCAGAAACATATTTCACGATCTTTGGTAGATCATAGTTAACAAAAACTCTTGCTATTATGAACTGGATTTAGAAAAAGTGTACCACATTCATAAATGTAAGGTCAAGCTCTTAAATAGGGGCCCATGAAAGTTTGCCGCATACTTATCAATTAACAACTTCAAGTATTTGATTACTGTTAGACAAATGAGATAAATTTATTGAGTAAACTTTTATGGCCATCATTCTTGATACAGCAATGTTAGGGACTGCGGGATAATTTTCAGGGTGGTGGTTTTACAATTTTGGCTGTGTAGATTAGAGATATGTAGGATCCAATACGGCTATACAAATAGTTGAGAAACAACCCAAGTACATAGTGTCTCTAGGTTGGTTTGAAGATATTATAATGTCTCGTTTGAGGCTGTGCTGATGTAATTGCATTGTAATTAGTGCATCAGTGCGACTAATGATGCATTGGTGTTTACCCCTTGACGCCTGTAGAGACCATGCTTCATGAAGTTGATTTAAAATGCATTTTATTGGTAGTCGAAATATGGAAAAGTACTTCAAGATATCGGAAATATTTTTTTCAAATATCTATTGTCCCCAGAACAGACCAATATGCTGATGAATTAATATGAGGGATAATAGATGCTGTTTTCTGAAGCTGAGGCCACTCATCTAGCAATTTCTGCTGACAAATATGTGGAATTGTAGTCTTGAGTGATTAAATGGATTTCCAGTAGTCATTCCACATTGTAGGGATAAAATTGGGTTCAATATCCTTGGTGTGACATTACTCCTTGTAACTGGCGATAGATTTTATTATGCATCATCACTGAAGTTAATATCAACATGTTAGTGAACTGCTAGATGTTTGAAGATGTATTGGTCTGTCATGCCCATAACCAGGACTCATCATCCCACAACATGTCAATTTCCTTTCTGGGGACTCCTTTGTATAGATATTACCACTATAAGTCTCTATGCCTTGGTCAAGTTGTTTGAGCTTTGTCTATGAGAAGATTGTTTTGGAGTCTTTAGTGTCCTATATACTAACATCCCCACTGATTGTTTTGGAGTCATAAGAGTAAAATGTTTTTAGTGTATGATTTTTGGTTCACATATAGAAGCAAGTGTGCAGATGTATTAGTTTCAGCTCTAGTATCATGAAGGTGGAAATTCTTCTTATTCCTCACCTTCTTTCTAGCAAGTAGGATGATTTGGGAAACATTTTGCAAATTTTAATGGAAAATTCTTGAAAGATAACTCATGACAAATTAAATAAGTTTGTCTTATGCTCGAATCTGACAAGAATGAATTTGGCTTGCAGGATTCAAATGTAAGTTATTTGGATTTGGGTTTGTGCTTGGAAGGCCACAATGACAACCTTGATTCTGTAGGCCAGAACACAGAGAGTCAGATGAAGAGTGGCAGCATTGATGTTGATTTCTTTCTGAAGACAAACTGACTTGAAAAAATAAATAAAAAAAAGAAATTGCTCCTGCAATAAGATGAAGTCGGAGCATTTGGCGACCTTGTGGACATTGCATGTCGTACAATCTTGTAATTAAGTTGTAGGCTGGTTTCATCATTTTAGTGCCTGTATATGTTGTGTCTCCTCTCTAGCTAACATAACCCGTGTTTTTTCTGTTGTCGCTATGGCTGTAAATCTAATGGTTTTTCGTATCTTTTGTTTAGAGTAATTTCTTTTCTAATCCTTTTACTTGAAAGAAAACAAAAGCCAGAAATTTTAACAAGCTACTAGCATAATTCGATTCAGAGAAGAGAAATAGTAATTACATTGAAACGTTTTTATTCACTTATTCATTAACTACTATGCTAAAAGCCAAGGCAGGCTTAATCAGCAGCACCCACAAAAGCAGAAGGGAAAGGAAAATCAATTAGCGATGACCACCGCGGAGGCGGAGGACAAGGTGGAGGGTGGACTCCTTCTGAATGTTGTAGTCGGCGAGGGTGCGACCGTCCTCCAACTGCTTCCCGGCAAAGATGAGTCTCTGCTGGTCCGGAGGAATCCCTTCCTTGTCCTGTATCTTTGCCTTCACGTTATCTATGGTGTCCGAGCTCTCCACCTCCAGCGTTATCGTCTTCCCTGTCAGAGTCTTCACAAATATCTGCATCCCTCCCCTCAATCGGAGCACCAGATGCAATGTCGACTCCTTCTGGATGTTATAGTCGGCGAGGGTGCGGCCGTCTTCCAATTGCTTCCCGGCGAAGATCAGGCGCTGCTGATCCGGAGGAATGCCTTCCTTGTCCTGTATCTTGGCCTTGACGTTGTCGATGGTGTCGGAGCTCTCGACCTCGAGGGTGATGGTCTTCCCGGTTAGGGTCTTGACGAAGATCTGCATCCCTCCCCTCAATCGGAGAACCAGATGCAAGGTCGACTCCTTCTGGATATTGTAGTCGGCGAGGGTACGGCCGTCCTCCAACTGCTTACCGGCGAATATCAGGCGCTGCTGGTCCGGAGGTATGCCTTCCTTGTCTTGGATCTTAGCCTTGACGTTGTCAATGGTGTCAGAGCTCTCGACCTCTAGGGTTATGGTCTTCCCCGTTAGGGTTTTGACGAAGATCTGCATGCCGCCACGGAGGCGGAGCACGAGGTGGAGAGTCGACTCCTTCTGGATGTTGTAGTCGGCGAGGGTGCGACCGTCCTCCAATTGCTTCCCGGCGAAGATAAGGCGCTGCTGATCCGGCGGGATGCCCTCTTTGTCCTGGATCTTGGCCTTTACGTTGTCGATGGTGTCGGAGCTCTCGACCTCGAGAGTGATGGTCTTGCCGGTTAGAGTTTTCACGAAGATCTGCATCTTTCGTCTAAGCTAGCTTAAACTTTGGCTAAGTTGTGAAAAGAGATGAAATCAATGGGAAAGATTTACGATGAGAGATTGATGAATGGAGAGTAGGGGAGAAGGCGTCGTTATATAGAAGACCTTAGCCGACTCAACTCTATGACGTAATCGTATGCGTTCCTTAATTCCTTCGATGATTCGGAAGTTGCGGGAAATTTCTTGGTCATCCATAAATATTCCCACGACTCTCGGCTCGCGTCCCTCTCGATGGCTTCCACAAATTTCTTGGTCGCCACGTCGCCAAATATCCAAATTCTATGCTTGCTCGGTTGGTCCTTTCCTTTCCTTTCCTTTCCTTTATTATTATTTATTATTTATAGAAAATATATATATAAAATTAATTCCCATGATTACATCATAAGTTATAGGTTTCAAAAATAACTTCAAATCGAATGCATACTTCATTAGAGAATTTAATTTAGGTGTCTAGACTTCTGCAAAGATTCAATTTATCATTTACTCCTGTTGAGAATGTCAGGAAGATTAATTTTCATTGAATAAAGACAGTAAAAAACAATAGATTGACATAGGCTAGCAAAACAAATTTGCTTCCTATTTTCCAACTATATATGTATTTATAGGACAAAGATTTCCTCCATTTCAAGCTGGTTTTAGAAAAAATTCTTCCAACTTAATTTATAAAATAATTCCCAGTCTCCCTTTAGGCATAAAAATCGGAATAAATTTGTTTAAAAAAGCATGATTGAAATTAGAACAACTTCTTCTTCAACCTAGTTTAGATTGTAACTCTCTTCATATTTATATATAATAATAATAATAATAATAATAAACAACATTTAAGTTATTTGTCCTTCATATTATCAGCCCAATTTTAATGCCAACAGCTAACGAAGTACCCTTTTGCAGCAAAAGGGTGGATTAAAGGAGTGAAATATTAATTGATTGATGTCTTTTTAGCAAAAGCATGGTCAGTTTTGGGGGATAAATATATTTTCCTCTAAAAAAAAAGGAAAAAAAAAAGAAAAAGAAAAGAATCAATATAATAAATGCCAAATATTGAGACGCCCATGTAAAAAGGCTTCAAAATAAAATAAAATAAAATTTATTGAGTCGTTTAATTTAGTGAAAAAAGAAAAAGAGATAACATTATACTTAATCCTTCACTCAAACATGCGTCAAAATTTTTAGATGATACGCGGTAAAAACTCCACCGACTCATTTTCTTCAAGCTTGAGAGCCCTTGTCAACTGCACTAATCCTCAGCCGTATCTGGTGGAGACTCTGTTACACCCACTTCTGCCGGCCGAATAACTCTATCATAAAGCACGTATCCCGACTGCAATACAAACATGATAAAGCTTTTAATTAGGCCCTTAAACTGGGAGGCTATTAAACTACAACAATGTTTGATGGAATAGGCAACAATGTGAACAATAAAAATGGATCAACTGGCTATCAACATCACAGCCAATTTTATACGTGTAAATTGGTCAAATGAACTGCATATAGATCAAAATGATGGGAAAAATGTTCAAATGCCCCCCAAAGAATTTAAACCTCAACATGTATATGCATCCACGATTATCGGTTATAAGATCAATTGCCAATTGGACGAATTTTAGTCCAAAGTCCAACTCCTAACAGAAACGATATCTTAATTGCATATGGATCAAGATGAAATAAAAAAGTTCATTTTTAAAATGTCCAAATGCCCCTCAAAAAACTTAATCCACAGCAATGCATCCAAGATTAAAATAATTGCTATCAGTTATAAGTTAGTACCATAACTCCTCATCCTGCAAAGAATACATGAAGAACAATTGGATTGCTGAAATTGGTACCTTAAGAACAACAGCAACAGTGTCTGCAGGCTTGGAATTATCTGGTATTTTGAAGACTGCATTATGTCTATGTGGATCAAACGGCTCATTTGTTGGATCAAATTTTTCGACTCCAAATTTCCTAAACACCTGAAAGCAAAAGCATTCATAAGCCTCATGCAATAGAGTTAACTTCTAATATATCTTGCTACATCAAATAATACCAGTTTTCCAAGCACAACTAATACCTATGATCTCAAAATTCAATTTGTTGCTGCAAAAGCATATTTGCATGAACATTTAAGCATTAGAAAAAATAAAAACCAGATTGTATTGCTTTTTATTTCTCAAATTTGTGACGTACGGTGTTTAACATAAGATTGAAGTACATGAAAACTACAAATTCACATGCAATCAGGAGCTGTATGGCCAAGTGTGAATCTTGGCAACACCTAAAGAAATCTTACATCCACAAGTTGTTTCTCAGTCATTTCAACACCTTCCAAAAGTGTTTTTAACAGTGGTGCTGCTCCAGAAGAGTCTTTAGATGTATCAATTTTCGCAAAGCTTTCTTTGACAACTGAAGAAGCTCTTCCTAAGTTGTCTGCAACATCCAGTAAACTCTTCGCAAAATTCTGCCACATTATCCCCAAGCATGTCAGTGTTAAACTATCAAAGAAAATAGAAGAAAAAAAAAAATTATATATCGAACCTGAACATAATGAGAAAATAAATGGCAAATATGAGGAGAAAAAGAGGGAGAATAAATAAAAATTAAATGGAGACCTGTATGGCGAATTTTTTTGAGTTCTCTGCATCGCGTCTCGTCCTGTCCACAACATTCTCGAGCTCTGCATAGCTACGGACAACCTTATCTTGCAACTTCTCAATCTCTTTGTGCTTCAATTTCAGAAGTTCTTCCTTCTCTACCACTAGTTTAGCCAAATCATCCATGGAAAGCTCACCCTCGCTCTCCGAATCTGAATCAGAAAATGCAATTCGTTTAGTACCTTTTCTCCTCCTTTTGACAGACTCAGACATAGTAGACTGGGATTCCGAAATAGGACCTGATTCGTTCATCTGATCAGCAGCTTTGCTCTGTCCAGAACCTGAATCTTTAGCTTGATTGGAAAGGTTAGCATCTCCACTCATATTTGTGGGCTCTGCGTTTGTAGAAGCACCATTATTCTCTACAGTATTCCCTTGATCCTTGTCAGTAGGCTCAGGGGAGGCAGATGAAGAAACTCCAAATCTTTGGAAGATGGAAGAGTGGGGTGCTGAATGATGTAAGAAAGACACCTGACTTGGAACCAACTGGAACATAAAAAGCAGACACGTGATTCAATGAGAATGCCATTGACATGGCAAACTAACAATGTGCGAATAATCTAAAATTACAGAAAAAAGTAGAGATAATTATAAAATACAGAAAAATTCAACCAAATTACCCATAATAGAAATAAAGTGCAAAGCACTAGCCTGAAAGGTTGTTGAAATGCCTTCAAATGTTCAGAAATATGAAAAAAGAAAAAGAAAAAGTGTTGAATATAAGCATATTAAACCGAACATGATAGATTCCTCCCATAAAAAATTAAAATCAATAAAGACATGCAATGAGACCCTCAACAAATAACTCCTGATGACCACGTTATTCTGAGGTAAATATAGATGCAATAGATGTATTAATTCACATAAAGAATTATTATTTCTATTACATCACAAATTGATCTGACACTCAACCAATTTTAGAAAAATATATATATATAGCTTTTACAAATTCCTCGACCATAAGCTCGAAACATATTGCTACCATGAGCAAAACGAACTGTTTCAAACACTATGCAGAACACGATCAAGTGTTTCCAACTCAATGAGAGGTTGTGAACGCACTTTTAGCCATTCAAACCAACAGAAGGTTGGGAAATTGGAAAATTCAAAATCCTAAGCATTTTCATAACATAAAGAAACAAAACGTCAACTTACCAAAATTTAAACCCGAGCATCTGTAAATGCTCAAACTTGAGAAAACATAGGCACTTTTGAAATGATCCAAAAAAGTACGAACCTTTTTAATACGAAAACCCACAAAACCTTAATTTAAATCAAACTACTACTAAAAAAAGCTACCATTAAAACTCAGACCAGTGGACTTCCTTGCTACCAAAACGAAAACTTTGAAGCAATATAAAACCTAAACAAAACCCAAAAGCCCAAACACCAAGAACCTGTAAAAGCTTAAAACTTTAACTTCCAATTGCTTAAGACTTTGATCTACACCACACATAAAACCCCAAATCTCAATTTTTGTTTTTGGGGATAAGTAAAAACTCAGAAAGCTAAAACAACAACAAATACCATTGAAAACGACTTCAGAGAACAGGAAAATCAGTTCTGAATCCAAAAGAGCTTTCATATTGGCTTGATTTACAGAAATCCCTAAAACCCTAGCAAAACCCTAGTCGCAATTAACCACAAAAACCACGGTCGTTTCGATGCGTACCACGTTCGGGGATTCACGAACAAGCGAGTGGAACTGGTTGGAGAGGATCGGCAAATTTTGCTGTTGGGGAACCGAGAGGAGGAGCAGGGAACTCCGCGGAACGACGCGCCTTGGCACTCGCGACAAAACCCTAGAGACCAACATGGCTGCGAGACGATGAGTCAGAGTAAGGGCCAAAATCGGAAATGAAGACGGGTTTCTAGCGAGAGAGATGAGAGACTGCTGGGGGGGTTTTGTTGTTAGGGAAAGACAGAAAGTTGAATAGAAAATAGACAACAGTTAGTGCTTGGGGAGGAAGAAAACTGTGAGATTGGAAAATCTTGTGGGATTTCCCGGTGGAATTTATTTGGTGACCAATTTGCCCCTCAGTAACTCTTTTAACACGGTGCCGTTTCGTTTGTATTGGTTTGAGTTTTTATTCCCCAGGGAAAGAGGAAAGGTTAATTGTCGTCCAGTTATGTTTTTCGAGTTGTGTTTTTATTTTTGGTTTTAGAAGCCTCCAGAAGACTACTAGATCCTAGAGGGGAAAGAGTGATGTGCACTCTCGAAGTCTTGATAATGTATATTTTTTTTTTCAAAGAATAAAATAAAAAAATGAACGGTTTAAAATATAAAATTCTCAAAAAAAAAAAAATCAAAATTATTTTTATTTTATAAGGAAAACTTTACTTAATTTTTTGAACTTTCATAGTTTTTGTTCCCATTAAAATTTGGGGTTAAAAGAGTCTCACGGAGCAACAAATGATAGGTAGAGTTGGGTATTGGTTAAATCGGTGACAATAAGAGCATTGTTACCCATTAAACCGCTTAGTAGGTTAAGTCGGCTAATTAACTAACTTCATACCAACTGTAATAATTTTTAACTATTTCAATTAAGTTGGTTACATGTCACTTGATTAATCGTGAGCTCTTTATATTAGGCCAACACTTTTTTTTTATGAGCCAAAATGAGTTGTTTTTTGGGTTAAACAAATGTTTATTGGACATATTTTTACATTGGATTTGACAATACATTAGCCAACCCCATTTCAAATTGTATGACACATTCAATGGTACTTTTGAAGTATTTTTTTAAATAAAAATCACTTCGGTCAACTCCAAATGTATACTATAGAAGATTTATGTTGCATTTTTTTTTTTTTAATAATTTTTTTTTTCTACATAGTACTTGGGAAGTGGGAAAAAGGGAGAAACGATATTGTCGGAACCGAATATGAGAGAAATGCTCAAAAGAGAGACCCACTAAGATATTCAATTCAGGTAATTGCTAATCGGAAGAAGACTCAACAATGCTTAAGAACACACTCTTCTCCCGCTCATTGACTGATGTAGGACTAAGTCCTAATAATCAATGATGCTACTATTAACAAAACCAAGGGGAGCCATGGCCTCCCTAATTTTCAATTTTTCTTAAAATATTTTTTATAAAATTGTATATATATATATATATATATATAGGCTTAAAAACCAGTCTTGGCCCCTATAAAAAATAGGTGTGACCCCTCGTTCAAACTTTGGTCCTTTTAGATGAGAAATCTTAGTTCTGTCCCTATGATTTATTTTTCTACAAAAAAAAAAAAAAAAGTGTCATCACTCTTTTCCCTCAGCTCGATGTAGCTCCTGAGAGATTTTTGTCATCACTCTTTTCCCTCAGCTGCTTGAGTCTCGGAAAAGTGATCATATCTGCAGAAAAGAAGAACAGGTCACCAAAAGGGTAGATATAAAAATCATCAAATTGAAATCCATTGTTAAATAGCTATAGCAAGCTTGTTTATTTGTGGGTCAACCTTGAGCTAGGCCAAGGACGCTAGAGCTCGCTGATCTCAGGATCAGCACTGAATTCTAAAGAACTACTGTTTTGTATATACAGTATTTCTCAAAAGCTTAATTAAACCAACAACTTCTAAGAGAAAACCAGACTCAAAAAGCTACTTCTATTGCCCTTGAAATAACAGTATATTTAGTTCCTAAATCATACTCAACTCGAACTTAATCCTGTGTGTTAGCTGATACAAGCCTGTCCCAGCCATTGCAATACTATTACCGAAAAGATACAAGTTTTGCTGCAATATCAGAGCAGTATTAAGAACAAAATAGAACCTGCTGCAATCCATAATATTCCAAATAAATTTCGGATTTGGGAAGGCAAAGATAAGAGAAACAAAATACAAAGAAAAGTTGTGTTCAGCAGCATAATATGATGGGCAATTTTTATCACACAGCCATGTATGTTGAGTGTTGAGTCTCTTTTGGTTCCCTACATATAGCAGGCTGAGCATTTCTATTTGAATCTTCCTTCCCATTGGTAAATCTGGACTGGGTTCCATGTTCTGCATTTATTCACATTTAGAAGAGTGACACTGTAGAAGAACCATTTTGTTAAGGGTCTAACCATTGATTCAAAAGCTCTAGGATTGTTGAATACGGATTTGGTTAAACCCTTAGCCCTTAAAGATCGTAATATTTTACCATGCTTTCAAATCCGACGTTCACGATGACTCATTCTATCAATATTGACTCGACGGTAGCCCTTTCTCTTTAATTAGTGACTGCCCTCAACTATTACATTCAATGACTTAATACTATGATCATACATAATATCAAGACATTTTAATCTATACTATAGGTCGCTCATTCCATAACTTAAACTCGTGATCACATGGTGCCTGCTACATCAATATTGTGGAATTGTGGAATAAAGATGTTGTGTGCATTGAAAATGGTGAATAGAGACATGTAATATAATATTGACTTAGAGATACATGAATCTACTTCAATTTAAATCATTCAGAGCAGAGATACTATCAAAAATATGTACAGAAAATGAGCTGACATCATGAGTTAAACCCTGACTCTACCATTTACCTATAATTTCAATTAAACATTTCACACATTGGACCTCACTTATTAAGGGAGCGTTCTAACCCACACGTAAGGGGAAAACTTCTATCTTTAAAGTAACCATACCGGAGTTACCACCACACTGTAGCGTGACCAAATAATTCCAGTGGAAAAAATTCCTGTACAAGAGGTGTGATATAACGTCAAGATAATGAAATGGCACAAAAGGACTGGACCTAAATCAGTCAATCCAAGCATATAGATTTAAGATTATAAGGTGCATACCTACTTGCTGAGGGCAAGAGAGGCTTTCAGGTGGCTTTGAGAAGTCAGCAATATTTGCCATGCTGATGCCCCACTTAAAAGTTGGAGCCCAAAAGAAAACTGCAGCAATTGTTATGAGTTGTTCTTAAGAATGTATTAGCACAATTACAACCATTATGTTTAATTTATGATTGATGGTTGTGAAGAAGAGATTGTTAGGTCCCTTGAAAATGGTCATTTCTCCAGTAAGGATGTTGATCTCATAGGAGACAGCTTGTTGAGAGAGCATTCAAGATGCAAAAAAATCCAACATCTTGTGTCCTTTTATAAATGGCTTAAATAAAATGGTTTGTCAACCATTAGATGTTTGATTACTTGCACCATTTAAACAAAACCCAGTTGCCAAAATGCAACACTTTCAGCTGATTTCAGTACTACAAAAGATTTAAGGAATTGAATCTAATTAAAATCTAATAATACTATGATTTAAATCATCAGCAAGGAAATGGAGACCGAATGTATGAACACGACTGCAGAAAAACGACAGAGAAAAAGTATGCAGAAAGAACAGAGGTAACAAAATTGTTTTGGGGCCAGCCGGGTGGTTCCAGAGAGATTTGAGCTTGGAACTTGCCATATTGATTATGAGGGGATCAATCTCTCTGCCTTCAGTGGCTCTTAGGGACTTTGAAAGAACAGAGTAGGGTTGACTTACAACCGAGTGATTCGGGAAGAGTGTGACACTTCAGGCTCTATTCTATATATTTTCGGGCCCCATGACTGTACAGTTGTGCTAACAAGGATGGTTGCTTATCTTGTGCCTTCGACAAGACCATCAATCATACGCATAGTGGACAAACAATTAGCCATTAAAAAAATCGCGGTCGGCCATGGACGGCTGCTTATAACATTAATTTATTCACACAGTGTCATCAAAGGTTGATGAATTTTTTTTTTTTTTTTTTTTGAAAAGGTTGATGAATTTAATCAGAATGGCATAACCACAAAGAAATTCAAAACTCAGTATCTTCCTACGCCTCTATAATCCACAATTTCAAAGAACAGACTCTGATAAGGAAAAAGGAAGCACTCTGAAAATAAGGCAAAAAATTCAGAGACAATTCAATTCAACCCCCAAGAAGGCATACAATTGAAAGAGAAAAGACAAGTTTGGAACTCTATACATAGCACAGGGCATCTTCAACATCCAATAATTGACTATTTTCTGTCATGGTAGCCCAACTGAAACGCTACAAACTACAACAAACGGCTAAGAATGACCAGAACTACAACAAAACAAATGCTCCCTCGAGAATATGACATGAAAAGGAGGTACAAATATACAAATGTAGACACTAAATCATTTTCATGTAGGTCCTGAAAGCTTTTTGTCATCATTCTCTTGCAACAGCTGCTTCCCTCTCAGGAAAGTAATCGTGCCTGAAATGTTAAGACAAGATTATTAAAGCACAGATGAGAGTTTTTTCACACTGAAAAAACAGCAACTTCAGTGGCTGTAGCAAGTTTCAAACCAGAGAAATTTTTGGGGTGAACCCCAACTTGCTTAATTTTGTGTGTTAGCTGATACAAGCCTGTCCCAGCCATTGCCAGATTAACACTGAAAAGATTCCAGTTCTTCTGCAATATCAAGGAAGTTTAATGGCTAATTCAGAGACTTTGCTTCCAATCAATCCCCAAGGCAAAATCATCACTGTCTGAGTTGTTATAATTGCAAGCATCATTCATTCTTCTTAATTTTTCTTTAAGACGTCTTTGAAACATGAAAATGACTTTGAGGATGACATTCAATACAAAATGAAACTGCAGGAACCTGTATAAAAACATGATCCACTAACTGTAACATTTCCCTATTGCAGATTTCTCTCTAAAAGATGATAAGATGAACTGCTTTTATCCCATCACTACAAAAAATGATGAGAATAATCCTTTTTTTTTTTTTAATCGCAGTTCCATCCATCCTTCTATATAGACTTGGGCTTCAAGGTCGTCATATAACTTGTAGACAAACTCCTAGATCTCATTTCAAAACTTGCAATCACACCCCCATAGTGTAAGATCTTAATTCAAAAGTGGTTAGTGTATGTATATCACACATATACATATATCTTGAGCATCATATATCTATTAAAATGCACCCTAAAATGTTTAAATCAATCAATCCATCCTACAAGGCCAAAAAGTACCATGCCTACAACCAATAGACACTAGGACAAATGTTTAATGGAACTCAAACAGAAGTTTCTTAAAAAAATAGCTAATATGCATAAAAAGCTTGGGGGGAAAGTGACAAATATTTCTGTGCCTTTATTATGGTGAATAGGAAAGTGGAATGTTAAATTATATTGGAAGGAGGTACATTTCAAGCATATTTAGCGCATCTCACTGAAGCATAAACACAATCAACGAGGAAACCGGCTTATATTATTATGTTGCAGAACTAGAATACAAAAAAAATTCAACTGTTACAAAAGATTCTATGCAAAAATTAATCAGCTTTGAGTTTTAATATCTCGAAAGCAGAAAGCAACCATACCGGAATAATCACCAGGCTGTAGCATGACCAAATAAGCCCTGTGCATGTAACCGCTGCGTAAAAATTGAGGGTCATATAACATCAATTGAATGATAAGGCACAAAAAGCACTTGGAGAAAGACTGGATTCTTTAGCAAAAACTGAGATTCGAAATCATTCAATGCAAGAATAGTAACTTTAAATGTACAAGGTGCTTACCTATTTGCTGAGGATAAGAAATCTTTACAGGTGGCTTTGAGAAGTCAGCAAAGTTTGCAATGCTGATGATCCATTTAGAAGTTGGAGCCCAAAAGTGAACTACAATTATGAGATACAACTAAAACTATATTCTAACAAAAATTATAAGCAATACAGAGTCAGCAGCTCAACATTCGTCAACAAGTTCAAATAGGCAACTCAAGATAACAGTTTGGAGAAGGCTTTGGGGAATGTTTACTCTAAAGCTGACACTTTTCAGTAAGTAACAATACTGTTATAAATTATCTTCAAGACAATTCAAAGCAAATTTACGTTTTCCTAGTATAAAATCTGAAACAGAGTACTGATTGAAAGTAAATTCCTACACAGAAACCATGAAACACGAGCATCATATTCAAACTCTCTCACTCTGTTCACCGAACACAGAGAGAGAGAGAGAGAGAGTGAGTTTAAACACTAAAAATGGCTCCATTCCACAACCATTGCTTATTTGCACAAATTATACAAGACCCAGATACTAGATTACAATATTTTTCCCGAATTCAAATCATGCAAGCTGAATTAACCAATAGAACATAGTTATAAAAGCCAAAAAAGAAACTAATAATAATAATTGGAGTACGATTCAAAACTAAACGTGAGAAGATGAGGAGGGAACGAACTGGTTTATGGCCAGCCGGGTGGTTCCAGATAGCCTGGAGCTTGGAACCTGCCATGGGAGATAGGTGACTCCCTCTGCCATCCCTGGCTCAGTTATTTGGAGAAGTAAAACAGAGAGAACGGTACTTCAAGAAGAGTGTGGCACTCTAATAGAAATACCACGTATTTGCGGGACCCATGAGTGGCAATGCTGCCAATATGGCCCACTTAACATATTACTATATTTCTTTTTATTTTATTTATTTATTTTTATATATTTTGTTTTCTGTTTTTGTATTTTTTATGCAATATTTTCGGGTCAATTATAGTTGAAACAAAGACACGACCAAACAAATGAGTTGAATAAAACTTGGGACAACGCAAAATTGATTTAGCAAATTGGCCGAGAGCGTTAGTGGAGAAGATGGTTATGAATGAGAAATTTTTCTTAGGTCAAATCCCGAATTATAACTCAAATCTATTAATTAAATCCAATTTAAAATTCAGTATGAGGAGGGAGGAAAGGTAATTCTAGCAAAGTGAAGGTAGGAAAAAAATTATGTATATTTGGGCATCGTCTCTTTTCTTTATATAGATCCATTGTTCTGGTCTTTCCTTGATGAGACTTTAGAGATTCTTGCCTAAACTCATTATAATTGTGGGTGATTCTCTCCCAAAAATATTGTGAGAGATTATTTGACGTGGTCAAGTGATTAGTTGATAGCCCTTGGGTAGGCTACCTCCCAAGCTAAGTGAGCCTTTTGTTGGACTATTGGAGTCAAGTTTATCTGAATTGCCTTAACAAACTTTGGGTCCTTTAGCAAGGGTAGTCCAACGAGGGTTCTGGGTAGATGGGTATACCAGTAGCATTCCAATTTTCTTAGACAACTTAGCTATGAGTCGGTCTATGAAAATTATAGCGAATAAGTTCTTAACGGGTGGGCCTTAAGGGGCCATGTGGTGACCCGGATATATTTAATATATCTTAATCATTGAAGTTTAGTATACTTGTACAAAATTTGAAGTACATTTTGCAAACAATGACTTAAAAGGTATAAATTAGTATTAAACAAAATTTATTCGTCCTAATTTATTAAATCAACATTTATCCTTACAGCATATGATTTTCATGTGATGTACGCGGCTAAAAAACATAATTTTAGTAAGAAAACTTGTGAAGATAGGGGTGAGCCCAGACAGATGTGCTGGTGCGTCACATTAAAATTGTGAGTGGTGGCTCAATCACACGCCAAAAACAATAACTCTCTGTGCGTGAAACCAGTGCTACACAACAAGAAAATGTCTGCGTCTTCCAAGAGATGATATTCTCAGCAAAGTGACGGAATTGCCGATGCTTGAAACTTCAAGGCATTTTGTTTTAACCAAAACAATCCCTTTCAGCCTTTAATATTTTAACATTTCTAACTCCATTCTTAAGCATTTCCTCGCTGGAAGCACTATTTTTAAAAGCAATTTCCCTGCTTTGAAACTATTTTTAATTGAAAAAAATGTGACAACTAGTTTTGTATGTTTCTTATATAGCATTGCTCACTGTAACCGACATCACATTCGACTCAAAAAAGGTGTTTACTTGAGCTCTAAACCAACCAAAAGACGTATCTTGGAAGCAAAATTAATCAAGAATTTAGAATCCTTAAGCTTCCTACTTGGATTTGCATTTGTCTCTTTCCGACCTAGTGGCTGACGCCTGATGGAATTAAGCCTCTACTCATTTCAACAAGCCTGCTAATTAAACATATCAAGATTGAGGGATTTGATACGATTAATCAAATGGGTTGTGTTCGTGTCCACCCATAACTTGATACTAACACAAACCATGAACCTGAATTGCCACACCTACTTCAAACCAAAATGAGAAATAAGTATATTTTTCAAGAAAGTTGTCCTACCATCTTTCTTATGAGTATTATCAAGAATATCAAGATGAACTGGTATAAATGGGTTAATGATAACAATTACTTAAAAGAGAAATTCCTCAGATTTGTTCTGCCAAGTCTCCTCCAATTACATGCTACTGCAAAAAGCAATTAGAAGTCTCAACAACCTTCACCAGCATCAATTTGTTTTTAACTTTTTCTACCACTCAAACTCATTCCTACCAACTTTACTAACCACCTCCAGGCTTGTAATACTATAAACCAACGAGTCAGGACCAAAGCTAAAGGGAAAAAGAAGATGGCATGTAAGGGCATTCATTGGTTCCTCTTGGCTCATCTCCTAGTGCAAATAGCAAAGATAAATGCAAGAGTTCCAGCGATTATAGTGTTTGGAGACTCTTCTGTGGATTCAGGGAACAACAACAATATCTCTACATTGCTAAAGAGCAATTTCGAGCCTTATGGTAGAGATTTCATTGGTGGTCAGCCCACCGGAAGGTTCTCCAATGGCCGGATTCCAACAGACTTCATTTCTGAAGCTTTTGGGATCAAGCCAACAATACCTGCATATTTGGATCCAACATATGATATCAAAGATTTTGCTACTGGAGTTTGCTTTGCTTCCGCCGGAACGGGTTATGATAATGCTACTTCCGACGTGCTAGTAAGTTTAATTTCAACTTCAGTAAAAGCATAATATAGACACAACTCAGACAGATAATTGCAGTTTTATTTTCAAAGTATTTCAAGTTCTCACCATTTTGATTAAGTTTCTTAATGGTTGTTATATCAGTTTATGAATTATAATCTACTGAAACTCTATGGTAACTTTAGTTACAGACTTAAAAGATTATACGAGCAAGTTTCAGGGTGAGTTATTTATGGTTTGTCTTATTTTCTGTATTACTTGCAGTCTGTAATACCTCTGTGGGAGGAATTAGAGCACTATAAGGAATACCAGCAGAACCTGAGAGGATATCTTGGCGAGGAGAAAGCTAACGAGGTTCTGGCTGAAGCACTCTACCTGATAAGCATGGGAACCAATGATTTCCTAGAGAACTACTATCTACTTTCAGAAAGATCATCAGAGTTTTCCATTGAGGAGTACCAGAATTTTCTAGCAGGTATTGCAGGGAATTTCATCACAGAGCTCTACAATCTCGGAGCTCGCAAGATATCCATAGGTGGGCTTCCTCCGATGGGGTGTTTGCCATTGGAGAGAACCACAAATATCTTGTTTGGGAGTGATTGTGTAGAGGAATACAACAATGCAGCCACAGATTTTAATGAAAAATTGAAGGGATTGATTGCAAATCTGAACAAGGAGTTAACTGGAATCCGCCTGGTGTTTGCAAACCCATATGATATTCTCTTCGAAATGATTCAGAATCCAGAATCCTTTGGTAAGCCTTTGCTATGATATTCCTGCACTCAGCATTGGTTTGAAATTGCATGGTATGAATTGTACAAGGTCCAGCAATATAATCCCAGGCTCATTGATTACAATAAGGGGTGCCCTATAAGTGACTTGTTCACTAATATAATCAGCTTTGATGATCCAAAATGAAGCAATCATATGGTTAGGGCCTTAGGGGTGATTTTAAATCCTCACCAATCAAGGGGACAAATATATTATCGAGGAGGGTAGGTAGTCTTAAAGGATAAATGGCTCCTAGAAGCAGTTGCCAATTGGTCAATCTGCATCTCACTGGGTTTAACTAGTGATAATATACAGCTGTAGATATCCAAGCACATGGGTGCATTCTCACTTTTGGCTTTTTGTTTCCTTATTTTTTTAACCGGGGTGTTTTAGTTCATTATGCACCAGAGCCACCTTTAGGCATAATAACTTCTTCCATCCATTATTTTCAGCCATTCGATTGTGGTAAGCTCTGAGCATTCTACCAAACTAGATACAAAAAGTACATATGAACAGGGATCACGAAACCATGTATACACACTTAGCAAAGACAGCCAAATTTTCCATCTTGTTATTTAAATATTTGATTTTCTCTCAATGTCATGTGCGCAAACACATGTGCATTGCAAGGTGAATTTCTGGTATTGATTTTATGGTTTAGATTGTGCACTAATCATGTTCGGGACAGGGAATCCTTGTCCAGCTTGCTTAAGTTCCTAACCACATTATTAATGTTTTTGTATACGTAAGATCTAATTTAGAAGTAATATAACTCCCATTACAGGATTTGAAGAAACAGCAATAGCATGTTGCGGAACCGGATTATTCGAGATGAGCTACTTGTGTGGTAACATAAACCCATTCACATGTTCAGATGCAAGTAAATATGTATTTTGGGATTCTTTCCACCCCACAGAGAAGACAAATGGTATCCTTGCTGATCATGTGATGAAAAATAGTCTAGCTGAGTTTCTATGGTGACTAGAGGGTATAATGAATCATGTGCATACGATAGGATTAATCTTATTGATTCACAGTATTGCTCTTTCTCAGTTGTTAGAGTTCTGACAACTCCATAAAAAATGAAACAATTCAAACATATTTAAAATTGAAGTTTTGTTTGCATCACCTGAGATTTGCCCCGAAACTTCACTAGGAGCACAATAATTTTGTTTTATTTTATTTTTTTAAAAAAAACATGGCCATATATAATGTAACAGGCAGAAGGATTGGATGCCACTAGAAGTTTATCCCTTGAGATAAATATGGGAGAAGTTTTACAAGATACCCAGTTAAACCAATTGCAAAACCTTTCTATTAAATAAATGAGATGGAGAAGCAAGTTTAGCCTATTTACCTAACATAAAGTATCTCTCATCCTTGGTGACAAAATAAATTTAAGAAAAGCAAAAAAAATTTATATCACTAAAGCAATTTTCAATAATTTCCCTCATCAATATGGAGGTAGAATTTAGACCAATACAACATTAACAACTTAAGTTATCAGTTTAATTCTGCATATAAATAACTATGATAAAAGCTAATTCAAAGCCAGCCGCAAAGTCAAACGTACAAATACTCATAATTAATTTGGTACAACATGAAGCAGCTAAAAACTCTCCAAAAAAAAAAAAAAAAAAATCTGGTGCAAGGAAATCTTTTCGGTGAAGAATGAACATAGGTGCCTTAACCTCAATTGCTCAACTTACTTTGGCTCCTTGGGAAAATGCAATTTGATCAATGCAGGAAGTTCGGCTAGCTCAACCTGAGGCTTGCCCAACAGAATTCTCCTCAGATTTTCATCACAATTGACCATATTTTTGTCGTTTGGATCCTTAACAATTAAAGACACACCCCATATTTCTTGTCAGGGTTGAGGAAGTACATATATATCAATTAACATCAACATAAATGTTGCAAACTAGAACCAGTGCAATCATATCAAGGCAATAGAGCACCAATTGCATTTGCTTCTTCAGTCGCCCATGATATGACCAATTGTAAATATTTGGGACTGAGTCACTGAGGTAATTCTAACAATAAAGAAACAAACCCCTGCTCCCAGTGGCAGGCATCACCTCTTATAACTGAGGTGCTTCTAGTGGCAGGCGAGTGCACACACCCACACACACACTCTCATAAATTGCCAAAAGTGATGCATATGAATTGGCAAAATTGTGATACGATAGTTGATCTAGGAGGTCATACAAATTTGTCTCATTCAAAATCATCCTTGATTTTTTCCAAAAAATTCTTCAAGTTCTCTTAGATTGATATTGACAAATCATCACAGATTTAATTCATCACTAATCATATACAGTATAACGAATAATATCAAATGATAGGCATATGATTAGAAAAATGTTGGAACAAAAAGGAGTGGTAAGAACCTGCAGATTGTTGGTTTTGATGTACGACCAGACCCGCATAAAACAGCCCAGACGGGAAATCTGAGACTGACCCACAAACTCTCTGAGCGTTGAAGGAAGATTTACAAGGTCAATCAAGTTGGCAAGCTTCTTTGGGTTATCTGTAATGACCTTCTTCATGCGCTGTGGCAGCATTGTTATCAATCTTCAATCTACAACTACAAACTGCCAAGTTGTTACTTGAATATTTGAATACATTTTATTCTTTCTGTGCTCAAATTTTAACGCAAATAATTAAATAACCCTTGTTTGGGGACAAACACCTTGGGAGTGAGAAGACAAACTGCTTTTTCCCCATTTGATACTAACCCACTTATGCACTCAGGAAGTCCTTTAATGTGCATATGTGCAAACATGAACACAAATCACTTGGTTAAACACAACTGCAACTCCTAAGTTTTCTTAAATTTTCTGATGTTTTCATTTATCTTGGGTTAATGCCAAGCAAACTGAGCTAGCCAGCTAGGTTTATTAGTAAAAATAAACATAATAAGGTACAAGCCCATACATCTCAAAAACCATAGTATCGACTTAAGATTAAAAATCATTCCATAGAAGATAGATCCCATACAAATTATTACAAAATGAATTCCCCCAACTCTCCACCATCCATTGCACCCCTCGCATTGCTAGTAATCAACTATAGATCCCATCCTAGCATCATTTTCCGTCTTGTAGAATATCCAATTTATATAATTGAAATAATTCGGTGCTACATACACTCAGAACATGTTCCAATATTGTTTTAAGCCAATTCAAATGGTATATCAAATGCAATACCCTAATCAACTAGAATGTATCGCCTGCATGCAACACCGGAAGTTGGGTGCAACACTTCCTTAACCATTAGTACGACCCAGTTCAAAAAGTGTCCAACTTATAGCACAAAATGAGCCAGTAACACAAGATTCACTGTTTGATCACTGAGAAACTACAGAAGACAAACCAACTTCACTAATCCTTGTTCAATTGCGTGACTGAGCTTTATGTATCTTTTCCGTTTCTTGGGAACCAAACAGACTTAAAGGGAACTTTACTCAAACACCTCGCATGCAAAAAACGGTTCTGGGTTTTGACAATAACCATCAATCAAAGTAATAGTTTATCGATGAAATGGGGAGAAAACATACTCTGTATGCAAAAGCTGAATCAAACATTCAAAGTAATCATATATGAAAGAGATTCAAAAATTTCAAGTAAACCAATCAAGGAGAGAGGAAAAGCGTACCTTTAAGTCCTAAATAGTGAGAAACCTCAACCGCAAGGGAGGTTAATAGTTGCAGTTTATGGAGCTGGAGTTCGTACACTTCGGCAGGGAATGAAAGGAAAAAAAAAAAAAAAAAGTCTCCAATGGTTCACGAAATTTAGGCTTTATTGGGCCTTAACGCTAGCGCCCAAATCCCTGACATCTCCGAACTGTCCGTAGCCCATATTATAGGACAACTCACGACTTTCCCTGCTGGGCTAGGCTGGGCTTGCGGCCTAGCCCATCGCATTGTTTGCTCTCACCCACGGTGATTGCGCGGCAGCTGTTTGTATTTATGCTTGTGTCAAGACTCAAGACTACATTGGTTATCAACAATTCAAAACAAAGTTTTCAACGAGTCCTACTCTACATCAAATATCATCAGATAACATTTATATCTAATTGAGTTTGGATTGCACAAAACTTGAGCTAATCCTTTAAATATCTTCACATTTATATCTTCTTCTTTTTTTTCAATTAAAATTTAAAATCCATACAAATCACGTAACTAAGGCTTAACGAAATTCAATTAAGATTGGTTTTATGGATCAATATTTTTATAATTCGAAATCCATTACCAACCTCCAGGCTTTTTATGCTATAAATACCAGAGTCAGGATCAAACCAAACGGGGAAAAAAAAATGATGGCAAATAAGGGCATTCATTGGTTCCTCTTAGCTTATCTCCTACTGCAAATAGCAAAGACAAATGCAAGAGTTCCAGCGATTATAGTGTTTGGAGACTCTTCTGTGGATGCAGGGAACAACAACCAGATACCTACAATACTAAAGAGCAATTTCGAGCCTTATGGTAGAGATTTCATTGGTGGTCAGCCCACTGGAAGGTTCTCCAATGGCCGGATTGCAACAGATTTCATTTCTGAAGCTTTTGGGATCAAGCCAACAATTCCTGCATATTTGGATCCAACATATGGTGTCAAAGATTTTGCTACTGGTGTTTGCTTTGCTTCCGCCGGCACAGGTTATGATAATGCCACTTCCAACGTGCTAGTAAGTCTAAAATATTCCACCTCAGTAAAACCATAATATAGACACAAATCACACAGATAATTGCAGTTTTATTTTCAAAATTTTCTGTAATTTAATCGGACCAAATTTAGTTACAGACTTATTGAGGCATGTTACATGTTATTTTCTCATGTGGGTTTCACACAAATTTAAATTTTAATGGTGAATTCACCCGTTTATCATTTCTCGTGAGTTATTTATTTTCTGTATTGCTTGCAGTCTGTAGTACCTCTGTGGGGGGAATTAGAGTACTATAAGGAATACCAGAAGGATCTGAGAGGATATCTTGGGGAGGAGAAAGCTAACGAGGTTCTGAGTGAAGCACTCTACCTGATAAGCATAGGAACCAACGATTTCCTAGAGAACTACTATTTGCTTCCAGAAAGATCATTACAGTTTTCCATTGAGGAGTACCAGAGATTTCTAGCAGGTATTGCAGGAAATTTCATCACAGAGCTCTACAATCTTGGAGCTCGAAAGATATCCTTAGTTGGGCTTCCTCCGATGGGGTGTTTGCCATTGGCGAGAACCACAAATATCTTGATTGGGAGTGAATGTATAGAGGAATACAACAATGTGGCCAAAGATTTTAATGAAAAGTTGAAGGGATTGACTGCAAATCTGAACAAGGAGTTAACTGGAATCCGCCTGGTGTTTTCAAACGTATATGATTTTCTCTTCGAAATGATTCAGAATCCACAACTCTTTGGTAAGCCTTTTGCTATGATAATAATCAATTGTAGATATCAAATTCTCACACTTTTGGCTTTTTGTTTCCTTATTTTTTGAAATAGATATATATTTTAGTTCTCACATGCACCATAGCCACCTTTTGGCATAAAATCTCCCTCCATCCAGAATATTTTCAGCCATTCAATTGTAGTATATTCTTCTTCTTCTTCTATTTTTCCCTCTTTTTTGGTAACCTATCAAACTACATATAACTAGTACATATGAACATGAACGAAACCATTATCTACTATCTGGTTTTGTTTCGGTCTCTGTACTGCATTTTTAATTTGAGCTTTGTTGTTGAGATGCCGACTCATTTGTAGTTGTTTGATCTCCTATAACCCGCTTTCCCTTATTTGAATATAAAAAAAATAGTACATATGATCCCCGAAACCATGTACACATTTACCGAAGGCAGCCCATTTTTCCATCTTGTTATTTAAATATTTGATTTTCTCTCAATGTCATTGTGCACTAATCATGGAGGTCTCGATTAAGTTCCTAAGCAAATTACTAATGTTTGTATATAAATATATATAAGATCCAATTATAAGTAGTAATATAACTCCTCATTGCAGGATTCGAAGAAACAGCAACAGGATGTTGTGGAACTGGATTGATCGAGGTGAGTTACCTGTGTGATGCGCTAAGCCTATTCACATGTTCAGATGCAAGTAAATATGTATTTTGGGATTCCATCCACCCCACAGAGACGACAAATGGTCTCCTTGCTGATCATGTGATGAAAAATGATCTAGCTCATGAGTTTCTGTGAGAATTAGAGTGTATAATTAATGAATCATGTACATATATCTAACATGATAAATCTTTTTGATTCACAGCCATAGATCAAATGAGCTAGATTGTTATTAGGTTTTTTTTAGTTGCATTTTTATTATATTATCTATCTTTTAGACGGGTTGTATTGTTTTATGTTGGAATTTATGTTATTTTAGCGGATGGTTAAGATTAGGGTTAGGGTTTAATCTCGTGTCTATTTAAACCTAGTTTTCTATTGTTGTCGGAAGCTTTTGATCAATAATATTATTGACATGGTTTTGTTGTCTCCTTCCACCCGACTTCTCTTTCTTGAACTTCTTCTTCCTGTCTTTTTCTTCTGTCTCTCTTTACTCCTTTGTGATTCATATGATCAACTAATAATTAAGCAATATATAAATCATAATATTAACCAACAGGCCATCATACTACAAGAACTAACAACAAATCTGCAAGCACTACTATGAAACCCTTACAAAGGAGCTAGAAACTGAATCAAATTAATTATTCTAACTTCTTTTGTGATCTATTAATTAATAAGTATCATTAATGCATGTATAACTATTTAATAAGCTTAATAATAATAATAATAATAATAATAATAATAATAATAATAATAATTAATAACTCTTATTATTAATTATCTAAATCTATTAAGCAGCAACAGCAAGCAACAGTCTTCTTGCCAATGAAACGTTGAAACCTCCAATGCTAGCTCCTGGAATACCGTTATGAATCTTCATCACTCTCCTCGTCTTCTGAGAAATCCTCGCCGTCAAGATCATCAATATCACTCCACTCGAGGAGTTCAAAGTCATCTACAGGCTCCAAGAAAAGGTCATGGAGATATATAGCCTCACAATCTTTTGCAGCATTAATACACAAACGTTGTGATATTGACTTCCATAACTTCTTAAGGTTTGGAAGCTTCCTCCCAAGGCTCAAGCGAGACATGACGCTCATGACTTCTACGTTTTTTTTTTCCCTCTCTCTCTCTCTCTCTACCGAAGGAAAGAGCTAGCAGAGAAATAAAATTAGGGCTTTTCTTTGAAGTTTTTTCCTTAATTGACTGTGATAGACTAATAGTCATATATATGCATATATATGGAAATTCCTTCTCATAAAGGACTGATTTTCTTCCCGGTAATTAATCAATGCAAAACGTTGAACCAATAGATTTCTATTCTATTACGAATAATTCCTCTAATTACCAGCTCTGTCAGGTTAATGGCCTTTTTTTTTTTTGGTTTCCAAGGCACGTCTCATAATTAATATTTTTACTCTTCAAAATAAAAATTAATATCTTTACCTTTTAAAATATTTACCCCAAAATTTATATTTATTTCTTTGAAAATCATTGCAACACCCACCTTTTTTATGCTTTAATACTCCCGAATAGCTAGATTGAGGATCTCCATTTTCAAGTAAAATCGAGAGTACATATTTTATGGTCGAGATTTTATGGCAGTCCAAACATAGAAAGATGAAACATTTAAATATTTATACACAACACTGTAATGCTAAAATAGCTCCAAGTTATAATGTTCGCGGACTTTTGGATTGTATATGACAAACTTGTTTGATAATTATCTTAATACCAGAGTCTATTTAAGTTTGCGGTTTCAAAAAATGTGATTAAAAATAATAATTTTAAAATGTGTGATTTGAAAACACAAATTTTAAAAATACAATTAAACGTTAGGTAAATTACGGGCAGTTTAGCTTTTACAATATGCGTTTTTGAAAACACATATTTTTCCTAAGTAACCAAACTATACACTTTCTATAATTTAGTTTAAAATTTCACTTTTAACTTACAAAATCGTAGTCTCAAACACAACCCTAAACACATATCAAATAGTCATGAAATAACATTAGCAATAAAGTAGCATTTAATCCATTCACATAATGTTTCTGAATATTAGTGTTTCAGAATGTGGCTTACACGTGCATGAAACCATAATGTACGTGTTGCTCATGAGAGAAACCACACCACAAAACCGACATACAATCACTAAGCTTACGTTGTAATTTATCTAACTACTATGTCTATGATCCAACATTTCTTCAAACTCTTCTTCAATTGTTGTTTGTCTCTCAAGCCTCAACCTCTCATAAAAGCTCCTGATAAATTTTTCAGATTCGGCATTCACACCATGAAGTAGCAGCCTCTCGGAATCCGGTGTCCCAACAAGAATATATTCATCATTTTCATCATCATCATTAGAGCCATTCCCATCTTGCAAATTGTCCTCGCCGTGGCCCTCGATCTTTGCAATGCCAAGCGACTCTTGCTGCGGCGGCAGTGCAGTCGTCACAGGAGCAGCTTTAGCCTCCACTTCCTTGTGAACATATCTGTCATTCACTGAGACAGGCTCTGGCGAAAGCTCGTCGTTATCATGGTGATCATAGTGGTGAAAGTAGACGTGATGGTGGTGGTGGTGGTGGTGGCAGAGATTGTTTGAAAGAAGGTGTTGTGTGGTTTTTATAATGCCTTTGGATTTCCTAAGACGGCGAAGTACTTTTGATTGAAGCGTGGAAGTGAAGCCCTTCCACATCTTCTTAGGGTATGAAAGCTCTTCTTCAAGGACGTTTAACCTAGCCATCAAACAAAAATGGTGGAGATTTTCTGGGGTTTAGCCTCTCTCTCACACACACAAAGGAAGGAGACGTACGGATCAGTAGAAAAATTAGGGTTTTCTATGAAACCTTGTGAAGTGGCCGGTGCCATCAAAGTTATGATGAACTGAGATAGACATAAATGGGTCAATACGTTCATGAATGGAAATGATCATTTCTGTGAACCTAAGAATATAATTATTTGTAATATTTTAAGAATATAATTATATGGTAATATTTCCTTTGATATCCTCTACAAAAGGAAAAATAATTTAGAAATACATTCTTAATTTTGTTTAAGTATTCCTACAATTCAATTTAATGGGAAGAAAGAAACAAAATATGTAAGATATTTTTATATCTTTATATTCCTATCACCATATTTGTGCTACTATATATATATATATATATATATATATATATACTGGTCTGCTGATGGCATAATTAAGGTCGTGATCACCCAAATTTCCCCTCAGAGAAGTGGTATATACGTATAGAGCAAGAAAATTAACGTAATAGATATGGAAATTTTGAGTGGAATTGTTTTTTGTATAAATCAATGGGAGAGTAGGGATAAGCTTGCAAATATTCGCAATTAATTATGATCACATTAATCTCACGTAACCATTCCAAAGTGACCCTTTTATGTTGAGGACTAGTGCGGGAAACACATGGAGAAAAATAAATTAACCCCAACAATTGATGCTACCGTCGATATACCGGAGTGGGACCTCGGGCACAGATGTTGAGATGCCCGGGCACGTTCCCAAAATGGCTTCTAGGAGATGAAGGATTGAGGAGATTTTATTCGATTTCATTTCCGTTGATTAATTTTATTTAATTACCATGTTGGGATAGGCCAAGGGGAGCTGATAAAATTTGAAATCATTGAATCTATAAATCTGATATCGCTATTTCTTAAACTGCACACTTAAGAAACTGCAAAACCAAACCGACCTTAAATAAATAAAAATGAAGATAAAATACTCCATTTATATATACATAGTAATGTATAAAAGAAAAGCTGATCTTTATGAAACTTATTATACTTAAATTCCGGTCTATTAAATAAAATTACCGCAAGGGGAGCTGATAAAATTTTCTTTATCAATGGAGAAGTTTTGAGACGGGAGAACTCAATAATTAATCTGAGATCGAAGATTTTGGTGCTCGGAACTCTATAAGGCAGCTTTGCCACTGGAAATCTAACTTCTGGCCAATTATACTCCTGAGAATGCTGGCATCCTCCCTAATCGTAGGGATTTCTAAAATTCTTCAAGAGATCTGGTATGTCATAACCCAGCATGTCATCAACAGCTTGTATCATTTTGGGCTTCAACTTCTCGAACTTGTCAATATTGTAACCACTCAAGGTCTCCCTGAAGTGATCAACATTCGGGAAGTCCCCAGGAGGTAAGTGGAACTCCCTTTGAACCTGGTTTAACAGAATTGAGGTTTCAAACGGCATTACATAAAACAAAGTTTTAAGCAGAGGAGTCAGAGCAGAGAGTTGAAACCTTTCCAAATTCATCTGCCAAATTGTCAATGAGCCTCTGCTGAGCTTTAGCTTTTCCCATCATAGCAGGCATCTCCTTTTTAAGATGACTAATAATGTAAGCATGTATCTTGGCAGCTCTGGCGCGCTTTACAAACTCATTGATCTGCCAGATATATAAAAACAATCAGAAAACAGGTAACTTCAATGAAATACTAGAATCCACCCCAGTTGATCAAAAGCCAAGCATATTAATTACTCTGCTACCACATTGTAACTTAAAATATGATACTTTTTATAGATGCAATTTTCCTACCCATAAACCGTATGAGCACTACAGAACTCATTAAGTGAAAAGAAAACTCCATGAGACATGGATAAAGTAACTCACTCTACGATCACAAGCTTTCTTTGGAATATCTTTTAGATCAATAAGAAGGTCCTCCTGTTCTTTTTCGAAAAGTTCTCTCCCAATTGGACCAGTAGAAGCTACATTTACAGGTTTGTCATTGAATGAGCTGCCAAAGCAATGAGACATGTCAACTATGCATAGTGAGATCATGATGAAAGTCAGTAGGTCTCTGGTAGAACAATAAAGTTAGATACCAAATTATAGAGAACGTACCCAATATAGACACGCATAACCTCAGGAGTGTTTAGAACTTTCCCAAGTGACCACATTAATGCTCCATAAACCCGCATCAGCTGCAATGTCAGGACATGGGAAGCAGGTTAAGTTGCTACCAACCAAATATGCAAGGATGGTTACGTAAAATATATAGGCTTTACTTGGCAACAAAAACCCTTACTTGTTGGGTATCAACTTGGTCTGCCTTGTTTAAAACCACTCGAATCTTATCGTCATGACCATGTAAAGATGATATCACTCTCCTGAACTCATCACTAACATCAAGTTTGTGAGGATCAAAGAGAAGTAGAATGAGGTCACACTTCGCAGCAAACCATGATGTTACACCTGTAAAATCATAAGCTCTTTGCGTTCGTTGCTTTTCTCCAGACAGAACACCAGGAGTATCCACAAAAGTGATGTGCTCCAGCAGCTTCCAACATTAAAAATAAAAAAGGAAAAGTTTCAGTTGCGAAAAAGGACAAGCCAAACAATCTTCATTGAGATTCTAGAAAATAACTCACCGAATGTGGCATTTGAGAACACTCAAATTTTGACAAAAAAGCAGTTCCAAAAGTTGTCAAACCACTGTATGGCATGTCAGCTTGAACGGCAATGGTGTTCCCAGGGATACTTCTTTCGTCGGGTCCAGACTGCATAGAAGCAAACTTAGCTAGCAAAATACTATTGCAAATAAGATTTCACAAGATAAGTAACAAAAACATATGGTTCATATGGAATGCTAAAGTGAAAGTATGATGGCTAACCAGATTCATGATAATAAGAAAAAGTATTAGGATTAGAAACTAATACAATAAGTTGGTTTGTTTATTTTTCTCCTCTAGACAATATCAACTTCTGCAGTAATGAAGGGTACAAAACAGAAAGCAAAATGCTAAGTCAAACTCTTAAATAAATATCTCCAGCTTCAAGGCCTCATAATAGAAGAGGTGCTAAGAGACTAAGATATGCACTTACTCCTAAAAACGTGCAAAAATCTTCCCCATTTTTCTGTAATATGATATTCTCAGGATAGTTCTTTTCTTTATCATTCACTTTTTTTTTTTTTAACAGGAACCATAAGTATTAATTTTCAAAGACATCAAATTTGTCATTGTCACTTTAGCATCCTTGGAATAAATAAATCTCATGAACATTTAGGCACATCGACAAATTTGTCAATAAAATTGATCGTTCAAAGGATACCAATGATGTAAGGAGGGCAAGCATCTCTGCACTAAATGGCAAATCATACCCCATAAACAATGGGTGGCAAGTGAGGTCACCGGGTTTAGTCCCTTATGGTGTGTAAATTGTGCTTACCTATCCAAAAACACAAATACACACACTTCGTCAAATTAATGACTAAGATCCCAAAAGATCAACTAGAACGTCCAAGTATTCCTCAAAAGAGGATTATTTTGTAAATGTATCAACATGTTGATATATGAACCACAAAGAAACTGTTCATATACAAACAATTACAGTCATTAATTTTGGCAATCCATAAAAATCAACTTGCTCAAGGGGGAAAACAAAAACTGAGTGCCTATATAGTACAGGATAGGAGTACACTAAAGATAAATTACTCTTATCCATTGCAATATTCACCTGTCTTCAGCATTTGTAATAATAATAACTATTTTTTTTCTTTTATTCTGACAAGGGTATACATAGACCAGTGCAGCAATAACATCAACTAATTCCATATCTAAGGTAATGAAACAAGGCAAGTGGGAAAACGAAAAGCAGACACAAGAAGATGAAAAAGGTTCGACAGTGACACTAAAAATCACCAAATTAAATTATCAATGAAAAGAGAAAAAATATTAGGAAAAAGAAGTATAAATATATATATATATATATATTTTTTTTTGATAAGTGTATAAATATTTTGTACGACTGTTTATAATTGATGTTGAATCTGAAGAAAAAGTAGTAACTGAATTGCTTTGAGAATAATGTGGAATCATGAAAAAAGAAATTATTTAAAGGTAAATAACTTAAGACTACATTATGTAATAACACAAGAGGAGGTGGTTTTGCAGATACCATGACGACAACAAATCTATCTGTTGTAGGCTCAGGTCCAATGTGAGCTCCTGTTAACAGTGATATGAGATAATCAATAAACCATATAAATGATTTTTAATCTAAAGTGTGCTTGCATGCACACACTCGCACACACAAAAGGATAACTTGCCTGGATAACTACATTTGAGGAGATGCTTAATGAATGTCGTTTTCCCAGTGGAATATTGACCCAAAAGCATAACCATTGGTTTGGCATCGAAATCACTATTTGTCTGCACAACAGTTCAACAGTAATTAATAAACTCATTGTCCATCATCATCTGTGTTCTACAAAATGACATCAACATTATTATGAAAAGTAATTGTCCATATCCAACAAAATATGAAACCAAATTAAGTTGTAGTTGAGTATTCTATGTGGGTGGAAGTATCAAAACTAAAGTGCATTGTTCACTCACCAGCAATGGGGATACGAAATCATTAAAGCGGTATGTAACTTCTAATGGCTTCAGCTTCTGAATGTACAGTCTCTTCAAGCCATCAATGATTGATGTAACAGAGGAAAGAGGTACCTAAGAACATACCCAAGAAAATCAGGGAAAAAACCGACATGTGGCTAAATGCGGATATGAGGACAAATATACCAAAGAACATGTGGGGAAAAGGTTAAAAAAAAAATGGCCACATAGGACCATATAGAATTAGGATTACAGCTGCAGAATATCATCGAAAAGAGTTCAAATGTTTGCTGAAAGTAAATGTAGTAGTGACATATGCATGTTCTTGTTTCTATTACATACTCCATTTGCAGATTTCCCTATTTCCCTCGAAGAAATAAACTACCCTCCTCCTCTCCCCACCAAACAAGAAAGAATGAGATATGTGCAGCAGACAAACAAGACACCATTAAGAAAGCAGGGTTAAGCAAAAGAAAGGCTGTTATTTCAAGCATAAGTAACATTATCATTAGAAGGCAGTATTGCTTATTTTATACAATAACAGCTTGGTTAGTGCAACAAATCTAAAGGCCTGCATAACTGAGCTGGTATCATATAAAATAAAGCAATGCTGTCAGACGTCTTCCAAAATACCACTTAAAAGATGTTAACCAAGATTAAGAAAAGAAATACTAAAATACAACCAAAAGGTAATACAACAAGTTAAATGCAGAATGACTCCATCAGGACGCAGGAACATATTTATCTTTGAAATAAAAGCACAAGAGTGACTCACTGAAGCAATTAGTTACCAACTTGTAAGCACAAAATATACCTTTTTTGATGATTTTGATGAAAACCAATTAGCTGAAGGTGATGGCAGCACTTGAGAACTACCTGCATCACTACAAATCAGTGAATTTACACTAAAACCAAAAGCACCAATCAGCATTCTTATCTATAATGAGAAACCCCTTACCATTTGTATCAAGTTCACCTGTCTTCTCTTTACGCTTCTTCTTCTGAGTATATAACATAAACAAGTAAGGACTTGCCTAACAGAAAATTAATGGAGTGGAGAATAAAGGCAAATAAAAATAGCATACATACTGCTATCAGTGCATCCAAACCATCCATAACAGGAGGTTTCAAATTGTCCAAGTCAACTGCAATACATGAAGCCATTTCAACTTTTAACTACAATGACAACACAGCGCAGACACTTCAAAGCAAACTAACCAGACAACACACTTATCAATAGTTGCTGACTTAAACATGAGGCTCAGCCAATCCATGCTACGGAGACAAATATAAATATAAACAACTTACCATTACTATTCAGGAGATCATGTGTTATTGCATGACCAGCTTGTCCCAGAGATACTAGCTGCATGTTAATTAGACAGAACGGGTCAGGTCGTGAGGAACGAATAATATTAGGGTTTATGTCATTCAGGTCTACTAATTACAACCTGCATAGCAGCGATAAACTCCTTGAAACCAAGGTACCCCTGTCGCTTTGAATCTGCAATTGCCCACACCTGTAAATTAAATTAAATTAGAACAAGAACAAGAAGAAGTAAAGAAATAATAAATAAGTGAAAACTCTAGTCAACATAATCATAAACCAATTAGTATGGGAAGACTGCTTAAAAGAACAAAGGCAAGCAATCAAACAAGAAGGTAGTAAATGAGATGTCCAAACAATGAAGCCTCTAAGATATAAGTGAAAGAAACATTAGCATGTTTACTAAATCTATAGTTTAAGAGATTCCAGTAAAGGTCACTTTGCAACGATGTATGACTAATGTAAATAAAAATTCTCTTTCAAGCAAGTCCATAATCAAATACTGGAGGATCTACCACCCCATAAAAGTAAGAATCTTCAGGAAAGCTCTAAAGGCAAGTACTGATACAAGCTTGTCGTATCAATTAAGCAAAAATTTATATAAAATAAAAAGGAGATTATAAAGTGACAGCTTCAAGGGGGTCTCACCTCTATGAGAAATTAGGAATTTTATTCAGTAATGAAAAACCCTGTGGGATCAACATCTTTATATAGAGCTCAAAACCTTAATTCACAAAGAAACCGGAAGCCAAATGAAATAAAAACAAGACTCCTCAAATGTTGTTACCCAAACAAAAAGGAAAATTTATATATACCCAAGAAAATAAATAATATAAGGGTACAAAAAATTGTGGCATGATATAAAGTACTCAAGCCAAACAAAAAAAACAGGAGCTTTTGCCTGCTATCTAGGCCTATAGCAGGCGTATGAATAGACACAATTAGAAAAATAAAAGCACTTGCATAACCAACTTTAACTCAACGCCGACTTTATCATTCAAAATATAAACTAGGCTTAAATTAGAAGAAAAAACAACGAATGATTCACAAATACTGGTAAGTAAATGAAGAAAGACAAGGAAACCAAACCTGCTTGAGATCTTGCCTGGACAAATTCGACATGGCGAAGAACTTTGTAGCATCATTCCCTGTAATGCGGCCATCTCCATCTGAACAAAACGCACCGTTCAAACATAAACAACCCGCATAAGGAGTTAGGACTACAACTTGCAATCTTAAAACAAACAAAACAAAAAAATTACTAAATTAATACCAAAAAGATAGCGTTTATTTTTTCAATTTTCTCGGAAATCAAATGCACATACCTGAATCAGCGCAACTGAACCATTCCTGATAGATCTTCTGGTTCTCTTTGGAGCACGAAGTAATTGGAATGGAAGCAATCTCCATTATTTAGAAGATCAGAAAAAGGCGAGATCTTCTTCCACATGGAAAAACCACCTTCTCTGTATTCTCTGCTTCAGTTTCGAGATATTTTTTGGGGAAGAGAGACTTGAGACTTGAGACTTGAGGGAGACTCCTTTCTACGGACGTAGCGCGATCGTGACAAAGGGGTTAATAAATACGTAGTCGTTTTACAATCTTGAGTTGGCCACTGGTGGATGTTCGGAGTTGTCGCACGACGGCGTTTTGTAAATCTACGGTTTGCAGTTTGGCTTTACTGTCACGCGCCAAAGAGAGAAAGTGTTGGCTGTGGTTGCGCCTAGTTTTAGTGGGTAACCACTAAAACCAACAAACCAACACGATGCCGGCAAAGGTGGACGATGAATTTATCGGGGTTCTATCATTTGGGTGCAAAATTTTTTTATATATATGATTGTGAATTTGATATCAATTTAATACAAAATTAATTAATTAGATTTAAGAAATTTAACATATTTAATTAATTTAATCCAATTGTCCATCAGTCCATGGAAACATTGAATATGTTGTTGATCTTTTTTAAAATGCTATATATTATGTGATTATTCTACTCTATTTTATTGTGTTAATGTGACAAGATTCATTGCTCATTGATATTTTTTATTTTTTAACAATAATTAGTATAAAGACTTATGGGTACCATTACATTAAAAAAAAAAAAAAATGGTAGTATATAACATTATTTTGACATTTTTTCTAAGAATAATATTAAAAATCATATTTTTATTCTATAATTATCCTACAATAATGTCGTATAAAGAGCTATCTAAAGAGTAACCCAAAATTATTGTTAACTAATAGTAATATATATTTAACTCCAACAATTAATAAAAAAAAATCTAAAATTAATCGATTACTTAGTTTAGGGCTGGAGCACCAAATGTCACCATCTTCAACATGAAACATGCAGTTTTGAGTCCATGTCTCAAAGTCATATCATAGCTGGCCTTGATTCCCACAATAAAAGACAAGATTGAAGATTGGGTACTTATTCTCTCTCTTCACTTAAAATGAAATTAAAGGATCTTATTCCTTTCCATTAAAGCCCTAATTATGGGGTTTTTATAGTTTGAAAAAAAATAAATAAATAAATAACTAAACAGAAAAGAGAAAAATAAACAAAAATCATAACTTTAATAAAGAATAATAAAACCATAACTACAAGATAGGGGATTCAGAGATCAGAGATCATAGAAAAGAAGGGACAATGAAACGAAAAAAAAAAAAAAAAGAACCCACATGTAACATCACACCCTCCTCCCAACCTCCCTCTCCCTCTATCTCTTCTGCGTGAATAATAGAAAATTTTCGGTACACGTGTCTTCTCACGAAATGCCAATGGTTTTTCCAAGCAGCCAGAGAACCAAAGATAACTCAATACCAAAAATGGTGTGGATTGTTGTACGGTCCAGCGTGAACCCGTAAACCGTAATCCCTGCTCTATTATTCTCGAAGTACGTCACTGCAAAGGAGAGGGAAAAAAAAATCAGATAATGCGCTTAAAAATATACAAAAATACACACTAATTACGAATCATCTGATTGGTTACCCAGAGCCTGTCTCTTCTGAAAGGATATGGTACTATACGCATACGATGGGATCAACTTGGTGTTATCTAAGTCATCTTCCTCATCACCAGCATCATCACCGTCCGATTCTTCCCCGCCGGGACTCCCAGGAAACACCCGTTCGCGGTCAATCGGAGCTCTTGGAGTCTCAGCATCAGCAATATCGTTTGCCTCAAAAGATTCTAATGTTGCGCAAACGTGCCACTTGGCAGCAAGACATGTGACTGATTGTGCTTTGTGCGTGATCTTCGTTGCGCTCCGCAATAATATCAAGAGCCCTGTGAGAAGAGTTATGGAGCATAGCTGCACCGAAACAAAACAACCAAAGCATTACACGTGTTAGGACCTGATTGGAGCATTCTAAATTAGAGAATATATAGCCTACGTGGCATTATATACCGCAAGTTCTCCAGCTTTGTATACATTAAGCTCCGCGCTGTTTTTTGTTGTGATGAGTAGCGAAGCGAATTGGCTCCCTGTGACAAGGACCAGGGAGCACAATATGAACGCGCGGTAGCGATGGCTTATGATCCGTAGATGCCTCCTGATCCTAAGGTGCTCGTAGAGCACGGACGCCACATCGGAGTCCACCTGGAAGACTGAGGCAAAGTCCTGCAGCCGAAGTATCTGGAGGTGGCAGATCAGACGGAAGAGAACGCACACGAGGAAAACAACGGTCGTGCGATAGAGCCACGAGCACAGCTCCATAAGGCATGCTACGACGTCGCTCACGTAAACATTTCCCAAGAAGGGAATTTGTGAGGCCCCAGATGCGTACCACCATATCTTGTACGCACTCTCTGCCACGAAGCAGGGGATGACAAAGACTGAGAGAAGTTTCAGTGATCTCTACATGAAATCAACATAAAGAAAGTCACGTAAATTGCACTAATAGAATTCAAGTAAAACCAATATAAATATTATTAATAAAGAATTATTAGAGTTCCCAAATAATACAGAAATTTGAAATTTCGTATTCTAGAATCTAGATTGTCTAGAACAAGTATAGTTTACCGTCTCTTTTTTAAACTGTCCGAATTTTTATATTATTATATTATCTTAATAATAGGGATTCTAGTCCCCGTAAATAGGTTGTGAATTTACCTGATAAACCAATATAATCAAGAAGATAAAGATGGGCAACCAAATTAATACTATAATTAAATAAATCTCTTTAAAAGACAACACTTTTTAGGAATTTTATTTTTTTTTACAAAAAAAATATCACGTTATAAAAAAATAAAAAATAAAAAGCTTCGAAAATTTTTGCCAAACAAGTCATCTAGTGGCTAGTTGACTTCATCGTGAAGGTGTCTAGTTTGTGGAATGTAGTTGTCATGAAGCTCTTTTCATCTGTGAATCTACCAAAAAGGTTTCTTTCATCTCTTTTGAAAGAAAAAAACTTTCGTGATTGGGAAGAAATGATCCTTCCAGCCTATAGGGTTGCAACACGAATCTGAGTTCGGCTGATCATGGTCAAAAGATTGACCATCATAATCAAATGAAAAAAAAAAAAAAAAAAATCCAAAACCCAGTAAAATCATGTTTAAAAATATTAAAAACAAGAAAAATCCAAATGTAGTGAAACGAATTGCAGAGAGATGGGAGGGGGAACTCACATTGAGTTGTCCGGTGTATCCGCTTCGGACCGTCTCGCTCTCATCGACAAGCTTGTCGAAGAACAAGAACCTCCGAAGACCGTACTTCCTGACGAACCTGGAGAGGCAAACGAAGGACAGCGTGGCGACGCTGCTGAGGGAGAGCTGAACGACGCCGTCGTAGGGTCTCGAGTGTTTGCTGTCGCAGGTGGAGCAGGCCAGCAGGAAATGCGACACCAAGGGAACAACGATCGCGAACAGCACGAACATGGACCAGGAGAGACACGCCGTCCACACGTTCGATTGGTCGACGCACATCCACCGTAGATAAGATCTGAAGCTCTGCAACTCGTCCTGCGCGTGCGATACGCTCCGCGTGAACTTGTTGCTTCGGTTTATCAAACTCTCCCTTTCGTCTCCCATAATTTCGTCTCTCTCTTTTCCCCTTTTTTTTTTTTTTTTGGTTGCGTTCGAATTTTGAGGGAGAGATAAAAAGAGCAAAATTTCTTGGGTTTTTTTTTTTTTTTTTTTTTTTGAAAGCTGTTTGGGGAGTTAAAGTGCGTTAACAGAGAGGGGTGCAGAGAAAAATTGGGAACTGTAATGCATTGTACACATACTCTTAAATTGGGAAGATCTACCAATCATGATCCACAAGGATCTGTAACACCACGTTGCTTAATCTGGACCGTGGGACAAAGTGCTCAATCACGACCGTCCACGAACCATGAAGTCGTCAAGTTGTTAATTATAGTTGGGGTTTCATGTGGTCTCGCTTAGTCACGATTTTGATTGATTATGTTTTTTTTTTTTTTTTTTTAATAATAGAAAATAGGACAATTAAAGAAACTACTTTACTTTATCTTGAGTAATGACATAAGGAGAACTAAAATTATTTTAGAGTTATTTCAAATGTGATGTGACATTTAAAATGATCGATAGATCAAAATTTAATAATGAACATCTCAAATTTAATGGTGATTTTAAAAGTCACATCACATTTATAAGGAGTCTAAGAAAACTCTGCGTGTAATCATGCTAACACCTGTTCCCTAAGCATTGCTCAAGAGGGGCCTAGAAGAATTGCAGATAAAGATGACAATTTTTGATATAACTCGCGAACTTGACATGAATTCAATACAAAATTTAAAAGTTAGTGTTAAAGAATCTGACTCGTTTAATTAAATGGGTTGGGTTATGGTTGACCTATATAGTCTTATATACATGCTTCGCTCGACACAACCTGAACTCTACACGCAACATAATGGTCGGCAATCTTTTGACATTACCCGTAAACTTGACACGAATTCAATATAAAATTAGAAAATTATAGGTCATGGGTTTAACCCATTTACTTAAATTGGTCGAATTAAGATTCAATTATATAATTTACACACATATTTCAACACGATCCGAACTCGACAGACAAATATAAATTTAAATTTCCACCCCTAACTGTAGCCGCTACTTTCTCAAGATCAATAAAAACATAGCTTAAGATCATGCTCACTAAAAATTCAATAACAACCCCAGCTAATAGACAAACTAATAATTCCAAACACTTCTCATTAAGAAATTCAACCTTAAGATGTTGCTCCATTGATACAACCCGATTATCACTGGACCACACTCGATTGGACTAGTAAAAAAGAGTATAGTAATTATCGCTCAACTGGGGGTGGTATAACCATATGGGTATGTGTACGGTCGGATTGCCTTTCCACGAAGATGGAACAGCCTGTTATTGACACCTGGAATAGGATTCCAATAATTGGTCCCCTACAAGCCTCCTGGTACCTTATTCTTTGTCGCCTTTTGGTTTTCAAATGCGGACAGGGCTTGTCCGGTTGTCCAAGTTTGCACTTATTCTTTGCTCATTCTGAATAAAATTATAGTGGAGAATGAAAAAAAAATTAAGCAATGGTCAAACGAGATGGTGTTTAGGTGGTTATATGTAGGACAGGGATTGGATGCACATGCATGAGATTCACTGAGATTTTATTTATTTTCATCCAATGAGTAAAAGCCACGTGGGCAAAACGAGACAGTATTTATAGAGTAATTCTATAAATCACTCTTATATTTGTTTTGTATTAATGTAAAAATGAGATGACTTTTAAAATCACAAACTTTTACTTCATCACACCTATTTATTCATATTTATAGGCAACTTTTAAAATCACTATTGGATTAAAAATCTAATAAAAATTAATTACAAATCCAATGATTGTTTTAAAAGCTGTTTATGAATGTGAAAAAATTAGTGTAAAAAAGTATGAGTGTGTGTAACATGAGTAGTGATTTAGTGAACACTGGCGTGCATGAACAGTGTGCACGCCAGTGTTCATATATTATTATTATTTTTTTACTATTTAAATAATATTTTAATAATATCTTATAATATATGAGCACTGGCATGAACACTGTTTATGCACGCCAGTGTTCACTAAATCACTACTCGTGTAACATTACTCTTATAAGTTAAAACCGTATTCTTTTTTGGCATGATAAAATTAGTCGTTCACTCCTGAGGTGTAGGCATACTATCGAACAACATAAATTGTTTTGTGTTTTATTTTCTCTCCATTTTCGCTTTACTTTTTACTCAATCACGTAATCTCGACAATTTTAACATTTGGTATCAAAGTCATTGATGGGTTCAAGTTGGATGGAATTGAAAATTTCATATTGTGGCAGCAAAGGGTAAAGGTATTGTTCACAACATTCAAAATGACTTAAAATTTAGAGGAATTTTCCAAAAAGGAAAAAATATTGTCATGTCAAAATCATTCCAATAGGATTATAGGATGCAGCATCTCATTTAGAGAGGTTTACTAGAATGTGGGCATTCTTATAATCACCATTAGAAGTTAATACATTCGTTTTATGCTTCTTTTATATATATATATATATATATATATATATATATATATATATATTATCATAATTAAAATCAACGTGATCAGGAAAAAGTTTTTATTTTGAGACGTGAGTACGTACGAAGTTATAACCACAAGTTATTGATTAAAATTTTCTCTTTCGCCACTTCACATTACTTGCCGACAATAATAATAACAACAATAAAAAAATATATATAAACGTGTGCTTTGATTGAATTCATGAACTAAATTCAACATTATATTTTTTTAAAAAAATTTAACTATAGTTTTAAATGGTGCAAATTAATTAAGTACGCATAATATTGATAGATCCCATAATCCATTTTTTTCTGCAGTGATCGATTTCTGATATCCTAGTGGTGATAACTTCGCCTTTTACACAAACGGAGTTTGACCTTTAAAATCGCAATTTAACCTTTAAAATTATGTGTTTTCAAATAATCATCTCCTTACTTGTGAATCGCAATTTTTTAAAAACACAATATCAACCAATTCATTTTTTATGATTTGGTTTAAAATTGTACTTTTTGTCTATGAAATCGCTATACCAAAAGCACCATTAGCATTCCCAGCCGATTCCCTTTGATTTTCCCTAAATTTATGGGGGGGGAAAAAAAAAACTATTTTTTGCTTTCCTATTCAAATAAACTTCATAATAACTTTCTTTATCTTTCCATATTTCAATTAAATATACATTTGTTACAAAATATAAGTTCATACTTACCCTCACATTTTTTACAAAATTTCAACACAATCCCAATGAAAAGAAAAGAGGTGAGAGAAAAAAGATAAATATCTTGTGTTAAAATAATGTATAGGAAAGCTATGGGAAGATCTTTTGATTCTCTCCCCATGTATTGGGTATAACTGTAACATATATTCTCAATTCTTAGAGACACCATTGGGCATCTATTGGGTAATTTTTTATAATTTGTTTGACATTTTTTCTATATGTAAGGAAGATAATGGGTTATAGAAAAGCTTCTGGAAATGCTCTAACATAAAAGTTCCTTCTATATTCCAAACATAAGGTAATCAAATAAAAAATATTTTTTATCAATCACATTGATTTGATTACAAATACAAGGATTTCATTACAATCATCATCATACTATGTAAGGAAGATAATGGGTTATAGAAAAGCTTCTGGAAATGCTCTAACATAAAAGTTCCTTCTATATCCCAAACATAAGGTAATCAAATAAAAAATATTTAATTATCAATCACATTGATTTGATTACAAATACAAGGATTTCATTACAATCATCATCATACTATTGAAATATATTATGACATGAATTGATTCACGAGTCAATATTTATATGACTCGATAATAAAAAAGCCAATACACGAACTTACATAGTTTTTACAATTATAGATAGCAAATGGGTGGATCGTTGTTAGATCCCACGCCATAATTCTTTGTTGCAGTCTTGTCAATTGGGATAGTGCGTCACCCTTTCATTTCTGACCTTAGTATATCATGTCCTGACGCGACCCGAATGTCCACAAAAAATGCATATGAGAGTAGAGCATAAATTTCTTACATAATCAACGCAAGTTTCTTGCGATTCACCTCCAACTAGGCATGTTGGGAAGTACTTGTCATAGCAAGGGCTATCCATTCCCCATCGAAAGGCTTCTCCGACCTCGAAGGATGTCAGCAAAACGATCATGGTGATAAAAAGCAATATTGCCGCAACCTTGGTCGAAGAAGATGAAGCCATTTTCTTTTCTTTTCTTTTAGTAAATGGCTTTTGTAAATTGATGGAAATGGCTGGAGATGGAAGAATTGATTGATGTGATATAAAATATGAAGATAAAAGAAAAAAACAGGCGAATCATCATCGGATCCTTCTGTTACAAGAGACGTCAAAGTAACAGACCAAGTCAAGAAATCAGACCAAGTCAAAGAATGTATCTGTATTAATTTGAGATTCTGTAACAACCTCATCTGAAGATGACTTCTATTGTTTGTAATTGACCAAACTTCATGTGTATATCGTATATGATCGATTATAAATAGAAAACTATAAGGTTCATTAATAATTAGCTATGTTTGTTTTTGAAGGAATGTTCCTAACCTTTTGGGACAAGATTCTTTCTTTTCTTTTCTATTTTATTTTATTTTATTTCTATTCAAGGCAGAGAGAATTGGAAAAAGGGAGAGAATTTTTCATTTTGTTGAATGCATGCCCACAAACGCGTCTTTATCAGGTCATATAAACAATGGTGAAGCTAAGATTTTGGGTCAGAGGTACGTCAAGATTAAAAAACATAAATAACGAAATAAATAAATAATTCAACAAAATTTAATTATTGTTTAAAAAATATAAATGCAAATTATAATTTATTTTGCCACGCCTATATATATATATATATAAAATTTAATGGGGGCAATCTAAATATAATAGCTTACATAATTTTTATTATTATTTAAAAATAAATAAGTTCAAAAAATGGCTAACTTTTCGCTTTGTTTTAATATGTCTTTTCATTGTGCACCTCTCAAAAAAATAACTAAACACTTAATTTGAATTGTTGAACAGCTTGAAGAAAAAAAAAATTAACCGACTCAAATTCGCAAATTCACAAATAACCTTAAAAAGAAGAAGATACCCATATATATATATATATATATATATATATATATATAAGTATAAGTTTTGGTTCTATAAATGTTGTGTTGAAACTTTCCACGACTTTAGTGAAGTGATCGGTTGCTCAGAAAAAAAAAAAAAAATGATGAGAAATAATTCCTGTCAATATTTTTTTCTATATTATCATACAAATTCAATAAATTAATTATTAAATTTGTGGAATCTACCAATAAATTTGTGTAAAATTCACATAAGTTCACAAATCTAATAGTTAATTTATATGATGAGATGATAAAATATTGACGTGAATTATTTCTAATAGTTGAATTTGGGCCGGCGATATTATCAAATCACTACGTCCATCTGGTACATTGGGAAAATATGTGTGCCTCCAAAATTTGGCATTTTCCTTGCTTCGCTCATCATTGGATTCTTGGCCACCATGATAAACACGGTACCATGGCCTTGTTTGTTATACTACACCACATTCTCACACACTATTCACTTCATTTTTTTCAAAAAAATCAACATTAAAACATTCTCACTTTTTTATCATATCATTTACTTTTTATATCACATCATTTACTTTTTATTACTATTCAAATAAAAAAATCACTACAAAACAAAATTTTTCCACTTTCCAATACTACTTTTTCATTTTCCTATATCAATTGTTATTTTCTTTTTTAATATTTTTAACTATGAACAGTATCGTAGGGGTTGTTTGCTAAACACCCTCCATAGCATAGATCCCTATTTTTGAGAAGGTTGAGCGTGTGTTGCATGCTATAAGAACATCACATAGATCCTTATTCTTGTGGGCAAGTCTTATCAGGTGAAAATTCGTGTTTGTATGATGGGTTTGAGTCGTGTCAAAATAAGGATATATATATATATATATATATATATAAATGTATAGGTTGATTATAATCCGATTTATTAAATTAAATAGGTCAGATGTTACACTCCTTGTGTCATATGAGTAAATTCTAATATTAACTATGTGTATATAAATTTTTGGGCACACTTTCCTTGCAAGCCAATTTTCAATAGTGAGTTCTACCCAATGTTTGTATCATTTGGTATTAGAGTCTGTAATCGCGTCAAGTATGAGATAAAACCCATGCAGTTCAAGTATGAGATCAAACGAGTTGCGGTTTTATGGTCGAGTCATGGATAGAGCGACCTATAGGGCAGATTAAAATGTCTTGGTAGTATGTATAAGCTATATTATTAAGTTATTGAATATTGATAGATGAGTGGAGCCATTAAAAGATAAAGTATTACCACCGGGTCAATGTTAATAGAGTACGCCGTTACGGGCATTGGCTGTGGAGCGCGGTGGAATGTTACACTCTTTGTGTCCTAAATGAGTTAAGTATAATCTTAACCATATGTATATAAGTTACTGGACACACTCCCATTGCAAACCATTTTTCAAGGAGTTTTACGCCATATTTGTATTATTAAACCTCTTTAACTCTAACCCATTAATTTGTGTTGAGTTTAAGGGTTGTTTTAAAAATTGCCAATTTTAAATGTCGCATGTAAAGTTTGAAACGTGTTAAAGGATAGATATAAGATTATATTGTTTGAATTCATAAACGAAATTCAACTATATATTTATTTTCTTTTTCACTCACATATATGCACGTACAACAACATTAATCCACGAGCCAATATTCATAGGAGTCGATGATAAAAAGCCAATACACGTACACCCGATTCCTCCCTCTCTGTTGTCGAGTCGAGCATGGACCCCGACAGCAGGACACTACCCACTATTGCCGATGAGGAAGGCGGTGACGTCGAGATTTGGTAGGCCGCTAAATCCACGGCGGAGTTAGGATTTTTTTTTTTAAAAAAAAAAAAATTTATTGTAAGGGTGGTACTAATAATTAATTAATTATAAAATAATGTTATATTTTAATACAATTTACCCAAAAGCCAACATAAATACTTTGATTATTCTAAACAAAAAGTATTGCATACCCTATTAATAGACAAAAATTTCCTCTAAACTAGTTTGGAGGAAATATATTTCAATCCGTTTAAAATAGTGTCAAGTGTCTATAAACATCTAAAACGTACATTAAATTCTTAAGGTCTGTAATAACAGTTTACTAACTTAGACTGACATTTTAAATGTTTATAGATACTTAACACTATTTTAAATGGGTTTGAAGAAATTTCCTCCAAACCCGTATGGAGGAAATTTATGTCCCCTATTAATTATGTCCAAAATTTAATGAATAAATATTACACACACTCACACTTTTTGACGTGATAAGTGAATATATATATACAATACAAATAAGGTAATCAAATTGCAAGAATTTGATTACAATAACTTACATTACACACATGTCCCGAAGGATCAGTTTTTTTTTTTCTAATCACGGAGGGTTAGTTTAATTGGTTGGGATTACGTCTCACGAAGTAAAGGTTATTAGTTCGAATCCCCTCCTACCTCCCCTTATGTGGACATGTAAAAAAAAAAAAACTTACACACTCACACTTCATGATGTGATAATTAAATACATACGATACAAATAAGGAATTTTATTACAATAACTTATACACATGTTTCCAAGAGGTAGTTCAATCAGTTGGGAATTACATCTCATGAAGCGGACGTCACTAGTTCTAATTTCCCTTCCACCTCCCCTTGTGCAGACATGTCAAAAAAAAAAAAAAAAAAAACTTACACACACTCATGTTGTGGTAAATGAATACAATACAAATACAAATACAAATAAAGTAATCAAATCACAAAGAAGTTGATTACAATAACTTGGTTTTTTCACAGATTGGAAATGGTGCAAATTAGGCAGATTTGGAGAATGCATCATACCTTGATGCGATTTGGATGTGTGCACAAAATGCATTTAATAGAAGAGCACAATTGTCCAACCCTGTCCTGGCACTCATCGGGCTTTTCACCTTCAGCTACGCATGAGGGGTAGTACTTGTTGTAGCATTTCTGGTCCACTTTCCATTTAATGAGAGCTGCTTCTCCAAACTCGAAGGATGCCAGCAAAACGATCATGGCGATAAACAGCAATATTGCAGCAACTTTGGTTGAAGTTGAACCCATTCTTCTTCTACTTTTATGTAGTAGTGCCTTGAATGGGCTTTGTCAGTTGCTGATAAGGGAGATATGTAAACTGTTATTAATCTTGTTGAATTTAGTTTATATCAGTTTCTGTTGTGATTCTGTTAGTGTTTTCCTAATCGTATGTGGATATTCTTTTTTTAAGAAAACAGAACAACACTAATTCTTACTTTCTAAAAGGGCCGTTTAGAAAACATTATCCACGTAATATCAGGAGAACACTAAGAGAATCACATGATAAACCATAGCATTTCTATATATAAATATATAGAGAGAGAGAGAGAGATAGATTGTATCAGATTGTATCAAGTCAAAGCAACAACTTCATGAAGATTCATGTCAAAGATTGTATTAGATTGTATCAGCTAAGGAACGAGACCAAGTCAAAGATTGTATCAGACAACTTAATTTCCAAGTCTATTTTGTATTTTGAAATTATGTAACAAACTCATTACCTGAAGATGAGTTCTATTGTTTGTAATTCAAACTTCACAATTGATTATAAATAGAATAGAGGACTAAGTCTTCATTCTGAAATTAATAAGGTTCATGTATCTATTTTTTGTAAGAAATGTTCTTAAGGCTTTTAGGGTTAACAATTTTTCTTTTTTTTTTTACTGTCAGCAATCACGTCTTTATTATGTCATATAGGCTAGTTGGATAGATTAATCGTTTGCCGCCTACTGACCACTACCAAACTGTCACCGATCGACAACCGACTTTTGGCGGTCGGTAAGGGGAATAAAAATACTGTTTCAACGTCAGTTCAGTTAGGTAGGTGGTAAAAAAAGAAAAAAAATCGTCGGTTAACCGACAATTAACCAACTTAATCGATTTTTCAAGTGAAATTTGAATTTTATCTGGTAGGTTTTTTTTTTTTTTTTTTTTTTGCGTAAGCTGATTTGTGGTTGTCCTTTTGATTTGTGTTCCAAGAATTAACCGACTTCATACCAACAATTAACCAACTTAATCGATTTTTCAAGTGAAATTTGAATTTTATATGGTAGGTTTCTTTATTGTTTTGTCTAGCTGATTTGTGGTTGTCCTTTTTATTTGTGTTCCATGAATTAACCGGCTTCATACCGACAAGGAAGTTGATAAATCTTAACATAAAAACTTGTAACCGACCACCTATTAATCGACTAACTGATTAACCGAAAAAGCTGAAACTATTCCTTGTCGATATGAAGTTGGTTAATTAATCGACTTAACTGACTTTCATGAATCTGTAAGTGAAAATGCTCCTACCAATCGAATAGAGTTTTTTATCCAAATTGGGTTGGAGGAAGTTCTTTCAACCCAATCTATAAAAATAACATTTTTATTTTTAATAGTATGTGAAATACACATAATTTTTTAATAAAATTTATTCTAACTTTATCCATACTATTAAAAAAAAAAACATATATATATGCTTTTTCATATGCTCTAGGGCGCCTACATTAGCAAACTTGGGGTCATCAATTGCTACATAAATGTCCTGAAGAGCAGGGGCGGAACCACCTTAGCCCTTGGGGGGCCCTAGCCCCCCCCAAGGCCTAAGGTATATATATATAAAATAGACCTTAAAATTTATTTTTGCCTTTCCAAATATATATATATTTTTTTAATTTTGCCCCCCATATTAAAACTTCTAGTTCTGCCCTGCTGAAGAGGGCTGGGATCGCAGGCAGACACAAGGGAGGATGCCAGTGACTAGAGAGCAAAATTGCAATGAAATGGACTCATTTCCTTATATCTAAGCTCTATGTTTAACTTATTAACTTGTATTCTATAATATTGCTTTTTTGTGATGGGTGAGAAATATTGTATGGGAAGCATTCTTTTTATAGATAACTGCTAAAATTTCCTCTTTCGTCACTTAACATTACTCATAATAATTCACAACTCATAGTGGATGCTTTGAACTCATAGTGAATGCTTTGAACTCAAACACTAATGCATGGAGCCGGTTTGGTCACATTGTGGAGGATACGCGTCGTATTTTGCATACATTCTCGGTTTTGTCCACCGTGAAGCTAACGATGCGGCATATAGACTCGCAAAGCCAGCTATTACAAATGTCAATGATATGATATGGAGGAATCATACTTCAAATTGTATTATAGCTAGTGATGTTTTGATGAAGCAAGTAGCTTTATCTCTTGATTGTTGATAGAGTTTTTTACTCCACCTTCTCATCTTTTCATCAATGATAATCATCTATTTGTCACCAAAAAAAAAAAAAAAAAACTCATAATAATAATAATAATAATAAATTGAATTCATAAACTAAAAATAATTCACGACTCAATAATAATAATAATAATAATAATAAAGGCTCATACACTTACTTACATAAGTACATGCATTGAGTTTATTTACATATCAGCATATATATAGAAAATCAATCATAGATAGTTTTAAATGGTGAAAATTAGGCATATTGATCATTTTTCAGCAGTGAGGTGGATTTGGAGAATGCATCGATCCCCCTTCCCATTTCCAATCTCAGTATTGTCATACTTTGGTACGCCCCAATTTTTTTTAACAAAACATGCATTTAACAGTAGAGCATAATTGTTCTGCTAAGTCCTGGCAAACCTCGGTCTTTTCCGTGCATGTGGGGTAGTATATATTTATGGTAGCAAATCTGGTCCACTTCCCATTTTATAATTTTAAAGGCTTCTCCAACCTCCATTGATGCCAGCAAAAAGGTTGATGAAAAGCAATGCCGCAACCTTGCTTGAAGCTGAAGCCATTTTCTTGCTTGCTTCTTTTTGTTAAGTAAATGGTAAATGTAATTAATTAATGAGGTCAGGTTAATTTGATCTAATTTATTAATTAAGTTTGTGTTATAAACATTTTATATCCATTCAAGTTGTAATTAAATTGTTTTTGTGGGTCTGTGGTACGTAGAGGCAAATGTGGAGAAGCCACTCGAGATCGTGCTAATTAATTAAACAAACCCTAAAACGTCACTTAATTAATTTACGCTTATTTTTCACGTGCATAAACCTTTTCTCGTACAAGTCAACTGCATTACATATATGCTTGTAATCTGTTATCAAGAAATATGGTATGTTGACTTCCACTGATTTTGTAACATGATAACAACATAATAAAATAATAATAAAAATAATCTTACCTACGCTAATATTGGTAACTTAATTATTAACTTGTAGGGGAAACTTCACTTAAGACTTCTAAACTATCACGTATTTTGAGAAAACTTCCCTAAATTTTAAAAATTCTTAATTTCACCCCTTAAACTTTAAATTTGATGCAATGTACTTCATCCATCAAATTTTAAATGTTAAAAGTGATAAAATAACCTTTATACTCCTGACTTTTTTTTATTTATAAAATTCTAAATTTACCCCCAATTCCAAATTAAAAAAATAAATAAATAACGAAAATTGAAGGGTAATTTGATCTTTTTAGTAATTTTTGTTAGGAGATAACGGCTGAATCTGATGGAGGAGTCAATTGAATCAAATTAAAAGTTCAGGGGATTAAATTAAGAGTTTTTAAAATTTTGAAGGTCTTCTTAAAACACGTAGTAATTTAAGGGTATAAAGTGATCGAAGTTTCTCCTAATTAATTTGTGCATGCGACATCGACGTACGTACGTGCATGGTGCAGCCAGCAAAGGGCAAACTTTCTTCTCAACGTACGCTAATTAAGATGTAATTTCTTGTAAAATCTATGGTTTTTTTTTATTATTATTTTTTAAATAGGGGCTTCAATTTCTCGATGTACATTAATAATTTAATATAGTGGTGGTGCCATGACAATCTGGGCAAAGTGCATATATATAAGATTGTAGAGAGGTTAATTGTCTAAAAAATTCTTCAAACTAGGCTGAGAAATATGTTACATCACAAAATTAGTTTTAATAAAAGGAATTATAAAAATATACGCCACAATTGAAAGCTTCTTTAAAAAGAAACCTAAAGAAGTTTACACGTTTTATTTTTCAAAAAAATTAGAGGTTTTATTTTTCAAAAACTTTGGGAGAGGTGTCTTTTTTTTTTCGTAAAAAAAGAGTAATTTTATAAGTCCCTCTTGTGTCACTCATGTGCACCAACATCCCCCTAACTAGTATGAGTACCTTTTACTATATATATATATATATAATGGTGAAAGAGATTTAGATACTATAATTCTATCAAACAAATTAAGCCTTAGATTAATTCTTGTTAAATAAAAGAAATGTCCAATGATTGATTTAGAGTGTCATGCATGTCAATGTTATTAGACAATTGTATGATAAAAATATAATATATATAGCATTAATACTCTTGGTGAAATGATAAAGTACAAAATCTAACTTTATCAATTTAATTAATTAGCGACTAACTTATCAACCATACACTCTTACTTAATTCACCAATTATGAACCCCCAAACAAAAATACTATTATCTATATATATTTGGATTTGTGAAACACTTTTAAGAGTCATAGATATCTAGCTAGGAAACTTTATTTTATTTTATTTATAAAATATCCATATCAATTTTATTTTTTATTTTTTAAAAATCGACCTTTTTAGTTTTTATTTTATTTTATTTTAACACCATATCCATATTCACCTAAAACCCATTGTCTAGTCAATTAATCGTTGGAAATGGGATAATTATTTATGAGAGGTACTGATAAAAAGTGTGAGAAAAGCACTAATCTAAAAACTTTAACAAATAAGCAAAATAAATGTGCAAGGTATTAGATAAAAGTTACTCCGGTTTCCCAAACATGAGCTCACATGAAGTTTAAAATTTAAAATTCTTAATAACCAAACGTACCCGATAATTAATGAATGAATTTTCCTTTTCTTTCTATTCAACTTTGGTAAAAAAGAAAGGGAAAGAAATAAAAACACAACAAATTACGAGGAAGGGTTTTTGTCGCTCCTAATTCTTAAAGTCGAAATGAAATGAGAATTATCGGGAATGCTTCCAAACACTAAGTGGGAAGTTACCCATTTTGCAACCGAATGTGCCCGAGAGTTGGCATATTTAGAAACCTTTGAGACGGTCAAAGAACTTAAGAACAAGAGCTGCTGGAGGCAGTCAACAATCACATGAGCACAAGACCACTCCCAAAAGAGGTGGCCTTAGTTGATGGCCAAATAGTGAAGAGTGAGGACCGAATTTCCTCATTACTTCATAAACAAAATATATATCATTAGAAGTAATACATTCGTTTTATGCTACATTTTTTTTTTATATATACTTTATCATAAAAATCAACATCAGGAGAACATTTTTATTTTGAGATGTGGGTATGAAATTATTTTGGCTTGCTCTATAGAAAATAAATAAATAAATAAATTCTCAAATTTGTTGTGCAGTACTGTAAGTCAGCGGTGCTTAAAAAAAAAAATGCAAAGTTGCATTGCAATTATCCTATATTAATGTTTATGTTGTTCAGCCTGTTCATTAAAGTTGCATTCTCAAATTTTCTTTCTTGTTAGCCATCTTGCTTCACTTCCATATCACATAAAGATAGAAGATATATAATTAGGAAAATCCCCCTCACTGTAGTTTTCCATTATGTTTCTTACCTGGTTTGTTAATTATATTATATATGTTTCTTATCTTCGTATTTCCCATTATTCTATTACTATATTTTTCAAAAATATAAGTGCTTGCTTAGCTAAACTTCAATTAAACATTTGCTTAGTCGAATGTGAATGCAACATTTTTACTTTTCATCGCTTCATATTACTCACTCATAAATAATAACAATAATAAATAAATAAATAAAGGTGGACGTGTGCTTTGATTTAATTTATACGACTCAAAAATAATAATAATAATAATTAAAAAGGAAAAAGAAAAAGAAAAAGAAAAAAAAGCCCAATACTTATATCTTGATGCTTTTAACAGAAAATGCATTTCATAGAAGAGCATATATAAATTTTCTACTAAGTCCTTGCAAACATGGGGCGTGCACTTGTGACCTCTAACTATGCACGTGGCGTAGTACTTTTGGTAGCAGCGCTGGTTCACTTTCCATTTAAAGGCTTCTCCGACCTCCAAGGACGCCAGGAAAACGATGATCATGGTGATCATCATATAAAGCAATATTGCCTCATCCTTATTGGTTGAACTTGAAGCCATTTTCTTGGGCTTTTTTAAAAAATAAAAAATAAAAATAAAAATTATCCAAGTTAATTTACATACTTTATACGTACACGTTGAGAAATTATATATATTTTGTATTATTCCGGCCAACAAATGTGACGTGTTCAATTTACCCTTGATCGATGAGTGAAACGGTAATTGTTTTTACCAGTGCTTGGTGCAAAGGTAAAAGAGGTAATTGTTTTTATATCATATTTTTCTCACTTTTAGTTAACTGTCTTGCCTTCTTTCTCACATGCATCAACCTTTTTCTCCGAGTAATGATATAAGGAGGACTAGAGTAATTTTCTTAGAGTCATCGCAAATGTGATGTGACATTTAAAATCACCAATAGATTAAAATTCAATAATAATCATCTCAAATTGAATAGTGATTTTAAATGCCACATCACATTTGGAATGACTCTAGGAGAACTCTAGTCCTCCTTATATCATTACATTTTTTCTCCTAAAAGTCAACTGCATGCTTATGCTTGTACTGATCTTAATTATGCATGTTTTTATTACAGCATTTCATATGAGATTTCTCGTTTCAGTATATAATTATATTCTTGTTTCAATCAGTTAAAAATAGCTGAGATTGCTGGATTTAGTTGTACTTGAAGCAAATTCCAATCAGATTATACTAGAAAAAAGATCACTTTGAAATTATTCCCCAAGCACGTTGAACTGCAAAATGAATTATCAATACAAATTTTCTAACATGTAAGAACTCTAGATTTTTGTTTTAAAAATTTTCATATATATCCTCTATATATATAGCTCGATCCCCGTTGGTCTTTCGTAAGTGCACTCGATCCGCAAGCATTCTAATTCTTTCTTAGATGAGAACACGATGAGAAATTTCGGTTCAGTCCCCGTCTGAGTCATTATACAACACAAACTAAATAACTAGCATATTATTCATTTCACGACCTTAAGTAATATTACTTTTGTTTATCTTTACCAAAGGTCTCACCACTACTCGCTTTCTTTGGTTAAGAGACAGGCTCATGGTGTGTACTCCCCCCTTTTTGCTTGCTAGATGACTATACATCTCCTATAAATGCTACATATTGTTTTGCTCCTACACATTCTCCTACTAATTGTGTACAGAAACCTCTGGTTCTTCTTCCATCCTTCATATTTTCAAAATTATTATTAGATCCATAGGCTAATGTGATGTGTGGAACCCACATAAGCCTTCACATACATAGAGTCAGAATTCAAATCACATTTAAGAAAGAATAATTGACAACCAACTAAAGAAGGCAATTCTCACATGTAAAATATTTGTAATCATTATAATCCCATGATTTATGGGATCTCTATTATCTTGTATGTGTATATATCTTTGCCCGATTGAGTATATCAATATGGAGAATGCTAGGTACTCTTTGAGGATATTATTTTTTTAAAATAAAGTGAAAAAAATAAGGGATTTGTGATAGATTACGATTGGATTTGAGGCAAGTTAAATTGATTCATCATTGGATTTGTGGAATCATTGTGAGTTCTACACAAATTAAATGGTAGATTTACTACAAAAATATTAGGATTTTGTGACGTGTCAACAATATGAGTTTTTGAAAACGTCACCACAAGGTGACTTTTTTTGGGTAAAACAACACCCCTCAAGAGGGGGTGTCGTATGAACAGTACCACGTCACTAATTAGTGTCGTGTTGAAAACAGAGGAGCGGAAGAGAGAAAATAGAGAGACATATAACAGAGTAAGCGAGAATAATGTTGCAGTCGTGCTACAAGCCGCTGGAGCACTGTTTCATGGCGTCAATGGAGGACGCCGGCACAACTACCCTCGCCAGCGTCATGAAGAAGAAGAAATCTGAAGAAGGAGGAGAAGAAGATTTGAAGAAGATCTGGAGAAAAAAAAAATGAAAGAATAAATTAATAAATAAATGGAAAATTAATGACCTTTTTACTGTTCACACGTCACCTACCCCGTTTTTAGTCTACCAAACTTTTGTCATTTCAAAAACATCGCTACAGGCATGTCACTAATAAGCAGTCACAAAATCCTTGAATTTTTGTAGCGATTCCTATATTCACTTCTAGAATTACTCATTCCAATTAACATAGGAAGAAATAACAGAATTTTCTAGTCCTAGGTAAATATTATTTTCTAAAAAATAAACTTTCCTTATTTTTCTCACTTTTTTTTTAGAAAATAATATCTACCAAGGACGAAAAAAACACCAGAAGAACATCTATCATTCCCTTTGATGAAATGATGTATAACATGAATCAAAATCACATAAGTTTTGAAAGGACACGAGAAACATAAAGAGAACTTCTAGCATTATTCAATCAGAATTCATAAATAAAGTTCGACCATATCCACATGACACAACACCCAAACAAGAGGCCGGCATGATAGGGTTTAGAAACTCTTTGTTCTAAACAAAAGCTTAACAAACTTTTATATTTTAAGAACATAACCTTGCAAGTTGCAACCAATCAAAAACACAATCAAACAACTAAGATGATTTGTCTAATTGACATATTTATGTTTTGATAATTGAGCACAAAACATTTCGATGCTGTAATCTAATGAAAGGTCCAAGTTGTGAGGAATTACGTAGAACTTCTATTTTGTGCCAATACGCATGCCTTCGTTCCCAATGGATAGCTCAATCAGCTGTGTATTACGCCTCATGAAGCGGAGGTCACTAGTTCGAATCCCTCCTCTCTCTTCCATTTGTGTGCACATGTCAAAAAAAAATACGCATGCCCTCTCCACTCTCGACTTTATACTTTATAATAAACCTTTTTAAACAAGTGTTTCTCTAGAATGAATTTTGACTACGCTTGTCATTTGTTTTTACTTTTTAAATTATCATACCCTTAAAAGCAGATGAAAACACACTTAGACCCTTGTAAGGTAGACAACTTTTTCCAAGAGTCATTAAACAATAACTCATGAGTCCCTTGTGTCAGGATAGGATGTGGTGTAAAACATTTTTTTAATGCCTTCAATAGAAATTTGAGACATTAAGTAAAAACACTAAATATAATAGAGATGAAAATATTATATCTTTAATTTATTCAAAACGATCTCGTGGACTTTTAATTAGTTTCCCATTCATTTTAACACAATATCCAACACACACCACCGAACCTCCCCACCCACCTCCAAGCCTCTGATACCAGAATCTCAAAAGTAACCAAGATAATGGCTCTAATGTTTTTTGTTGATGGGTATTTTCCATTTTGTCTATGAGGTATTTTGTCAAAAGAAAAGAAATTATCTTGGTGTGAATGGTCATATTACTTTTTGGTTTTTCAAGTTGAGGTGTCTACTTTGTATTGGAGGATGCAAAATACCTACTTTACACCAATACCTATTGAAGTTATTCTCAAAAGTGAAAATAGTTTGTCTTTTGGCAAGGCTTGATAATGAAGTCTAAGCCATTATTAAGCCTTGCCAAAAGCCACCATTCTTTAAACAGAACCTTTTGTTTATGCACAATCTCAAGAGATCGAGAATGAATGGGATTAATATGGGAATAAAATATTGAAGCTCAGACTGAATAATTTAGTTATAAATTGGGGTCATCATTGAACAATTGCAAATAACAAAAGGGTTGCAGACTTGCAGTGAGGGAAGGGAAAAAAAAGCAATGGGAAAATATTGTGGTAGTGGTATAGGCAGAATTGTGAAGATGATGACAGTAGCGTTGATGGTGCTACTGCTACAACAATTAGTAGCCGATGCAATTAGTAATGTTAATGGGATTTCTTCTTCCTCCTCTTTAGATGTTAAAATCCGCTACTCAAGATTTTGCGCTAAATATTGTGTTTTGTTTGACTGTGCGCACGCCATTCACGACTACGATCGTTACTTGGAATGTGCTTTTGATTGCATGACAAAATGCAGAAGCTGGTTCCGATATCTATGAAAGCTACTTTCCCAACTGGTCTCAACTCTCTCTTTCTCTCTCTCCTTCCTGCCTAGCTAGTTAATCTTTTGCCTATCTAGGAAGTGATTATCTTCAAAAATGATGGGATAGTGAAGTGGTATATAGTATTCCTTTGAAAAGTTTTTCTGAAAAATATTTTTAAATTTATGTTAGAAACCTTATCTTTATGTCACACTATTGATGTGGCAGTACCAACCAAACCTTAAATATTCAAGGATTAATTAGAATATTAAAGGGTTGATTGAAACTGTCATGTCAATACCATTGTGGTAGAAATATGGTGTGTGTATACCATTATTCATGTTTGTATTTTTCTGACAAAATAACATTTTATGCTGAAGATTATGCTAAATATGTTTGGAGCCATCTATAAGTTAAATCAACAAATTACGAAATAAATCATCAGTTAAGATTACTTAAAAGCTAGTGAAAAAAATATTTGCCACATTTTTCCTTTTGTGAATTTTTTGAGTTTAACCTCAGGATTTTTCAGATCTTCCTATGGATTATTAACTAACTTTCAAATTGTTTGTTTGTGGAGGTCTTGAATATCCTATTCATTTTTGTCATGTAGGTTTATCACCCAAACATCAGCTCGGATCTTAAGATTGCCTACATCTACAAAGCTCAGAGAAACCCAGCATGAAAAAGAAAAAAGGGGGATTGAACCAAGATACATGCAGCTGCAAAACTGGTTACAATTTCTCAAGGGCCAACAACTGTCAGAAAATGGAAGCATGTGTAATAATGATGAAAATAAATTAGTTACATGCATGCTTAGGTGCTGTATTGTTTAAGAGATCTTCTAGGAAATAGTACCTCTTAAGAAATTTTGTTTATAACATAATATATAAATAAATAAATAAATATTTCATGCTGTTCTGTTTCTCCAACTTCTGATTTCATTATCTAAGAAAGAGATGGAGTAATTGCTTGAATAAAAATGTTTAAAAAACATTACTCCCTTGGTTGAATCTCAATCTCTACACTAATTAAATTTTGAACCCAGATAATAATTTACAGTTCAATCGAAATGAGACAAAGCACATAATCCCTGAGGAAATAACTGAATACAAAACTCTTTCGAAATTAACAAGGCATATCCCATAATGATTCAGAAAAGGCTGGTTGTCTAGTACATAATTAATAGGCATTACAGTTCCAAATATTGTCTTTTGGAAATGCTAAAATCTATTTATATTTCTCTCCTGCTAGAGAAATGACCTGCCAAACCCTTTAGGCAATAGCTCCCCCAGTTTGGTGCAGCATGGCATCTATCTCATCACCGTCTTCCATTTCCAGCTGCAGCAAGAAATATCTAAAGTAAAACTGGGGCCCTAAACAATGGCATGCAAACAACACCAGCACACAGAGAGAGAGAGAGAGAGAGAGAGAGAGAGACCTCATCTGGAGTCTGCTCTGCTCGGAGACGACGGCCATCAAACAAGAATGCAATTGAGTTGAACTCCACAGACTGACGATCACAATACGCATTCATAAGCTTCTTCAGTTGAGTGCTCCTCTTAATCCTGAAAAATACTTCATTCCCATCCTGAAAAAAAAAAAAAAAACATTACTAAAATTAGCATGTAGAACATAGAACATTGCATGTCTCCAGGCTTTACCACTAAACAATAGGAGCACCGTAAAGATAATTGATAGTATAACTCCTTTTAGAGTGCATTGATTTGTAAACCATCTAAAAATTTTCAAAATGATAAAAGTGACTTCCAAGGAAGTATTGAAAAAATTTGGAAGATCTTGGGCCACACGCCACTAAAAGTGCCTTGTAGTTATCATCCCAACTATATTGAATAGCTTTGTTCTCAAAATGCATATGCAAGGCTACATAGTAGGCGCTACCAGTCATAGTTTCCAAAACTACCATGTGATTGCTCAACATGAATAACACCATACATAGCATGATCTACAATACTATAGCTGAATGTAGCACTAACTTCTTACTTCTAAGCAATTATTGTGTAAGATGTATATGATCAAGATCTTACAATTGTCCAAGACCTGCTTCAGATGACTGTCCTCTATAAAGTAATTAGACTAAAAAAAGAAAACAGATATATGACACATATGAGGAAACTAAAAGACCTAGCATGGCAATCAAGACTGGCCATTGTATGAGCATATTAAAATTAATAGAAGTAAGATATATGACAACACAATGTCCGGTTCCCATTTATTGATATTTTATATATAAAGAAGAAAACAGCTTTTATTGAACACATTGAGATCACTTCGAAGGATATATTGCTAACACAATATTCAACATACCAAAGCAAACAATAGAAAGCAAAAAGTTGCATTGTATAGGAGCAAGGGGCAAGAATGCCCTTTGATTAATTAATTTTCCGAAATAATGTTAAAGAGGAGTGGTTTGGTTACGCATAAAGGAACTGTTTAAGATGCATCAAAAATTATGGAAGACAAACTAAAAGGAAACACCAACTTCGAGAAGACCAAAAAACATAAAATTAAGTACACTAATAGTATTTCCAGTAACCTGTAAGAAGAATAAAACTAAAACTAAAACAGGAATCTACTAATTTAGGCTATTACTTAAGAAAACAAAGTAGACTACACATGTCGTAGCAGAGATGAGATTCCAGGACATCAAATAAACACGTTGCAATATACCTTTATAAGAATGCGTTCTGGCATCAAATATGTGATTTATATCCAAACATATTATATACAGAAGTATAGGTTCAAGAAAAGAAAAGGGCTTTCTTTCTTTTTTCTCTCTTTTTTTTCAAAACTAGTGACATGGGATCAATTTTCAAGACTTAATTGGTAACGAAGCTGCTTCAACTTATTGATAGAACAGACAACGGTTCTAATTATGACTTCCAACTCGTCTGATCGTCCAATTATCGTCCACATTAGCAATTATAATGTAATCAGTTTCAATAGATGCCTAAACATGCTCCAAGCAGGTGAATATTGACTAAAAAAACTTTATGGCACAAAACAAAGGTCAGAAAGTTGTATATGTCATCACGAGATAATACCGTGTAAATGAGAAAATACAGAGACACATGCTTAAGCACACAACGATCTCTAGTAACCATCAAAAATCGACAATGATGTGATACGAAATAGGCAATAAAAAATTATGTAAGGGAACTATAACTAAAGCAAACAACTTTACATGGACAACTGTAAAAAAAAAAAAAAAACGCCTGGTGAGAGGCATGTGTAAGAGCAATAATAAAAAAGCAAAAACCCAGAAAATATGATACACAAAAACGAATTACCACACACAACACTATCCTCAATAGTTATACAAAACATGTTAAATTTCCAAAACCAAAACCAAAAACCCTGTCTCTACGTATTCCTAAATACATGTTTTTGGTAAACTAAACCAAAAATAATCACAGCAAAACAGCATCAAAAGAAAAACAAAACAAACAAACAAACAGACAGAACCCAAGTCGCACTTTTTTTTTTTTTTTCTTAAACCTCCTAAAAATATCTTTTTTAAGAACCCTATAAAATCTCATTAAACCCCAGAAAGTTTATCCATTTTTTCAATTAAAAAATATTTAACAAAATAAGACATCATATAGATCGAAAGCCCCAGAATCGATTCGGAAAATTTTATTGTAAAAATTAGTAATCGAGAAGTCATAATCAGAGATAGAATGAGAGAAACCTGGCCCTTGACTTTGAGGTTGATGTGGGCCGACTGATCGGTGGGCTTCTTGTCTTCCTCCTGGTTCGTCACGCCGGACATCTTTCAGTTTCGGTCTCCGATTTCTCGTTCTGAAAACCCGATTTCACTTGAGAGAGTCCACCACCAGTTCCAAGGGCTTCACTTTTTGTCTCTCGCTGCCGACCCGTTCTTGTTTAAAGCGAAGAGAAAGTACTGTCATGCGGAATTTTTTTTGGAAGGAAACTGACGGCTCAGATGTGTTTGGTGAAGATTGATCGGACGGAGTCAAGCCATTATTTGTAACGACGTCGTTCACGCTGCGGGTTTACGTAACCTAGTTTTTGTAGAGCCCAAGCTCGGGTTCAGCCCAAATGTGCTTGAGCTAGCCCCAATGGGCTGGCCCAAAAAACTATTTGTAGGTCATAGCGGAGCAAAAAGCCTTGTTTCCTTCCCATCTTCCAAGTAAACAACATCAATAAATAGTAATTTGCTATTAAATGTAAGAAGGGCAGGCTATTCAAGATCTATTTAGACAGAGGGCCCCATGAAGGCTCATTTATCACCTTAATGTTTAAATTAATAGCAATATGAACAATAAAATTGCTAAAAATTTCTATCCAAATTACAAATGAGAGTTTTGGCAAATTGCCTAAAAAATAATTTTTTTTGGTGGCTCCTTTTTTTTTTTTTTAATTTGTGTCAAAAAAAACTATTAGGCTAAGCCCTTTATTTGGTCAATTTTTAAATGTTGTTAGCTTTTCTCTTGCACTTTGACATTTGTATTGGGGCCTTTGTTAGGGTCTCCTACCCCTTTATTTGTATTTTCTTTCATTTTATTAACGGACAAAGTTTTCCTTCAAACTGAGTTTGAGGAATTTCCTTCAACCTAGTCTATAAAAGTGATATGTGTCCCATAACATGTGAGATGCACATGTATTTTTTAATATCCGAGACAAAGTTGAAATAAATTTTATTAAAAACTCATTTGCATCTCACATGTTATTAAAAAAAGGGATACATATCACTTTTATAGATTAGATTGAAGAAAATTTTTCCAACCAAATTTGAAGAAAAACTTTGTCCTTTATTAACAGTCTTACTCATTTAATAAAAAAATAAAAAATAAAAAAAGCAAGAACAAGAACAAGAAGAACAATAAGAAATTTATGGTAAATAGTTTGCATTGACCTAATAGATGTTTAGTTTTTTTTTTTTTTTTTTTGGTTTTTTCCTTAAAGTATGACATAGTGCATGACAAGAGTAGCATGAGACTTGAGGGTGCTTGTGCAGAAAATGTGATGGGCAAAATCAATGCTCCCTTTTGACCGTAAGTTGTGACTTGTAAATAGTCATCTATTCCCACATATAATTTTAGAAATTGGGGGACCGATATTGTGATTGGTCTTCCATTCCCACATAAATTTTTTGAGCCGAAAAGTAGGCCCAAAGGGTTGTCGGATCAATTAGGTGAAAAACCAAGACCAATGGGTGTGCGGATGTGACAGTCTATTATTGTCAAAAACCAGGCACTAATAAACCCATTTTCACTGCATTTTGAGCTTTGTTTTAATATATACGCATTCTTTAGAGCATTCTCAATAGAGGAGTCATATTTTTATATAAAATAGCTTTTTAAAACTCACTTTTATCTAATTTATGTTGTTTAGCTAAGCCATTTTTAAATGTCTCTACATCCGATTAGCTATATTTCTATCTATTCTATTAAAATATTATTAAAAGTAAGAAAAGTTTTGAGAAAAATAAAACATGTGAGAGGAAAAATGAGAAAAAATTTGGAAAAAAAAAAAAGAACACGCGGAGAAAACATATGAAAAGATCTGGGAAAAAGATAAAACAGGTAAGAGAAACAATGAAAAATAAAATAGCTCAATTGAAAAGTGTTACTACATTTAACTTTTTTTTTAGCTCTTCTAATCAAATATCTATTTTACTTTTTTTTTTTTTTTTTGTTAATTCAATGTATGAACTTTTTCAAACATTTGAAGAGCTATTTTAAATAAAAGTAACATTTGACTTTTTAATTGGGAACACTCTTAATCAGTCAGAACCTCATGAATTTCATCATGCTAAACACCCAAGGAAGTCCTTGTTTCAGAAAAGATGAAGTTTTTCTTTTCAAATTGTTGGAGGAAATATTAAACCAAGAGAATTACATGTTTTAAAAATATGTATCAGTTTAATAAATAGAATTGAAAAATTTTTATTCATTCTAATTTGTAAGAAAACTTTATTCTTTTGAAAGCCCAACAACAACTGTCATCCCAGATGAAATAAAAACAAAAAAGTTAATGAACTGTGGTAGAGATTCTCAACAATTTTACTCCTCGAATTATTAATAATTCAAATAATAAATGTAAAATAACCACATAATTACACCCAAAAAAAAAAAAAATCTGAATTCAACTAGCAACTAACATTTTCGGATTTTATCATCTCGAAAAAACCCAACAACAAACTGTCGTACCAAATGAAATAAAAACAAAATAGGCAGTGAGATTTCTTAGTGGGGAAGGTAAAGCAATGGCCAAGGAATTTTCCTACACCAAAATGTGGCAGCTTCTCATTATACAAGAGAATTATATAATTATAGCAGCAGCCTTGTAAAACTCTTGGAGAATGGGCTGCCGACCTGACCAACAAAAGCTCTCCCACTTAACCACGATCGATTTTGGTGAGCAGAAAGCTGCCGACTTGTAATTAGTTTCCCTCTTCAATTAAAAAAAAGAAAAGAAAGAAAACTAGCCGTAGATGTAGGACGAGAGAGGCAGATATACTTAATCAACCAACTACCCAATAAATTATATTTTGTTATTAATTAAGGGTAGCAAAGTAGAAGGATAAGATCATCACTAGGGTTTGTTCCATCTTCCTTGTTCAAGAATCTATTGTATATGATTTTGTATTGGACATTTGTACTACATCCCTTGTTTTTCCCAACTGAACTTACCAACTTCTGATGTATAATAATATGGGATCTTTTATAATATAATATTTCTATATTGGGTTTTTATTTTTCTTATTAGATTATTTCCTATTTATGTGTGAATGTAATCAAATATATATAAGAAAAATATAAAAAAACACATATATTCTAACAGGATGAATACGAATAATCTAGGGTTAATTTGGTCCTCTTATATATTTGTGTTTCTTTGATTACATTCACACATAAATGAGAAATAATTTAATAAGGAAAATATAAACTCAATCAATACTAATCATTTAGGGTTTGGTCCTCTTATATTTGTGTTTTCCGTATTAGAATTTGATTACGATCACACATAAATAAGTAATAATTATCTAATTAAAAAATATATATATATATTATAAACCCAATATAAAAATCCTATATTCTAACAGGATGAATACTAATTATTATCTAGGGTTTGGTCCTCCTATACAGATCTGTGTATTTTATTTCTTTGAGTGGGGATTCGCCCCTTCGTCAACTTGAAGGGTGATTAATTAGGAAGAGGTCCCATGATTTTTCCCTTTCCCTTTCCCTTTTCCCACTTTGAATAGATAAAAATGAAAAAATAAAAATAAAAGTAAAAATTAAAAAATTAAAAAGGGTAGAGGTCTAGCTATGACGCGCTATAGAAAGAAACAGACCACCTGCACCATCAACTTAATGCTTTTTCACCGCGTCTTGACTTCACGAAGCGCTTCTTGTTTGGCGTTTATCAATCCTAATTCCCACCATCTTCACTTTCCCGGGTAAATTATAAAACTAAATCATTTAAATGCCATGCAATTTCGTGGTTAAGTAAAGGACAATCAAGTTTGGTCAGTAATACACATCCTGTGAGAGTGAGACCCATAATTAAGCTTGTAATTACTGTTTAAGAGTAGGGCTCTACATTAATCGAACTATTCATAAACAGTTTGAGCTCGATTTATATAAATTCGACTCATGTTGGGTTCGTTAATTAAACGAATTAGGCTTGAATAGAAATTTATGCTCATTTATTAAGCAAGTCAAACTTATATAAACTCTACTCAACTCGTAGGATCAGCTCAATAAATTTTGAAGCCTAATTAAGGCGATAATTTTAAGTAAGACACGTTCTTATATTTTAAATTCATAGGTTGTTTTGTTCTATTGTTATAGACTCAAGATCTCCCACACTTCGTATAAATAAACGCCAAAATACATAGGTTGCAAAGTGTCGGAACTCCTACGTACACAAGGAGAGACAAAATTCATTTACAATTGGCTAACATAGACTTTAGATGACAATGTTTAAGATTTTAGACAAGGTTATAAGATATTATATAAGCTGATTTTATGATAAAAGGAAATTATATATGGTTAATTTATTACAAGCATAAGGTTGGTGTCATGGTGATGTTAATTTATCTAATTAATTTGAATAATAATTAAGTAACTAATGATTAGTATGAATTTACAAAAAAAAAGGAAAAATATAAACTATGATGATATTTGTTTTATATATATATATAAAAGAATAAATTAATTGAGTAGCTCATTCCAAAAACAAAATGAACGGAGTTTGACTTTATAACCCTATTAAAAGAGTGTTTGGTGCTTAATTATTTTTGAACCAGCTATATATATATATATATATATTTTTTTGACATGTCCGCACAAGAGGGGGGAGGGAATTTGAACTAATGACCTCCGCTTTATTAGGCGTGGTTCCAACCGATTGAACCAGCTATATATATATAATGATTATGGGGTCAAATGAACGCTCCAAGCCACAAAATATATTAATTAACAATTATTTTCTTCTTTTTTTACAATTTTTATTTGTCAAACCAGCCGTTGAAATTGGTGACGGCATTTGTTCCCCTGTCTCCATCCATTCCCGGCCAGCCGCTATCTCAATAGCTCAACGCGGTGAAGTCATGCGGCCGCCTTTGCGTTCATATGAATACATTATACATGCATGCATATTCACTGGGCATGACGAATAAAATATAGATAAAGGATTAAGGTCTACATAATATAAAAGTAATCATAACTCTCAAATGATAAAATAAATGTTTATTTTTCAATTATAGTCTTTTAAAAACAATTGAAACTTATGCTTAAATAGACTAAAATATTAAACCATAACCCTAATGTGATTGACTTTTGGACCAACCTCATTGTTAAATACAAACTCTAAAAACATAAATTAAATATTAAAAACCATTACAAAATAATACTAACTCTAAACTAATATTCTTTCTTTATTATGCGTGAGGGACTAAAACATGTGTTTAACACTCAAAAAGTCAATTTAAAGAAAAAAGTATTCGTTTGGTAAAAACAATTAAAAGTGTTTTTAATGGTACAAAAAGCTAAAAAAAAAAATGGCTACTTTTGACAAAAACTTAGAAATAAAGCTTTTACCAAAAAATATTTTTTGACTTAAACGCTTTATTTCTCTAATACAATTCTAAACATACTCTAAAGCCTTTTTCTTTATGAGAAGTTGGTAACGTAATGACGTGGCATGCCTTTGGCGATTTGCTGCAAGAAATAGGCATGCAAAATATTGAAAGAAAAAAAAAAAGAAGAGCATGGATTGGGTCTTAACCATAATAAGAAGGCATGCAAAGTTGAGAATAGATTAATTGGAAAACCAGTAAAAAATTATGGTCACCGTGCTATCGGCCGGGTTGAAAATGAGATATAGCTAACTACATTAGACAACTCAAAAAGCAATTGAAAATCATCATTATCACTAGCCTTTGAGTTTTTGTTTGAATTACTATTTACTAAATATCATACTAATTAATTAAATATGTTCACATCAGAATCATCATTTAAGTGTGGTTAATTCCCCAAGACAGCATCTGTTCATTGTCAATTTGTCTTTTAGCTAAAGATTTTAGCTTAATTGTAACGTCACAATCATTCGGCTACATTATTTTTAATTTCCCTATTATTATAACTTCTTTTTTTTTTGTGCATAATTCAAGATAAATAGTTATTTATCATAGTGTCAATCAAAGTAAAAGTCTTAAGTTTAAACCATGTTTTCATCATTCACTTATTATATTTCAATTAAATATTTTATACATTTAACATCATCTATTAAAAAAAGAAGTTTGAGCTCAGGGGCAAGAGAGAGCGCTATAATATAAATTAAATTATTAATTTATTTCTTCTTATCAGCATAAGTTTTTGAAATAAATAGTAATTTATCATAATTCATCAAAATTGTAATGTTAAAACACACGAAGTGAGTAGATTTTTTCTTTCTTTCCCTGTCGTGACAAATATCTAATGCTGGGGCAGATAAATATCTTATATGGGATAAGCATTTTAGTATGAAAATTAAATGTTAGTGTATGTATTATGGAAATGGATTTTCTCCTATTCATTTGAAATCGAGATAAGCCATTTAGGCAAAAAAAAATATATAAAAGTTGAGACAAAACTATTCTCATTTTTTAAAATTGGGACAATTTTGTGCCACTCTTTTGTCTAACCCGTTACTCGATCCCTATTTCAAATCAATTTTCATGTATTATACATCTCTCATAAATGTTACAAATTGTTATACTCACGAATTTTCTCTAACATAATTTGGTAAAATCCCTTTAATTCAATTAATTAAAGATAACTCTTACGTTTCAAAATATCAAATCAAAAAATGTAACAATTTTGTTGTGTAAAATTACGTTTCACGCATCATGAAATATCTCTGCCATCAATCGAGCACAGCTGGCAAGCAAGCCAACGTTCAAATTTAGGTTAAAAAATATGGAATCATTTTTACTTGAATCTGAATAATGGTACAAAGCAAAAGACGAAAACCCGACAATGCATCGTAAGAATTGTCACCGTCAAACGTGCCGTATACTTTCACCACCCGCAAAGTCCTCCCTCACCAGACAATTCCGGCCGGTGTATATTAGGCCACCAGGCACCAACCAACCGTTAAATCCAGCTTTTAGGCGTCGGATCATAATCAAACAACACGTGTACGGCCAAAAGAATATATACCTGAGCCAATTATTTTAATAATAGTAATCTATTATTCAAAATCTAACATGCACCAACAAAACCAGGGGATTAAACGGTCAAGTAGGTAGGTGGGGTAGTGCGGATCCGTCGTGGTAGAAACTGTGTATGGTGTGGGCCCCACAATTCTCACTTCTTCCACTCCATAACAAAGTCTATAAAATCACAACTGCTCCGACCTTAACCAAAAATATCTCAGTACCTCTCTCTCAAGCTCTGAAAATGGCGACTCTCGGATTCTCCTGCTTCCTCTTGCTTCTATCACTCTCGGCCTTCGCAGGTACTCTGTTTTATTTTTCTCTTTCTCGAACCGAATTGTGCGTTGTGTTTCTAACTATATATGGTTCTTTTGATTTTGATTGCAGATGCTGGTTCGATCGGAATAAACTACGGTCGAATTGCTAACAACCTACCGGCACCGTCGCAAGTGGTGCAGCTTCTGAAGTCACAGGGGCTGAGCAGAGTCAAGCTCTATGACACCGACTCGGCTGTGCTTACCGCGCTGGCCAACTCGGGCATAAGCGTCACCGTTGCGCTCCCCAACGAGCTCCTCTCCTCCACCGCCGCTGACCAATCGTTCGCCGACAAGTGGGTACAAGCCAACATCTCTCAGTTCTACCCCGCCACCAAAATCGAAGCCATTGCCGTCGGAAACGAGGTCTTCGCCGACCCCAACAACACGACCAAGTTCCTCGTACCCGCCATGAAAAACATCCACGCCTCGCTTGTCAAGTACAAGATTGACTCCGCCATCAAAATCTCGTCGCCTGTAGCTCTCAGTGCGCTCCAGTCCTCGTACCCGTCTTCTTCCGGGTCTTTCAAACCCGAACTAGTTGAACCCGTTATCAAGCCCATGCTGGACCTCCTGCGTCAAACCGGATCGTACTTCATGGTCAACGTGTACCCATTCTTCGCGTACACTGCAAACGCGGGCCAGATCTCCTTGGACTACACTTTGTTTAAGCAAAACCCGGGTGTGGTGGATTCGGGTAACGGGTTACGTTACGACAACTTGTTCGATGCCCAACTCGACGCCGTTTTCGCTGCACTTTCGGCTCTCAAATACGACGACGTTAAAATTGTGGTCACAGAGACTGGCTGGCCCTCGGTGGGCGATAGCAATGAAGTAGGTGCGAGCCAGCCCAATGCGGCGTCGTATAACGGGAACTTGGTGCGCAGAGTACTCACTGGTGGTGGGACCCCTTTGAGAACTCAGGACCCACTTAACGTCTTTCTATTTGCTTTGTTTAACGAGAATGAAAAATCGGGTCCCACCTCGGAGAGGAATTATGGGCTGTTTTACCCGAGTGAGCAGAAGGTGTATGACATACCATTGACACAAGCGGAGCTTGAGAGTGGCCAGTCAACGCCGGTCAACGGGAGCAAGAGCCAGCAGGTTCCGGCGACGGGAGACGTGTCGAAGACGTCGGTCCCGTCTGGTCAGACGTGGTGCGTGGCGAATGGGAACGTTGCGCAGGAGAAGCTGCAGGCTGCCCTCAATTACGCTTGCGGTGAGGGAGGGGCTGATTGCCGTCCGATTCAGCCGGACGCCACGTGTTACAATCCGGATACGCTAGTCGCCCACGCTTCATATGCTTTTAATAGCTATTACCAGAAGAATGCTCGTGTGGCTGGCTCTTGTGATTTCGGCGGTTCGGCATACGTGGTCACTCAACCTCCTAGTACGTATTCTCTCACATCTAATTCTTTTCACTTTAATGTTTTTAAATTTCTTAGCAAATTAATACTAAATTAGTCACTTTTTTTTTAATATATTTAAAACTATTTGTAGTAAATGTGAAAGCTATTTTTTTAATAAATTAAGTCACTTAAATTATGTCATGTCTAGATGCGCATGCGCATGAAGTTGGATTGAGTTTCACGGAAACTAAATCGTTGATGTTGAGATTTATACTTGTTTTCTTGTGTCCTTTTTTTTTTTTTTTTTTTTCTTCTACATGTTTATAAAATAGGAGAAAAAAAGAAAAAGAAGAATTTGAATTAGTTCGTAGGCAGATTAAGCTATTCTTTAGAGACGTGTCATGTTATAGTACAATACATGTTCTTAAGAGATTGAATTAAAGCAAAACTCATAGGATTCAATTCGCATATGTGATTTTCTTGAGTGGAAATGATTAATGTTTTATAATTTCAGCGAGAAAGTGAATGAACTTTTGCAGAGAGAATTATTGCGAGGACATAATTATTAATGAAAAATCATATATTTTCCCAGCATTGCAGCCTTATCTGCAGGCTACGTATGTCTTGTGGGCCTAGCTAGCTAGTGTTTGAATTTCTAATTGCTTTCGGTGTATTTTTCCTCCCAAATTGCTTTCGTTGACAAAAAGTTGCCAAGATCACAATTTTCTCATCCTTCCAATTTTTTCTCTCTTTACTCAACGCTCCGTTTGACGTTTTGGCTAAAAAGTGGCTTTTGTGTTGCAGCATTCGGGACCTGCAAATTCCCTACAGAGTGAGTAATGAGAGAAAGAAGAAGATAAAGGAGAAGGAGTTGGGTGAAGAAGACTTGAAGTGTAGCTTTGCATTAATTTGTTGAGCTAAACTTGATTTTTTTTCCCTGCTAGATTTAGGGCATTGAGGGAGGGAGCCTATTTTCTTTGTATTTTATGTTTATAATATGATAAGTCGGTGTAGTAGTTGTCATTTGCTTCACTATTTTGTCTATATGCGTTTGAGGTATATGTTTATTTTATTTTATTTTATTATTTTATTTTTGTTTATGTCGATAGATTAGACTCTGAGGCGGATTGAAAAGACTTTTTTTGTCTTTTAATTTGATTATTTATCCTTCATGTCTCTCTCTTTCTCTTTTAATTATGTTTATTTATTTTATAATATTTCTTTTAGAAATATTACCTTCGATGCATGCGGGATGATTAATTGGTTTAGTTTTTTTAATTACATTTACAGCAGCCCTGGAAGAAGTTGACATTTATAAATTCGTCAAGAACTCGACAAGTGTAATAAAACCCACAATAATATCAACAACCCCATTTAACTCTTTTATTGGCAGCAATAATAACAAAAGCAAAATCGAAATAATCAAGGGTCTATTCATGCAAATAGAAAAAGGTTAGTCTAAAACAAAAGGTTTTAGTGCAAACCAATTACTTTCTTCTAAGAGAAGATGGTAATCAAACAGAGATGCAAGAGTAAGGCCTTGTTTGGTAAAAGGGTTGGAGTTGGCCTAGACACTATTCATTACCATTTCCCAAAAAAATCAACATCAAAACATTCTAACTTTTTCACTTTTTGTATCAAATAATTTACTTTTTATTATTATTCAAATAAAAAAATCACTACAAGACAAAAATTTTCACTTTTTCATACCACTTTTTCATTTTTTTTATACCAAACATTTTTATTTTTTTTTCACATCAATTACAGTATCTAGGCCAACCCATTTATCAAACACCACCTAAGGAAAAGTTACATTTATCTCCTCAAACTAAGATTTAATTTACAATTTGTTTTACTAATTTATCAAGCCCTTAGTATTAAATGGCTAAAATGTAAAATTCTATATTTCCATAAAATATTTATTAAAATACAACTATGCTCCTATATTAAAAAAATAAAAAATAAAAAATAAAAAAGTTGTGGGTTTTTTTTTTAAATGAAGTTGAAAAACTTGTTAAGTAGCCTAATCAGCCCAAATACCTAATTACATCGCACTTACTCTAAGAAACTTATACCAAACAGAGTAGGATTTTAAAACCATTAAGCAATTGCATACATACATACAGTACACTTGGAAGAAGAAGAAGAAGAAAAAAAAAAAACCTGCAAAAATTGACTGTTTGAGGGCAGAGAAAGTAACAGGAAGTGAGAAATAGGCGTAAATTGCATTTTCTATCTTTTATTACCATTGAGCTCTGGGATGTTGGATGGAGTAGAGAGGAAGACGATAGGAGACCGAAGAGAGTCGAAGCCCTCTTGTGAAAATCAATGACATCTTTCTAAACCCAGGAATCTTATAGGCCTCTATTCTAAAATTGTCGAAGCCCAATAGGCCCAAAAAGTCGATGCAACCAACCATGAAGTAGGCTGGGTAGCGAGTCCAAAAACTTATACTCTCGAGAAAATTACTTATTTAGCCCATGTGGTTTGCAGTTATACCAAATTGTTCCTTTTGTATCAAAAGTATTTTAGAGATCTTTGAGCTAAGCTATTTGTCTTAAATGATCCACCCTCCCTCACCAAGTGTGGGGTTCCGACTTCCTTTGAGAAAGCATTTGGATTCTCTCTAGTTCGTTTGGACCGGGGAATCCAACCCTTGTTATTGCAAGGCCATAATTGTACCCATTGATTTTTTAACGTACTTTTAATATTTTACAGATCATCAATTTGATAAAACTGTAAACTGCAATGACTAAATAAGTAATTTATTCTTGTGTTACTTTGCATGTAATTGAATATAACTGATGACAGAAGAGTTATTAAACATAAAGAACAATTGTCATTATGTTAGAGGCAGCGAAGAAAATTGTGTTTGGTAAAGCACGAGTAGCATAAATGATCTAGTAGTAGATAAAGACGTAATTCGTCAAAATTTGTTGTAGATATGAAACTTATTGAAACGATGATATTTCATAGATATTATCTTGTATTCCAAATTATACATGTGGCCTTGTAAACAAAAATTGCAAAAGTCGGTGGATAATAAGTAGTTGGCGGAGTAGTAATAAATTGTTTAAGCAAAAAGTGCTATTTCCACAGGAATTTGCGTAAAGAGGGAGATATTAGTATTGGAGTAGCGTATTAAACAATTGTTTGCAAATAAGACAAACATTGTTTGCATTGAAGCCGAAGCAATCCCCATCTCTATTTTCCTTTTTCTTTTTTCTTTTTTTATTTTTGAAAAGAATTGATTGGATTTAGGTTGGAGCTAGTTGGGCAAGGGCCTCGCACAAGCTGTATTTCACCTTCAGATTTTCTTACCTCTTAAGGCCAAGAGATTAGACTTTAATATTTTTCTTTTTATTAATACAATAAATATTGAATTACCAAAACCTCCGTGTGGAGCCATTCATGTATATATATGCGATTGCGACTATTTATGAATTAAGATAGTGCGCCGCGTATCGCAGCGTGTTGAGGAGGAGCACGTTACAATCGTGCGCAGCACTTTGAGTCTCTCTATCCGTGTGTGTGTGTGGTGTGCATGTGTTGTGTTGTGTTGGCTAAATTTCCCGGAGCTGGCGTGCGCGTTTCGTAAGAAAAGGGACAGCGCTGTGCTCTGCCCTCTCGGGGTACCATTTACCATTCACCAAAGCGTGACATTTAAGAAACTTCCACCCACCTCTCATTACTTTCTAACTGCATGTTCCCACCCCCACCAATTTAATGCTACGCTCTCATCCCCATCACTCATCACCACCCTTCATCATATCCTGAATTTCATTCGTTAATGTTATATAGCATTTATTTTATAACATTGAATAATATTTAGTTAGTTATATTAAATGGTATTTTTATTTTTTTTATGAAAGGACAAAAAAATCATTCTAATATAACAAATTGATATTATTTAGAGAATCCTAATTCTATCACATGCTTACACAAAAAAAAAAAAAAAAAAAAAATGATATATACTTTAAACTCCTTATAGAGTAAATGCCATGGATCAATTACTCATTTTTTTGAGGATAAAGTTTAGAGCAATGCTACATATTACTCCTCTATTTATGTAACACGACTCTGCCCATCAAATTTACCCAATGAATAAAACCAATAAATCTTGAGCCCTCATTAGAAGAAAAAAAAAAAAAAAAAAAAAACTTTGATAGTACATTAAAATATCAAATAAGACGTCCAGAATAATATTAATACCACAGCAACGTAACTAAGAAAAAAATCATAGCTTAAAGATGATCATCAAAAGTCTTCGTGTGAGCCCCGTCACCAAGTCAAATATAAATTATTACATACCAAATTTTAAATCGGTAACCATAATCCTAAGAATAAGCAAATATACTCATCCGTTCAACGATTACCATAAAACTGATAATACTCTCAAAGAACATCCAAAAAACCAAGTAATGAAGGGGATTATTGAAATCACGCCACATTTCTTCACTTAATAATGGGTCCAACTTGATCTCCAAATATCAATTTAGTGAAACGGTCCACAGTTGGCCTTTTAGTATGAATCTCCATCCATCCTCAAAAGGATTAATAGTTACAAACACGAATGTTTCATAGATGAAAAATACGAAAGCGTAAGTTCATGACTTAATGAGCAAGGATACATAAGAAACTATCAAGTTTGTGAACTCAATTCGTTTAAAAAGACTATTTAAATCACATGCAATAATATGTAACATTATTTCAACAACTGTAAATCACGTGACTACAATATAAATATAAGGTACATGATAACCAAGTAAATATGTCATAGTTGTAATACATATGATATATCCAAGCTCTTAACTCATTTTTTACGGGGTTAGTTGTAACATCAAACAGTTGTAAGTCATGTGAATGTAGTATAGATATAAGATACATGATAACCAAGTGAACATGTCATAATTGTACTTTATGTGGTCACCCAAGCTCTTAACCCCTTTATGATATGATTGGTTGTAAATCCTCACATAGACACATGACATTAATTTATTTAAAAATACGGTCAAATGTTTTTTTGGTACCTCTGGTAAGGGTCATTATTGAACAGCTACATTGGTGTCATAAAATATCAAATGTGATACTTATCATAAATTGAAAATACTGACTTAACCCTTCCATCTAGGCTTCGTGTATTTTTAAAACAAAAATATACTTCAATATGTCACATGACTTACGAAAAATTATCAGGAACTACTCTACATATTTAACACTAGACGTGAACAAATAAATTACAAGTTACAATTGCATGTTTTGAACAACAATTAGATTTTATATAAGGAATGAATAAATTAATTGAATAGTTCATGAATATATAAGATACATGATAACCAAGTGAACATGTCATAATTGTACTTTATGTGGTCACCCAAGCTCTTAACCCCTTTATGATATGATTGGTTGTAAATCCTCACATAGACACATGACATTAATTTATTTAAAAATACGGTCAAATGTTTTTTTGGTACCTCTGGTAAGGGTCATTATTGAACAGCTACATTGGTGTCATAAAATATCAAATGTGATACTTATCATAAATTGAAAATACTGACTTAACCCTTCCATCTAGGCTTCGTGTATTTTTAAAACAAAAATATACTTCAATATGTCACATGACTTACGAAAAATTATCAGGAACTACTCTACATATTTAACACTAGACGTGAACAAATAAATTACAAGTTACAATTGCATGTTTTGAACAACAATTAGATTTTATATAAGGAATGAATAAATTAATTGAATAGTTCATGAATATATTCAAGTTTTTTCAAAAAATAATGAATCAAGTTTGAAATATTATATAGCACGGTGATAAACTTGAGGTTGATTTGTACTTAAAAAAAAATTATTAAATGAACCAAACATGAATATTCAATACTCGACTGGTATGCCATATTGAAAATTAAACGAACCCATAATCATCTAAAGGTGGCTTGCTGAGGCATAAATTAAGGGAAATAGGAGAAATTTTTAATCATACTAGCACCAGGAGGAAAACGTGGTATCTTGTTCCAAGCAATGCACATATTTTTTATTTTCATACTTAATAATACCTAGCTATAAGAAATTTGGCTTTTTGTGACAATTAAAAATTGTCTATAAAAGTCTAAAGATTGTCCCTAATAATTAATGACTCTTAAGTAACAACGGGTTGTTATAGTTGCTCTATTGAAAAAAATGATTTTTATCTCGCTGATGATATGCCATTATCAACGACGATAAAAGTCGTCGTTGATAATATTGAAGGTCGTCACAAATAACATAAGAATTTCAATTAAGATGGACCAAAAGCAAGTAAAGGGAGGCTTGTTGGGTGTGTCAACAATGACTCATTCTTCTTCATATTCATGCCTTTACTCTTTTGCTCACTTCTCGTCCATCTTGTAGGTACCCTCCGCTCGTTTATTGTTGTGCGGTCAGCTGTTCGATCGCCTTCATTACATGATTTCTTGAATTTTCTTTTCTTCCTTTCATAAATCTTTGAATATGTTGGTTAAAATGCTAACAAGTATTTAATCTAAGATTAGTAATAAACTTCGTTACAATGAGAATATATAAAAGATTTGGCCACACAAATAATTAATAGAAAAAGAAGATAAAGGGAAAGAAAAATCCCCAACTTTTATTCGCGGCCAATTCCTATCTATCTTCTTCCAAAGCTGGCAACCCTTGCCTGTTTCGATAATGACATGGCGTGGCATTACTGGTCAACTGGTAAGCCTATCCTGACCACACCTGGACACGAGCCAGACTCATCAATGTGGCCCCACATGGCACCCACCTCCCTCCCGTTCAATCCGCAATGCCGTATACCAAAGCCACCTTCGTTGCTTTCCACGCCATCTACACCCCCCACCAAAAGAAATATATCAAAACGACAAACGCACCCAAATAGTAGTCAAGGACCAATTTCTTTTCTTAATAAATATATTTTTTTTAAAAAAAGTCCCATCATCACACGTGTCCGTTGTCTATTAATCGACTGCCGTCTAAAAGGAAACGCAGCCTCGAGTCACGAGGTTTGGTCAGAGAGAGGACCGGTCCATAGATCCTGCGAATTGTCCCAACCAACCAGCCGGTAAAAGGTGAGTGGGTAACCGGGAGATGCCGGTGAAGAATGAATGAAGCCCTTGGGCGGCAAAAGCCTGTGACTATGGCTGACAGGTGGGTCCACGTCACGGCTTTGAGAGTAGGGCGTGTTTTGAAATCAAAGGCTAGGCAAGGTATTTATTTGCGTCACAAATTTGTTAATTTTAATTTAATTAATCATATGTTAGTTCACCTGGGTCTTGGGTTGGGTCGGGCGTAGGGCTGGGTAGGAAGAGGAGTGGGTGCGGGAGGGTCTCTTGGTAATGGTGGGTCAGTGAGGGTTCTCTCTGAGAAGTGAGAATGTGAGATCTCCAAGGGACTGTGGCGGGTGGGTCAGGTATGGTGGGGGCCCACCTGTAGGATGGTCAAGGAGATCGGATTGCTTTGAGGGGCATCGAAGGTGGGGATTGATGACATCTGTGTCCTGTAGATGTCTTTTTTTTTTTTTTTTTGATCTGGTCATGATTTTTGGACCAGCACTGTCCACAGTCAATGGGGGAGGAGAAAAAGTTAAAAAAATAAAAATAAAAACAAAAAGCTTTTATTTGTATTATTTTTGCTTTACCCTAAAGAAAAAGTTTTCAATTGCCCAGCAACAAAATACAAATGATATTATTATTTTATTAAGAGTGCATTGAGTCCTGAGATTTTCCAACTACATTTTTTTTTCTTATATATATATATACAAAATGATGAAAAGTGCTTTGTTTAAAAATACATTTAAAAATTTATAATTTTATTTACTGTATTTTAAAATTATTATTAAATGGTTAAACCAAACCAACACTAAAATGATTTATGTATCGAATAACATGTTCAGATTTTCTTTAAACATTGATTATAATTGGAACACACCAAGTGGAGAATTGCAAATATATATTTTGAGAAAATTTAGCTTATAGACCTTGATAGGTCTATAAGCTTATAGTCTACTACCAGCACCGATAGTAGACTTAATTATTAAGATGGGTCATTCAATGGTGATTTTCATTGTCATGCCACATAGTGAACACTTAGAACGTGGTCATTCACATTTTAGTAGTTGATGTTGTAATTAAATGTCACGTAGATTAATATGTCAGTCTGTAAACATGATAAGTATTATGTAAATGAATAATGTTAATGACCATATTTTTATCCTCTTTTTATTCTCCTAAAGTTGGTCCCTAATATTACTCTTATGTGAATAGCTACTTTTAATAGTTGACATGACAATTGTTTCATAAACTGTCACGTTAGTTTGTGAGGGACTTGTAATACCTATAACAACATTAAGAATATTAATAATTGCAATTATGAGTTTCCGTCCTAATTAATGAAATTTACTTTCTTAAAGCAATTATCCAGGTAAAACCTAATTATCTTGGGTCCCAACCTCTAAAACATGGTTCGCATATGTGATGATTAGGAGGCCATGGAGGGTGCAATTAGTCCAATCCCCCCTAAAATTCTTCTCTTCTAAAGTGGTTCAACCCTAAAGCAACCATTTCAGTCACTCTTTGAAGAAATATCACACAGCTGTAATACATTTTCTTTCTTTCGTTTGCACCAAATCATGGTGTTTCTGAATATTCTTATCAAAGTCCGCCAACAAAATCAAAGAAAGAAAAAAGAAGAATGAAAAAGCAAAGTTTATTAATTACTGCTGATTTTCTGTCCTTTTGATGAGGTTCACATGATTAATATTCAATTAGTGATTAATTATAAGATATGTTTATGGAGAATATTTGAGAGCATATTCAAGTCTTTGGCCGCAATCTCAACTTATATGGTGTCGAGTTGCCATAAATTTTCTAGGGAGGATGTATTTGTATATACAAATTAAGTAGAGCCACCCATTCACGTGCCTACTTTCTTTGAATTAAGCATTGACGTGAATGTGAACTTTGTGTGGTTGGCCAAGAGCATAAGAATTTCTAAAATCTACCTTCTTTTCTTTTTTTTTTTTCTCAGCAGAAATTCTACTGTGCTATGCTTGTATATAAATTGTTCATTAGTAACGATACTTTTTACACTAGCTTGTTTAATTTATCATACCCATTTCATACTCGTTGATGTGATTTTTTTTTTTTTTTAAGGTAACTGAAATGGGAAGCCGAATAAAATAAGTTATGTCTACCCATATAAAATGAGTGCAAATAGTACACAAAGTTTTAGTTGGAAGGAGGTCTTGGTTCGAGTTCCCCACAGTAAATTTTTTTTTTTTTGCAACTTACCTGGTTCATGAGGGTGAGGGGCCACTCCAGGTATTTGGGGTTTGCATATTAAATAATCAGTTATCCCAAAAATTTAAGCTTATAAAAAAGGCAAATTAATTCACTTAATCATTACTTTAACATTCTCCCTTACGTGTAGACTCAAACTCCATTTTAATAGGTGAAGCCCAACACGTGAAATATTAAATTAAAATTGGGGATAAATTGAAGGAGTCGAGGTTCGATCTCAAAATCTTTTTGGCTCTGATACCATGTAGAAATACATACTGCGGGATAAAGATAATACATAAATAATAATAAAAAGAGGAAGAGAGAAAGACAAAGAGATTAAGGTGGTTTAGCAATTTGCCTACATCCACACACAAAGTCTTGTAGGCTACAATCTACATTTTGCTTTTATTGAATTTACCTATTTCTATAAGTTTAAGCTTTTTAGATAACTGGTAATTTAAAATGTATCAAAGCTAAAGATTCTAGGATCGAATATTGACTCAATCAATTCACTTCTCATTTAAATTAAATATTTTACGTGTTGGGCATGTCACCTGTTAAAAAATGGAGTTTGAGCCCACACGTGAGGAGGAGTGTTAAAATATTGATTAAGTGATTATAATTTACCTTTTCTTATCCGCTTAAATTTTTGAAATAATTAGTAATTTACCTATTTTTAAAATGAGCGTTAAAGCATGATCACTATTACACCATCTAATTAACGTTTTAGCTTGGTATACGGGCATATGAGAGTTGATGATAATTTGTTGTATTAAAAAAAAAAAAAAAAAAAAAATCCATGAATGGAGACTCATATTTAATCTCCTCCTAAGTTTCACAAGCAACCATCTCAAGATTGTTTGCAATAAATCGATTTTTTTTAATAGATATTCAGAAAATCAATAAGAATGGTGGGAATAATTAAGTTCTTTGTTCCAATAAAGTAACTTGGCAATACATAATTCATTATGATGTTTTATATCTTTTTGTTGGATCTTTCTAAGGTCAATATGGAGGGGCCTCCTCTCCCACCCTTCCCCTTCCCCTTTCCTTTCTATCTTTTCTTCCTCTTATTAAATTCATTTATGTTAAGTTGGTCGAGTACGTAGCTAGGCACTGACTATTTAAGAGGGTGGTTAATTAAAATCCGGAAATAGGATATACCTACCATTATTAATGTTTTTATCATTGTTGCGTATATTATAATTTAGTTTTTGTCTGTGAATCATCAATTTGGTATTAAATAAATCTTCTATTTCATTGTGTAAAATAATGTTTAAAAAACGTGACAAAATATATACCATTAAATTGCATAAAAGATTGATTACTGTAATTGCGTAAAATAATCATCATTTTGTTTCTAAGAGGTAATTCAATCGGTTGGAGAACACGCCTCATGAAGCGGAGGTCATTAGTTCAAATCCCCCTACCTACTCTTGCATGGACATGTCCAAAAAAAAAAAAAAAAAGATCATTTAGAAAGTTTAAATAACATGACAAAATATATACCATTAAATTTCTACTTGATCTTGATGCAATTTCATACAAACATTGACTGCTCTACACATATATTAATACCCTTTATGTTTTTCCACCCAAAATAATAATAATAATAATAATAATAATAATAATACCCTTTATGTTTTTGGACAAATGGATAAGAGAGACAAGAAGAGGAAAAATACGAGGGTTATTCTTCCACTCATTTGGATAAATAATAATAATAATAATAATTTATTAAAATTTCAATAATATTCATGCAATTTTTATCATATATTTTATCTTATTAATTAAAGTCATGAATTTAAACATTGCCTACACAATTTATTTAATATTTCAATTAAATATTTTACATATTGGACCTTTCAGGCTTTCACCAATTTTTATTTGCTTAGGATTAATAGGATAAGTAGTAGTTAACGATATGAATGTAAACAAAAATTCATGGTAAGTTCTCCTATTTTTACCCTGTGTTATCTCCAACGTGTAAATCTTTTCTGCAGTAAATATTTTCCACGAGTTTTTCTATTCCATCTTGTAGTTGTTGAATGCTTGCTTCTCATCATTTGCTTGTATATGAAGAAAAGAAATGATAATTACATGCCAACGGTTTTTCAGTCAATTGATACATTTACATCCTATAAGTATAGGGTGTTGGTTGAGATCCAAATTTCAATGCTCCAGTAAATTTGTCCAACGAATATTTAAAAAAAAAAAGAAAAAAGAAAAAAGAAAAATGAGAAATACATATTTTTGGCACCGTCATGAATTTGAATTTAATTTACTATAGGATATTTTTAATAGAGTATATGATTTTTATATTTATTTTGGCAATATGCAAATTTAAGAGATTGAATTAAAGGAAATTAGTTCAACCCAATTTAGTCAAAAATGTTGTCCTGACTAATATGCTTTTTTTTTTTGGGAGGAGCCTTTATTAGTCTTGCTCTTATAAGTTGAATTCTTCCCTAAATCACCAGATTAGTTTTTTCTTTCTCATGTGGAAATGTTTTCATTATTTTATATTTGTCACATATCGAATATATTGTCATTTTTTTAAAAAAAATAACGTGACATATGATCAGATAAAACAAAACAAAGTTTATACCATAAAATGGTTCTTGATTTCTATTGCACTTGACTAAATTAGGCTTAAGGACCATTAATGAAGTAATTTATTATTATTATTATTATTATTATTATTTTATTAGTAAGGTGCTATTGAGCTTTTAATCTAGAATTGCCAAAATCACTGAGATGGAAAAGGAAGTATAAATTTGATCGACTCTACTAGGAAGTTCTCTCAACATTTTTCTTTAGGGATTATCTAATTGAGAAAGACCTCCACAAAGTATTGCACCCCAAAAAAACCAGGATGTCAATAAACATCATACTACTCTTAATTTTGTTTTTTCATGGCCTCTTAAGAAGGATGCCACATTTAGACAAACACCAGTTAATTTGAGTAATTAGGTGTGTTTTTTCAACTCTATTAACAGGTCTTCCGCTCAACTTATTAGTAGAAATTGCTTGGGTTAGAGACTTTTTTTTTTTTTTTCCTAAAAAAAAAATCAATATATTTTCAAATAGGGGGTGAAAACTTACTCAAACACGTAGGATAGGATCTTTTCCATTACAGTTGAGAGTGCGAAAAGTTGAGATGATAAAATTCAACTTATTTTACAGAAGCGATGATAAAACATCTTTTTTATTTTACATTTTAAGATTGATAAAACTCAAGAATACTATATTATTGGTGTTTATGGGCTAGCAAGCTCAAATAACTGAAGTACCAAGCCCATCTAACCCAAATGTTGGCTCGCTGACCCGAGTTCACCCGATACTTAAAGCACAAAATCCTCTCTCATACCACTTCCGCACTACTTGGCCGTTTCGGTGCTATCGGGACCATATTTATAACCAATCCATGTAAATGGGATTTTTAGCATCTTTCCAAAACTTTGTCATGCTTATTTATGAATTGTTTTCTAAATACTTATTAGCTTAAGCATCAGAATCATTCATTGACGGCCCACACTAACAAACTCCCCCGCTTATTTTTTCCGTCTTTTCTAGAAACTTTGGATTGTCAAATGTTAAGTTGATTTAAAATCATGACAAAACTAAAATTCATTTGTATATTATATTGTGTTTGTTGTTGAATAATTTGAAAGAAAAAAGAGAGTGGGATGAAACTCAATAAATATAAAAATTAAAAAGCTACCTAAAAAAGAATACTAGAAGATATAAAAAAAAAAAATTATTTATGCTTTGGCCTGAGATTAGAGGTTACAGTTATTCCATTAATTCCCAAAAAGCACTAAAAGATGAGTTGTCATGAGCAATGTAGACAATAATAAAAAAGTGGAGAGAAAAATGTGAAGTATTAATTAAACCGAGCGAGATAATGCTACGGTGGCCCTGGGCCTGGCCGAAATCCTTGAAAAGAAAATCTTCTGGTGTATTTTCTCTCTAGGGCCAAGTCATAAATGGGTGCATTTCTGATTTCACCCTCCCATTATTATTACAGTCACCAAACCAAAAACCAAATATGCACGGTGAAGACAGAGGGAAAAGGAAAGAGACATGACACGTAAAGCAATCAGTATTCACAGAGGCGATTTTACTGGTGTAACCAACATTAAAAGAATTCTGCAAAAGGGCTTTCACGTCATTTCCTCCTATTAGATTATTATGACCAAAATAAAATCCATAAAGCAGCAAGCAATCAGAGCCCGGGTCGGTTTGTGGGGGCGAGAGAAGGGTAGAGAAATCGAGAAAGCAAAAGAAAGGAAAAGCCATTCCAGCCAGAGAAACCCAAACAATTTTTTTTTTTTTTTTTTTAAAATAATAATAATAAATAAATATCATTATTTTTTTGTTTATTTTATTTTTTATTTTTTTGTAGAAGAGAAGGTGGTGCTCCTGGTGCCCTCCATTTCCTTCCCACCCCCATCCCTCTCCTTCTCCCTCTCTCTCCATCTCTCTTTCTCCTCCATCTCTCTCCGTCTCTGTGTCTTCAATCATGTTCGCGTCGTTTTAATCTCTCCAAACCCAGTTTCTACAAACCAAGCTTGAGAGCTTGATTGATTGTAAATCTTTTTTTTTTTTTTTTTGGTGAATCATGAGGAGAGGGAGAGGACCGGCGGCTAATAAATTGGCGGCCGCGGCGGCGGCCGCGGCTACAGGAGGATTGGAGATGACGAATATAGGCAAAGAGCCACGGTACAGGGGCGTGAGGAAGAGACCGTGGGGAAGATTCGCCGCCGAGATCAGAGACCCATGGAAGAAGACTCGGGTCTGGCTCGGCACGTTCGACTCAGCCGAGGATGCTGCGCGAGCCTACGACGCAGCGGCCCGGACCCTTCGGGGCCCCAAGGCCAAGACCAACTTCCCCTCCTCCAACTCCGTGTATTTTTCGCCGCTAAATCCGAACCAAAACGGTGCGTTTATGGACCACAATCATCACCACCGGTTGTACGCGATGGACGATGGGTTTCAGGCGCACCAGATTATGGACCCCCAGAGGCCGACCTCCAGCAGCATGAGCAGCACGGTGGAGTCGTTCAGCGGGCCTAGGGCGCCGCCGCGTCCCACGCCGCCTCATCCGCAGCACGCCCCGCCGGGTCTCTCGACGCGGAAACGGCACCCTAGGCCTCCCCCGGTGGTCCCCGAGGACTGCCACAGCGACTGCGACTCGTCGTCTTCGGTCGTCGACGACGACGGTGACATCGCGTCATCCTCTCGCCGGAAGCCTCCCCTGCCGTTCGATCTGAATTTTCCACCGTTGGATGGCGTTGACCTTGCGGGTGATGATCTCCAGTGCACCGCTTTGTGTCTCTAATTATTACCATGATGAATATGATTATGATTATGATGGTGATGATGATCAATGATTTTTACTTTAATTTTTGTTCCTTCGTATCTCTCCCACCTTTTTTTTTTTTTAATCCTTTTTAAATGCGAAAAAAAAAGAGAAGAATTTATGAGACAAAATTATATTATTAAACGATCTGAATCTCTACGAGACTCCGCTCCCATGGTGTTGTATGATGTTGTATGTGTTACATATCCATCCATCCCTGTAAAAAGCATATTATTACTCTATTATCTGATTTAATTATAATCCCAAAACAGAAAAATCAAAGTCTCCATTTTTTCTTTTTCTTTCTTTTCCTTCTGTGTTTGATTTAGATCCATGGCGATGATCAGTGATGAAGAAGTAGACAATGTGAGATTATTAGCAGCAATCTAGGTTTGTGTTTGTTGTTCGCACAATAACCTTGGCAATGGGGAAGTTGTTGTTGTTGTTGTGTCCTTACGTTTTGGTTGGAGGTGTGGGGTTGTTGTTGTGGTCTCAGTTCATCCATCACTTCACCTTGTTGCGTTGCCCATTTTTGAACTTGGACTAGACGGGAACACCCTCGCAGCTTCCTTTGTCACTTTGGTCACTGGCAAATCTATGCACTCATATACGCATTTTTTCTTTTTTCTTTTCTGATATATATATATATATATATATATATATATATATATATATTTTCATTTTCAAATGTGGGTTCTATTATAATATTTTAATTTAGTTTATTAAACTGATTTTTGTCTTTAAAATGATGAATTAATGTGCATTTTCTTGGTTGGTGTAAACTCTTTGTGCTATTTTGCTGAAAATTTCAATTGAATGGTTGTCAAAATCTAGACCCAATCTAAGATCCGTGGGAAGAGTCTTTGAAAATGAGATGTAGGGTTAAATTGGGAAGAAGAGTTGTAAGATTAAGTCAAAGGATCAAATTACCGATTGTAGAATTTTGCACATAGCATTTATGTGTTTTTGTTCTAAATTTTGGATTCATAGCTTAAGGCGATCGTTTGAGTTTGCAGTTTTAAAATATTTGATTCGAAAAAATAACGATTTTAAAAAGAAATTAATAAAAATGTAATATTTGAAGACGTAATTAAGCGTTTGGTAAATAAAAAAGGCAGCCAATTTGATAGAAAATGTTGTCCTAAATAAAATCAACAAGGAGAGAAAAAAAAAAATGCACTCCAATATTAATTTTAAAATAATAGTGGCAGTGGGGCCACTGTGGACCCAATTTCACAATGACAAGAAAGAGCTGCCTTGTGTTGAGTTACAGAGATTAAAACTGTTCCAGCACAAATTCAAATGATGTCAAATTCAAGAAATTGAATTGATATATATATATATATATATATATATATATATATATCTCTCAAAAAGTTCGTCAAAAGGACCATGTCAGACGAATCACCACTGTTGAAAGCTCAAGTATAAAATGCATGGACGGTCAGTGGCTCAATTTGGCTGTCTTGTATTTGGAGTTCATAACAATTATTTATCCTTAATTGTTAATAATTTGAGCATTTACATGGGATTCATCTGCTAAAAAAAGTTTGAATTGTCCAACAATTTATTGGGATAGGTGAATCTCATATGAAATTTTTAACATTACCTGTTTAAATTATTAACAATTTGAACATATAATTAGTATGGATCGTAACAAAAAAAAAAAGAAGGTATAATTAATTAATTAATTATTTTTTGCTGGATAACCGGGAAAAAAATTGATCAGCGATGGTCTTTTCACTCTTGTGGTGGGGATGAGCTTTGTTTTGTGTTACAATAACTATAACCTTTTTGGACAGATTTGGCAAGTTACAAGTTTGGGCTTGTTTCATAATTAAAATTATTTGGATGGGCTCCAAATTCTCTCTCTGGGCTGGGCTTATTTTATTGGGATTATGTTTGTGGACTTGCTGTACCCAAAATTACTACAGTTTCTAGGCCTTGAGAACTTTTGTTGCGGGAACTCCATATATATTTCGCATGCTACAAGAAAAAAAAAAAAAAGTTTCACGGTCAAAGTTTGTTACTTAAAGTGAATCTCATGATTGACCAGAGCTAGCTCAGGCAACCAGTTTAACATGGTTTGTAGTCTCTCCATTTTTCTCTACCAACTTCTCCAGCTGAACAAAGAAGTTTCTTACAGCGAGGGCGTAGCGTAGGAAACTCAAAGGATAAAATGTATTTTTAAGGACTCCATTGCTGGTCACCAAGATAGAAAGCCCTTATATATATATATATATATGATGTTCGTGTCTTTTCTTATATATATATATATATATATATATATATATATATATATATGGACCTAACCTTATACAATTGGTTATAGATCGATGTCTCAAAATATGTTTAAGGGACAATCTTTTGTAAATCTAATTAGTGTTGTTAAGGGTATTACAATTTTTACTATAAGTTGAAGAAATTTATGAGCTTAACTCATCTCATAATTAAAATTGGTTTTATAAGAGAGGGTTGTCAACTCCTTATAAATATGCGCAAGATCTTGTCCATAGGCGATGTGGAATATTCCTCAACACTCTCCCTTACGTGTAGGTCAGTATTTTTCATTGCCCTTGTCACGGGGTAAATAGTGTGGGTCTCATTCGTCATGTGGTATGCTTTGATACCATGAAAAAATTTATGGGCCTAACTCATCTCATAAAACCAGTTCTATAAGAGAGAGGGTTGCCCACTCCTTCTAAATACGCCCAATAGGCTATGTGACTATGTGAGGATTATTCCTAATCAACATAAATTTCCTTACAAATTGACATGGCAATTCATAATTGGTGAAATGATTAAGCAAAAACTTTGGCTCATCAATTTAATTAGTTTTACTTGTCAACTATATACACGCTTAATCATTTTATCACCAATTATAAATTGTCATGTCAATGTGTATGAAAATTGTAATAAAAGCTGCAATAGTATTTTCCAAATCTACTGACGTCTTAAAAAAAAGAGACACATGTCACTTTTATAGATTAGGTTGAAGGACATTCCTCCAACCTAATTTGGAGAAAAACTTTATCCTTTCAGGAATATACTCCAATTGTCGAATGTGTTAGAACTTCACGGAAAAAAAAAAAAAAAAAAAGAAGCATTTTTTGAGTCTCTTAATTATAACATCCTCAATAAACCCTCTACTATGTGGTTTTAGCCAAAATTTATAGAATATTCTAAAAAATCACCATTCAAACTCTCCATCCTTTCTTCAAATCAAGACCTCTAGAACATGAAAGAACAAAAATAAAAATAAAAATAGAAATAAAATAAAAGCCATCTCATTCAAATAATTATAGTAGTCTGTAATATTGCATGGGCAAGATCGAACGCCTCTGCATGCAACTATGGCACACAGGAAAATTGAAATTTATTTTTGTTATATATATGCGTGTGCATGTGTTTTGATAGGATCAAGAGCAGGAGAGGGAGAGAAAACTGGTTCTCATGGAAATTTGAAACAGTTTACGCAATCTTTCATGCAATCAAAAAAACATTCCGTTAATGTAACAGGAACGTTAAAAACTTCCTTCTCTTCATGGCTGTGCTCTTCATGTTTGTGCCCTTCCAGCCTTCCTGTCTTTGCTCTTCATGTCCGTGCTCTTTATGTTTGTGTTGTTCCTGTCTTTGCTCTTCATGTCTCTGCTCTTCAAGGCTGCATTGTTTCTCACATACTTTGGCGCAATACTTAGAGGAAGAGAAGATTTCTTCTGGTTTAATATCTGAAGGGGGAGCTAGAGAGACAAAGCGAGAGGGCAGTGTAAAGGAAGGGAGAGGGCCATTAGCATGATGATCAGCTACATTAATATCAAGCATCATCATATTAATCAACACTACTATCATCTTTACAATTGTGCTCACACCATCTTCTAATTCCATAGCTTTCTCAAGAATGGTGACCAAATTATAGAATATGGTGTAATTTGAAACTTCAATCTCCACAATTTATGATATATATATATATATATATATATTGAGCAGATGGAGTGTTTTAATTCTAAATTTAAATATTTTATTTTGACAAAAAACTATTCATTCTTACAAAGAGATTTAAAGTTCTTTAAAGAATGGTAAGTGACTTTTGGAAAGGTATATAATGGCTACCTGCAAAGGGGTGCATGCAATTTGTATTCTCATTGGTTTTTAAGGATGTGATGATATAAACCATTTTTAATTACTTTGTTTCATTGTGTTTGATGGGGTTCCAAGGGTAGGTTCTTAGATAGGAAAATTTATGAGGCTTTTTTTATTTTATATTATTTTATTTTTTAATTTTCTTAACCTAGACGTCACGTGCCTCTTGATATTGGTCTTAATTGTGTCATTTGGATAGCGTAAATCAAACTTTATTGGTTGATTCCCATTAGCATTGGAATAATTGTGGCCCTAAGTAGCATGTTTGATCGTGTTTGATAGGGTTACACATTATCGTTGGACGTAATCCTATCAAATGCGATCACACAACTCAAAATGATTTATCTTAAGAAACGCGTTTAATTAATTAATTATGGACTGCATCAAGTTAAATTTATATATATAAAAAAAAACAAATAGTAAAAATTGTAGTACCCTCACAACGTTCTTTATGCTTTTAAGAACACCAAACTCTTGGCCTCGTCAAATTAAAGTCGCTAGAACTTGCCATTCTTTAAAAACTACCTTTTTTTTTTTTTTTTTTTTTTTCAACTAGAAGCTTTCGTTTATCCTGCTAAAAAAAAATAATAAAAAAATTAAAAAATAATCTTTCATTTATATGAAATCACTTGAGAGAAAAAGGCTTTGGAAGAAACTCGTATAAGCACCCTTCTGAAAGATGATTGTGCTATAGATTGCATAAACTATACTTCAGTTTTGATTTAATTTGAACTTTCAATTTTGTGCCTTTTGCATTTTTTTTTTTTTTTTGGAATTCGTAGGGTTAATTTGGATGTCATTTGTGTATGCATATATTTCTTGCAAATTCAGGATGTGTGGTTCTTTTTGGAACTTTATAGGGTTTTGGATTTACTTTAATTTGTTAGCTATTGTACGTGTTTACTGGTTTTCACTACAAAAGAAAGGTCCTGGCACTAATTAATTGCGAGGAAGTGTGATTAAATGTCAGGAAGTATATATTTCATGGTAGTTAGTAAATATCTGTAGTAGAGTGTCTAGAAGGACTAAAACATTATATCGTGCACATGTCACACGGCAAGAAGTCCTAGCATATAATAATATGCCAAGATTTATAACTTACTGGCATATTTTCAAGCCCCACCAAATTTATAAGTCCTGACATATTTTATGCGCAGAAAATAAACAAAATTAGTGGCACATTCTCATGCCACTTGATAATAAATTAAAAGAGATCATAATCTTATATAGACATAAAAAAGTAATACGAAATAAATAATTAATTGCTAATAAACATATATAACCGCAACCATACCATGACCATTGTAACATTGTTCCTTACAAATCTACTACCAATTCATATAATTCTTTTTTAATAGCAAAATATAGATATAAAAAATACCACCAATTCACATAATTGTTCCTTACAAATCTATTACAGTTAAATATAACCACAATAATAGAAGGTGCCCCGTGTTGATCAGCCCGTCCCATGCATAGAAGCTAAGCTAAGGTATGCTCTTCATGTTGCAGCCAACAGAAATGTGGAGATCCATCTTTGAGAATAAAGATTATTTAGAATGAAAAAATGATGTATCTCCATAATTATATTCTACAATATATAACCTGAAAATTTTCCTTGTAAATGTATGAAGAGAAAACATCGATCGATCATTTCAAGAATTTTGGTATTAATTTGAACCTGGCTGTCCTGTAGATTTGAACCAGTTTAATTTACGCATTCTCCCATGCAATCAAATGCACATTTCATGAATTTAACAGGAACAAATCCGATCTCTTTATAGCCGCTCACTTTATTTATTCTCACAGGCTCTTGATCACGGCTGCATGTTTTCTCACAAAAATTAGCGCAAAATTTAATGAAGAATGCAGGTTTACCATCTAAATGGGGGGAGACAAAGGCAAGTGTAGAGGAAGGGGGAGGGCCATTAGCATGAGCTACAATAATATTAATATCTACCATCATCAAATTGATCAACACTATTATCATCTTTACAAGTGCATATTGTTCTTCCATAGCTTGCTTTTTTCCCAATTAATTTTATATATATGGTGTTATTTGGAAGTTTATTTTATTTTGAAACTAATTGATCGATTAATTCTTCTTACAATTAAGATATATAAAATTAATATATGTTTTATATAAAACAAATAAAGCTTTTAGTTGGAACAAAGAGTTCTTTAAAGAATATTAATTGGTGGTGACTTTTGGCAAGGTATAATGGGTTTTGAATTGGTTAATTATCTTTTGGTTTTTCTTGTGACAATTAAAAGTCGTTGGAAATGAGTCATTAATGTAAGTTGTAGCCATTTCATCGGTGCCAAAAGTCACCATTTTTTTTTTAAAAAAAAAGGCCAAAAGTCACCATTAATTCATTAAAAAACTACTCTCTTTTTTTCCCCCAAATATTGAAAGCATTTGTCTATATATATATGAAATGACTTGGTGAGAAATTATCATTTTTCAAAATAAAACATTTAAACTTGGAAATGATTCAATGACTCAATATGTATCATTGAATAACTTCCAAAAAAAGACAAAAGGGTTGGGAGTAAAACAATGGAAATAAGCACAGTACTTGTGAAGATGATCGTAGTGCTGATTATGATTGAGCAGGCTCATAATGGCCTGTCGTCGGCCCAATTTGATTTATATAAGAATTGCGCTAGAAAATGTGACGACTGGTGCTTGCATCTGCAACATCATCTCGTTAATTATTTGGACTGTGCAGCTGCTTGCATGGAAGAATGCATAGAGTACTATTTCACAAACCTATGAGAAACAATTGAATTTGCATCAATAATTGATTTTTGTAGAGAGAGAAAGGCTCGACTTTAATTTTCTCATGTTTTTCTGTATTTCCTGTTGTATTTTGCTGTATTTTCTGTTTTCTGTGGCACTACAAAAAAAATATAGATTTAGTGACGTGGCAACTGTTCATTAGTTATTACCACGTCACCGTTTAATAACGTGTTAAAAGACAACACATTACCATAATTATTGGTAACGTGTCATTTTTCACATGTCACCATATGGTGACGTGGCAAAAATGTCATGTTACCATAAGGTAATGAGTTAAATTGACACGTTGCCAAATGGCAACGTGTCAAAACGCCACGTTACCATATGGTAATGTGTCAATATGACACGTTACCAAATGGTAACGTGGCATTTGGTAACGTGTCAAAATGCAACGTTACCATATATATGGTAACGTGTTACATGAACACGTTACCATTTGGTAACGTGTCATATTGACATCGTACCATATGGTAACATGGCGTTTTGACACGTTGCCATTTGGTAGCGTGTCAATTTAACACGTTGCCAAATGTCAATTTAACACGTTATAAATTGGTTAAAAGTTTAAAAATAAAATTTTTCAGAAATTTGATGATAAAAAAATTGTTTCTGTGACTCCTTGCATTATTTGCTTGGTGAGAAGTGTTTTTTTTTTTATTATTTTTTTATTATTATTTTTTTTTTATACAAGTGTAATCTTGTAAACAATCATACAATTCTGTTGACATTCATTCTATTATTATTATATTATCAAATTTAGTACGTGTATTAATAATTCAAACCATAATAAGTTGTAAAAACTCGAACTATATATATTATAAGTTTAGTGAGAGTGATGAGTTGTTAAACATACATAGAAAAAGAAAATGGGGGCTTAGGACTTTGTGGTAGGCAGATCATGATCTAGATTGCATGCAATGCTATAGTTAATTAAATTTAGTGACTCCTTAGCAATATGACAAAGTACTAATTATGAAAAGAATTAGATTCTTAATAACCCTATCAATTAATTTACAAAAAGAAACTGGATGCAAGCCCTGAACATGCATGGTGAAAATATGCACGTCATATTTTAAGTAAACATGCATGAAATAAATTAACTTGAGCAATGAAACAAATAAACAAATGAACAAAGTAATTAAGTTTATAATAAAATAAAGGGGAAAATGCAGTTTACCCCCTTGAAGTTTCAGGAGTTTTTTAATTTTAACCCCAAAGTTCAAAAATTGGCAATCTACCCTCCTGCAGTTTCAAAAATTGGCAATTTAAACCTTCCGTTTAATTTTTCCGTCAAAATGGACAGAAATCTATGAAATTACATCATTGCCCTTAGGCTTTTTAAAAAAAATTTCCGTCCAATTTAACAGAAAAATTAAACGGAAGGTTTAAATTGTCAATTTTTTAAACTTCAGGGGGGTAGATTGCCAATTTTTGAACTTTTGGGTTAAAATTGAAAAACCTCTGAAACTTCAGGGGGTTAAACTACATTTTTCCCTAAAATAAATAAACAAATCAATAGTATCACACTTCATAAAGTATATATGATAGGTTTGTTTCCTACTATATTGTCATATAGTAATTAACTTTTTTATATTATGGTTTATGTTTTGCTTTATATATAATTATAAATTAATTTATAATTTAAATACGCGTAATATTACGCAAATTTAAATTGATATATATATGTGTGTGTGTGTGTGTGTGTGTGTGCCACATGTGGCACGTTATTATTGGCCTCGTGACCATTCCCATCTGACCGCCAACTTGTTCTTCTTCCTCTCCTTTTCTCTTTTTTCCCCCCTCTTTTCTTCTCCCATGTGCATAGTGCCTCCTCCCCCTTGCATTCCCAAATTTTTCTCTCTTCTTCTCACATTTTCTAGCCACCTTCTCGATCTTCAATTCTCTCACATTTTCCAGCTTCTTCTTCGGATTTTGTAGCAGGCCCAGCTCATCAGCTCTTCCTCCTCGTGCGATCAGCCACCACTGTCTTCTCTCTTCACCGGCGAACTCATCTCCGGCCGGCAACTCACCTCTCACGTGTTTCTCGGCCATCTCCTGCCGCCTCATCATCGATCAGGTATATATATATATAACTTCAAATTATGCTTTTCAATTATGCCTCAAGTCCCCATATAAAGTTCAAATTCTGTAACTTTTTTTTAAAAAAAAATTGCGACAAAAACATAACTTAAATTTATTTTATTTAGGGCCCTAGTAACTAATTATGCTTTTCAATTTGTTTAGTATAATTTGATTTAGGTTTTGCAAATTTAGATTAGAGTACATGTTATTAAATAAACAACAATCGTAAATTTTTTTTATGTATGGTACCCATGACAAATGATTTTAATTTTGTATTATAATGTGGTTTAAGGTTGGGAAATTTAATTTTCGTAAATTACATAAAATAGATAAAGATAATAAAAAAATGTCTTGAAAAAAAAAATAACCTAGAAATATTTTATTTAGGATCCCCGTAACAAAGGCGATATAAAATAGAAAAATATAAAATGTAGATTATGTTTAGTGTTATAAAAAACCTATAGGACACAAATCGAAAACAAATAACAAACCTATATTTATTTTATTTCGGGTCCAAATATATACATAACAAATTGGGTACGTGCTGTACTTCGCAGGTAGATATGAGTACTCGGGGGAAGATAAGATGACGGAGGACACAATCTTGTGGGTCGAGAGGGCATCATGCCCTTACCGACAGTGAGTCGCAGGAAGCTGTTATGCTTCTGAGGTAGCAATCAAAGTATCGACCCATACTTCCATAACATGTGGAAGAGCATACACTTGCGAGAGACGACTATGTCTTCGACATTCCTGGCTTTTCGATTGATCTAGACCAGGATTTTCTTGACCCATCCCGTCCGACAGGCCTTACTCGGCTAGGGTA